>NC_080761.1:28929616-29239814 GCF_020826845.1 Diceros bicornis minor
ATGTTGTCACAAATGACAAGAGTTCATTCTTTTTTTTTTTTTTTTTTTTTTTTTCTTTTTTGTGAGGAGATCAGCCCTGAGCTAACATCCGCCAATCCTCCTCTTTTTTTGCTGAGGAAGACGGCCCTGGGCTAACATCTGTGCCCATCTTCCTCCACTTTATATGGGACGCCACCACAGCATGGCTTACCAAGCAGTGCGTCGGTGCGCGCCCGGGATCCGAACCAGCGAACCCCGGGCCGCCGCAGCGGAGCGCGCGCACTTAACCGCTTGCGCCACCGGGCCGGCCCCAAGAGTTCATTCTTTTTTATGGCCGAATAATATTCCATTGTATATATATACCACATTTTCTTTATCCGTTCATCTGTTGATGGACACATAGGGTGTTTCCATATCTTGGCTATTGTAAATAATGCTGCACTGAACATGGGGGTGAATATATTCCTTGGGAGTCTTAAATGTACTTTATTACTGCTTGATATTGGGAAAGGGAATGGTTTTGACATCAATGGCAAAGCTGTGAAGATCTTGTATGATTTGTTCCTGAGTTATCGGGCACAAAGTCCCACTGAAATGCTGATAGTTATATTTTATATACTGCAACCAAGATGTGGAAGTAACTTTAGCTCATTTAATGGATATATCTGGATCCACACTTGGATCTATGGGAACATGAGAAATCAGACAAAAGCGGAAGTGATGATAAAAAATATTCAATAGTTCAAAGTAGCTGATGATAATATCTGCACCTTTGGTGGGGCCATGGAAGAATGTTTTATTAGGTTGAAGAAATATGAGTAATGAAAATGTGGTTGAATATAAAGACTTTCCTAATAATGAAGGTCATTAAGTCTTAGAATCACTTTTTAAGAGCTGATGGAGTTTTCTTTCTTAAGAGAACATATACACAACTGGCCAGGATGAACCTTAAGGGCTTTGCTACTCAAAGTGTGGTCCACAGACCAGCAACATTAGAATCACCAGGGAGCTTGTAAGAACTGCTTGAACTCCACCACAGATCTACCAATCAGAATGTGCATTTTAACAAGATGCTCAGGTTATACGTAAGCACATTAAAGTTTGAGAAGCAAATTGCCTTGCAGCACTGTTCTCAAACTTGGGTGCATATCGGAATAAACTGGGGAGCCTTAAAAAACACCGATGCCCACCTCCAGAGATTCTAGTTGAGTAGGTCTGAGATGTGGTCCTGACATCGTAAATTTTAAAAGTTCCCCAGGTAATTCTAATGTGCAGCCGTTTCCACTGCCTTAGAACTGGCTTAGTAGCTTACAGAAGTCCGTTGAAGCCCTGGACTCAGATATCCTGATTGTTTTTTTTTCAATTGTGGTATAACATACATAGCATAAAATTTACCATTTTAACAATTTTAAGTGTACAATTCAGTGGCATTAAGTGCTTTCACAGTCTTGTGTAACTATCACCACTATCCATTTCCAGAGGTTTTCATCATTCCCAAACAGAAATCCATACCCATTAAGCATTGGTATTCACCATTGCCCCCTGTCTTGACATGAGTACAGCCATGTTTGGCCGCTCCATTGTGTACAGCCACCAGCACACAAAGAAATACAAAGCTGCTTTCTGTGTGGTGGGAACTGGCCTTTTCCTGGGAACTGGCCTTTCTCCCACGGAAAGAGTTGCAAGTTATAACATTTCAAGGCTCTTGGAGTGTCGTAGCATGGGATGGACTGGCCATCTGTGCCGGGCTAAGACCATAACCAAAGAGAACAATGCACGTACACAACTACTGGGCTGGGACGTTAGCCAAGGGGCTCAGTGCACGTACGCCACTGATAACCATTTTGTGCATGGGAACACTAGATGCTTGCTCTGTAAACTCTGTAACTGCTTATATAAACTGCTGGAAACTGAGACCTGGTGAGAGTTCCACCTGTGGAAGGGACACCTTGCCCAGGACGTGTGATCCTTGCCCAGCCGCGTCGATTGACAGGGCTCTCCCGGCAGTGGGGTGTGGATGTTGTGAGTAACTGATTTGATGTGAAGTAATTGATTTGATTATGAAGTAATTGATTTGATGTGTTCTCTTTTCGGTCAACCTGGTGTTTCTCTTTCCGGTTGATTTGTGTCATTTGTCTTCAGCCGATGTGGATGTTTTCCCTTTCCAGTCGGGCTGATGTTTTTTCCCTCTTAATATTTGACCTATTCGGATCTGTTTGCAGACTATCGCCTTTACTATCCTCTATATAATAAAATATACCTTCAGTCCATTTGTTTGGAGTGGAAAGTGTCTTTTACATCTCCGATCGAATCCCCGAACCTCCCATAACACCCCCTAACCCCTATTAGTTTGCTTTCTGTTTCTATGTATTTACCTATTCTGGAACGTTTCATATAAATGGAATCACACAATATGTGGCCCTTCGTGTTTGGCTTATTTCGCTTAGCATAATGATTTCAAGGTTAATCCATATTGTAGCATATATCAGACTTTTATTCCTTTTTATGGCTGAACAACATTGCATTGTATGGATATGCCACATTTTGTTTATCCATTCATTTGTTGACGGACATTTGGATTTTTCCCACCTTTTGGCTATTGTAAATAATGCTGCTGTGAACATTAATGTATGAGTATGTTTGACTACCTGGTTTTAATTCCTTTGGGTATATACCTAGGAGTGAAATCGCTGTCATATGGTAATTCTATGTTTAACTTTTTGAGGAACTGCCATACTGTTTTCCACAGTGGCTCCACCATTTTACAATCCCACCAGCAATGCACTAGGGTTCCAATTTCTCTACATCCTCTTCAACACTTATCTTCTGTTTTTGTTTTTTAATAATAGCCATCCTGATAGTTTTTACAGTTAATGTTCATTACACGTGAATAGTTACCACATGAACAAAATACTTGCTGGGTGACACGCTGGCTGTAGATTCTCTGAAGAGCTAGGTTATGTGGCTGCAACAATTTCTGCTTTGGGTATGGCACAACCACAGCTGCGGCACTATCAGCACTGCTTTTAGCAAGGGATGGGAGAAATAGGAATAGGAGGGAAGCAAGGAGAGCAGTGCTGCCTCCCTGTTATTAAGGGGTTCTAATTAGAAACTCCTAGAAGTTAGAGTCCCGAATGAATGGATTACTCCTTTTACTCAGGCAACTCTGCCCCTTTCCTGATAGCAGGGTTCTGAACCTCCACAAGCCTGAGGTTGCATGTGAATTTCTTCAAGATTGGAAACTGCTTCACCTGGTTGGGGTCCAGCAGCCTAAGGTGCAGGTGCAGGGTGGTTGTTTGGGCTTTTGTTCACAAGGAGACTCACTTGAATTACCTCAAGTAAGAAGGAGGGTATTTTAAAGATACAAGGGATGTTGCATTTGTCACCATGCAAGAGAAAGCAAAATAATTGAGCTTTGGGGAGATAGGAGCCAGAGGTTGGTTCTGCATCCCGAGAGGCTCTGGAGTCCTCTTGAGTGAAGGGAGCTTTCCTCTGGTGTTCCATCATTAATGGATCCTAGCTACCCTTCTCATGTCTGCTTCTTTGTTTTATGCAATTGTACTCTTTCTCTTTTTGATGACAATACTTCTTCTACCCCAACTTCTTCTTCTTACAATTTCAGTTTGCACAAGGCTCATCAAGGCTTCTTTTTAGCTCCTACAGCTGCCACTGCTAACTGCCTCATTCTCTGAGTCAAAATTCTCTAGAGATACCAGAAATCTGATTGGTTTAGCTCAACTTTCTGTATCAGATAATGTCTGTCACTGTCAGGCAGTGGTCCTTCTCCTGGTCCAGTCAGCTGTAGTCTACATAGTCTCCTTGGGCAGGGGCAGTGTACAGGGCAGTTGCACTTGGAAGGGCTGAAGGGAAGGGCAGACACAATAGGTCTGTCTGGAATAGAATGTGACCCAGAGTTGGCCTCTCTGTACTCATCACTTGTTTACTCAAGTTATAGTGAACATATTTTTCCATGGGCAAGTACTGTTTAATCATGAAGCCTGACTTTCCCACCCAGTTATAAAGGCAAGTGTGTTCTTAAATATTTATTTAAAAAACAATGAATGAAAGGGTCCAAATCTTCCCATGACAGATAGGGTTGCCAAATAAAACACAGGATGCCCGGTTAAATTTGAGTTTCAGATAAACAATGAATAAATTTCAGATAAGCAACATCAATGTTTGTGACATACTTACACTAAAAAATTATTCATTGTTTTTGTTGTTTTCTAAATCAGGCAACCCTAATGACAGGAGATCTTCAAAGAGAAAGCTATCCCTTAGGTATGTTATGAAAAGGCCTGAGAAGTAAGGAATAGTGTGTGTCTGAGTTATTCCAGCTACCTTCTGCAGGTGGGGGAATTTATTTGCATTACAGTATGTATTTTGCAGTGACTGTATAATTTGTTTGGTGCTTAACCTTATATTCCAAATAATCGTAACAACTACTGCTGCTGCTGAGGCGGCTAAAGTGCTTTACTGGCTACTTTATCACATGGTGCCCTCCAGTTGGCTAATCTAAAGAGAGTCTAACAAAGGGACTATTTACGGTGCTGTGGGAAGTGTGTAGGAAACCACGAGGGAGAGCACAGTAACTCAAGGGAGGCATGCTTACCTCCTCTAGGCCTGAAGGCCTTGTAGACAGGGCCACTTCACAGACCTTGTGGCCACCTGTCAAGGAACTTTGACAGCCACATAGTGACCCTCCAGGTAGGGAGCTAGAGAATACATACCTTACCTTTACTCTCCCTCCTCCTTCTGTTCTCCTGCCCTGGCTCTCAGGTGGCCAAATCCGTGCAGAAGGCACACAGGCCAGCCTCCCAGTGCACAAGGAGGGTGGAGAAGAGCAGAGAGTGCATGGAGGGGCAAAAGGAAGAATCAAGCTCCAATACTCCCTCTGTGCCAGACCCTATTAATCATTGTACATGGTCACCTCACTTGATCCTCACAGCAGTTTTATAAGGAAAGTAATTTTTTTTTTTTTTTGCTGAGGAAGATTGGCCCTGGGCTAACACCTATGCCCATCTTCCTCTACTTTATATGTGGGATGCCACCACAACATGGTTTGATAAGTGGTGCGTAGGTCCGCGCCCGGGATCCGAATCTGTGAACTCCAGGCCACTGAAGCGGAGCGTGTGAGCTTAACCACTATGCCCCCAGGCCAGCCCCAGGAAAGTACTATTAATGTCCCCCTTTACTGATGTGGTAAAGGATTAGCAATATTGAATAACTTGCTCAGGGTCACATAGCTAATAAACGGTCCTAGAATCCAAAACTATCTATTTGCCTCCATTTCACTGTACAAGACTTCCTGGTGATATCTTTTCATTGTTATTCTTTCTTTTTTAAACTTTCATGGTATTTAAAAATTTTTATTGTTCACATATGCTATTGCCAACTATTGAGAAATACCCCCAGACCTAGTTTAGTAGCTTGTGTACAAAACGTGCTCACTCAATGTTTGTTAATTTTCTGTTTGATTTCTAGTTTGGGGTGGCAGCAGTAACAGGGAGTTCAGGTTTAAGAGTTGGGTCAGTCAGTTGTTTCCTTGCAGGGAAGCTCATAGAAGAAGGCACCTGACTCAGAATCCATGGTTCACCTGGCACAAGGGAAGGCCTATCAAGTCAAGGCTCTCAGAAATTCCAAAGAGTAATTTTACAGAATCTAGACTTCAAAAGGACCTTAGAGGTCACCTACAACCTCTACCTAATTCGTGATTCCTCTTCGAGATTCAGTCCATCTCCTTTTTCCAAGCATTGCCCTCTAAGTAAACACACCAAGAAAGTGTCTGACGAAGAGATTTAGGGAAGGGTCTATAACTCCCTTGAGTGATTCTTTTTACTACCTAAGAATTCCACGTCACTGCTGAGCTTTGATGAGCCTTGGTTTGCCCACTGATAATATGGAGGTGGGTAATGAAAGCTACGTTAATCTCCATAATCTCCTTGAAACTCTGTAGTGCTTCCTGAGGAAGGCGCCAAGTTGTGCTGTTGAAATAAGTAGGAGCAAACGTAGATACTCTAATTTAAATTAGTTAAATTTCTGATATATAAAAGTCAGGAGAAGGGAATGTGGGTTGGAAGCTTTAATTGTGAGACAAAGCATGAAAGATGATTCAGTTAGTGTGTAATGTAATTTGGAAAGTGGAAACAATGAAATGGAAACAGTTTTATTTCTGGGAAAGGAAACAGAAAGACATAAAAGCTGAGTAACTTAAAAAAAAGAGTCAAGTCCATTACCCACAAAAGCTGAAGTCTTTCCTTTTATTTGGGTTTTTGAATCATTATTCCCCTAGAAAAAAAGTATTTTTAATTGAGTTCATAGTTCCTTTAGAATTGCATAAGTTATTTACAGTATTAAACTTACTTTAATTTTATGTATTTTATATAATTTATATGTTTTTTTCTTCTAACTTTTGTGTTTAGGGTTTTTTAATAGTGAAAGAAGATATTTTGAGTTCAAAACTCAGTTTCAGAGGGATCACAGGTGTTGTGGGCCTAAATTCTCTGTTTACCATGCCTATCCTGCAAACCCTGACTTCCTTAGCTCCCGTCACCCAGGCATCCCCCTTCCTGCTCCCATAACACCTTAGGCATGCTTCCCTACAGTACTATCGCACATGTCTCTCTCGCACCTGGACTCAGTAGTGCAATATGTCTGGCACATAATAAATGCTCAGAAATGTTTGTTGAAAGAATGAATGGTTACTCTCACCTCCTTAATGAAACCTTCCCACCTGCAGGAGCTCCCCAGTACTCCCTGTATGAATGGGGGTGGGGGTGGGGGGTAGTTGTGAATTTGGGGCCTCTGCAGGTTTTCTGCTGTCTATGCCTGTGCCTAGAATTTCTCACTGTGTGCCTCTTTTCTCAGATTTAAGACAAACAGACATTTTACTCCCACTTAAAATGCGTATGTCCTTTGAAGTGGTAACTCTTTAAACTTTATGAAGATGTAAACCTTATTCTAAATCTTACACTTCAGTGTAAATGCACTTATAGCCTCCAGTTCTGGGAGAGGGTTTGTTATAGGAGAGAGCAGAGATAGAATGAGGATACTGATGGCCTGAAGGAGGGTGCAGGAAAGGGGCAGCTGAGGGTACAGAGGGAAACCTCTAATTAATTTTGTGTCACCCTCACCAGACTGGTCTTTAATGCTTTTCAAAAGGTTCTTTGGGCTGTGAGATGAGAAGAGAGTTCTAAAAGTGTCTTCCTTTCCAGATTTGGGCTTTGTAACAAAGGCTTTCTAAAGATAATGCATGGGCCTTTGATGTCTAATTCTAGCTGAAAAGAAAAATAACTAAACAATGACTCTAATGGTGGAAATTGCAGGGTGGGAAAGAGGATAATGCTATTAGGGTCTGTGGGTAATTTAGGGGACAGAATGGCCTTTCTGGTAGCCCTTAAATCACACAAGGTCAATGAGTTAGTTTAGTCTGCCTGTTTTTAGGAATAGTTCTGGATGATGCTGTGACTTACTGTTGGGAAATAAGTGGGGTGACAGACTGTCTTGGTTTGTCCAATACTGTCCCAATTTTAGCACTGAAAGTTTCATATCTTGGTAAACCCCCAGTCCTGGGAAAACAAGAGTGTTTGTTCACCCTATGAGACCTAAATGTAAGGATGGATTACAGTCTCTTAATTTTAACATTAATATAGCTGTTAACTTGGTCTCCAGCACCTGTGGGAAAAAGATAAATTTTTAAAAAGTAAACAACTAGCCCAGTTTGGGAGGATGTCAGCTCTGCTATCTCATTGCGATAGGCAATCTTATAATCAGCAGAGAACTCCCAAATGTGGCTATAAGCATAATAACAGTTACATAATTAAACTTCCCTGGCTTAAACCACTAGTAAGACATTGCCAAATTTTAGCTTAGGACATGAAGATAAGACACACACACACATACACACACACAGTTACATTTGTAAAGATGTTGCATTACACACACACAAAAATTATTTTTATTTTTCTGGTTTAGAATACTTTTGTTTTAATTAAAAGTTCCATCAGTTTTCACCATATTAACAGAAAACAGTTTGTTGTTGCAGAATGTCATTTAAATGGATACCTGTTGCTCTTGTTTACTGAAAGCACTCTACTGCATTATCTTAAAAATATATTTAATGAAGCATCCTTTCATTTATACCTTACCTGCTCTTAATATAAGCTTTTGAGAGTTAGCCTCATTTATAGAGATATAAATATAAAGAGAGGAGAAAGAGCCACCAAATGGCTGCTGGCCTTCTAATGCCTAAAATGCTACATGTATTTATTATGAGAAATAGAGACAGTAAGACTATTTACAAATCACAAATCAATTATAATACCCACCAAGTCATTCATTTAAAAAAAATTAAAAACACATTACTAAATAACTCTTGGGTTAAGAATAAAATCAAATAGAAATTATAAAACATGTCCAGATGACTGAAAACAGAAGCATTACTTTACAAAATCTGTGATTTATAGTCAACATGCTACTCAGGAGGAAACTGATAGCCTGAAATACATGTATTAGAAAATAAGGAGTATTGAAAATAAATTAAGCAAACTTTCAAATCAAAATTCAAGACCCCAGTCCAACAATCAATCAAACAAAAATAACAAAATGAATACAAAGAAAAAAGAAGGGAAAAATGTAAAAAATGTAATGGCAGAAAATAATGCAATAGAAAAGGATAGTAGAGGCAGCTGAAATTGACGCAGTCCTCCTTTTACATGGGGATCTCAGCTGCCCACACTCTGACTTGGATATTCACCTCCCAGCCCAAGGAACACAGGTTATGGACATTGAAGTGGAGACTGAAGGAAGAGAGCAGGAAATCCACGATTGCACCTCTACATGGAAGACTGCAGAGGGGAGAATAATGACTAACGTTACTGAGATCTATGTTGCAAGCATTATGCTAGGCAGGTTATATACATTTTTTGGTTTAATAGTATTTCTTCTTCATTTACAGATGAGAATATTAAAGCACAGGGTGGCTTAGTAATTTCTTCAAGTTTACCAGACAGTAGGTAATGGAGCTTGGACTTGAACTCTAGAAGGGCTATTAACTAGAGTTTAATTTACCACATGTTGTTAGTTAAACATGCCATTAGTTTTAGAAACATCTTGTTTTGAAAACTCTTATCAAAGAAGATGATTTGATAATCTTCTTTCGTCTGGGAAGGACATGGGGCTATCAGTCATTCACATTTTAGAATCAGATGGTTCTATCAGACATTCACATTTTAGAATCAGATGGTTTAAACAGATTGTTTTCCTCTCAACACCTACCTGAGGTTACCTGTATTAAAAGAATGGGGCATTTGAATTGGTTGGAGAGAGAGAAGTAATTACTCTCCTGCTTGGAGACTAAAGCCCCCATCAGAATATGGGGCAGCTGAGGTCTGGATGAGACGGTAAGCAAAAGTACAGAAAGGGAAGTGGGAAGATGCTAAAGATAAAGTCTGACTATTTCAAAATTCTGGCTAAAGTCAGCCCCACCCCTCAAGAAGAGAAGGACAGGTTCTTCCTCTTTCTCTCTCCTATACAAATCAGTCTTCTGTTCCTGGGACCAAGTGGTCCAGGTCCATGGGCTACACTAGGGAAAATAGAGTTGGAAGAGACTTTAGAGGCCATTCATCCTGCTTACCACCAGGCCTCCTCCATGCTCATACATTACCCCGAACTACCCCTAACTATCTTTGCTGGAGCCGAGTGATAAGAAGCTTGCTCCTTCACAGGACAGTCCATGTTCATTTTGGGCTTGAGCCAGTTGTTAGCAAGTCCTTCGTATCATTGGCAAAACTCTAGTCTTCCTTCAGCTCTCGCTCAGTGGTTCTACTTCTGCCCCCTGGAATTGCCCAGTCTGTGTGGTATTTGTTCAGATGGAATTTGATCTATCATGTACTGTTGTTTTTGGCTGATTTGGTAAGTTGATTAGATCCTTCTATAAAACTCAATGCTTTTGGGTCAAGGCAAACTTGGTTCTAGCAATTATTTTTTCAGAAAGATTTTGCCACTGCTGCTTCCAACTTACAGGCTCATTTTGTGAGAATATGTTTATATACATATCCATAGAATAACTCACATAAAGCATCTACATAAAGAAGAAACAATAAGTACATGTTTTCTTATTGACAGGCATTGCTTGAAAGCTCCTTCAGTTCTTTCGTGGTATAATAAAGTAAATAGATATTGAGAAGAGGAGATCATCTAGTTAACCAACATGGAAAAATGTTCCATTTCACTTTTAATTTTAAAAGGTAACAATTAAAATGATAATGAGGTATCCCTTTTCTTCCATTCATTTATCTACAAAACAAATCACCACACGTAATAATATTCAATGTATGTTAGGAAGGGGTGAAACTGGTACTCTCACACATTACCATTGGCATTACAAAAATCTTTTAGAAATTGATTTAGCAATATCTATCAAGAGGTTTTTAAAATATCCATCTCCTTTGGCCCAGTAGAATCTTCTGGGAGTTTGTACTATGGAAATAATAAAAAGACTAAAAAATATATGATGAAAGTTGGCAATCTGTTACAGGAAAGTTGTTTGTAATAGCAAAACATTGGTCATAGCCTAAAAATCCAACAATAGGAAATGGTTAATTAGACTATGGTATACCCACTCAGTGGGAGATTAGGCAGCCATTGCAAATAATGATTATGAAAAAAACTTTATGTAATCTAGATGGTCTTAGTGGAAAAATCGTAGGTAAGTTATTGGGGTGGAAGCAGCAAAATGTTGAGACTCGCTAGTTTGTAGCCACATGAAAAATTCTTACAGTATATAAAAAATCATGTAATCAAGAAATCCACTGAAATTATTCTTATGATAGAAATATAGGAGACAAATTTTATAATCAAGATAGTAACCCAATGCCTCATTTTTAAACCAGAAAGAGCTATATAAATTAATTTTCCTCTGGACCATTTTTTTTTTTTTTTTTACAATTTTTTTGTTTTTGTTTTTGTTTTTGTTTTTTTTGTGAGGAAGATCAGCCCTGAGCTAACAACCATGCTAATCCTCCTCTTTTTGCTGAGGAGGACCGGCTCTGAGCTAACATCTATTGCCAATCCTCCTCCTTTATTTTTTCCCCAAAACCCCAGTAGATAGTTGTATGTCATAGTTGCACAGCCCTCTAGTTGCTGTATGTGGGACGCGGCCTCAGCATGGCGGGAGAAGCGGTGCATCATGCACGCCGGGGATCCAAACCCGGGCCACCAGCAGTGGAGCGCGCACACTTAACCACTAAGCCATGGGGCCGGCCCCTCCTCTGGACTATTTCCAAGAACTGCATCACTAACTTTGACTGGCAGAAACATAGAACTGTGACTATAATCTTGTTGGGAATGTGATAAGAATGTAAATGTAAAAAGCCTCTCTCTAAAAATAAGCATCTCAGGGTTATATCCAACCTCTTATTCCTTCCTGTGCTGCTCCTCTAACAAAATTGGAGAGAGACCACAGAGAAGAAAAAGAGCTTCTCCAGAAGCAGAGTTTTGAAGTGTCAATAAGATGCTAACAGATAACCCCCCTGTCCTCTTCTCTAGGATACCCTGCTCTCCTTACCCTGAGCTCTGGAGGGAACAAGTACTAATGTGGCTAGTTGCAAATGAAAGGGAGGAAAAGGAAGGAGATACTGGCAGAGTGAAACACCCTAGGCCCTCTGACACCCAGAGGAGAATTCAGAGCTGGACTATGTCACTTATTCTTTGGCCAGTGGAGCAGAAGGCAAATTGCTTGTTCAATACAAACCTTCTTCCCTGTTCCAGCTATTTCTACTGGGCTCTTACAGAAGCCTTAGGATTTTCACACATTTTTGTTGGTTCCTTTACTCTGTTTTTCTTCTCCAACTTCATTATGCAAGATTATCTAGTGTTTCCAATTTGCCTGGGATGCCCATTGATGGTAGCAAGAAACACTGGTTATTGGGATGTGCTTAATTGAGCCTCCAAAGTCCTGATCATTGCAGATTGTGGGATCAAGAGTTAATACTATAAGGATATGACACTGCCAGTTAGTTTTCACACTTACATATGCCACTGAATACACAAAAATATGGCATATATTAGTCAGCTATTGTTACACTAAAGCTGAGTAACAAACAGCCCCAAAACTCAGTGGCTCATAAAAACAAGCATTTATTTTCCTTGTTCATGGATATGTAGATGAGCTAGGACTGCTCTGCTCCTGTTGCAGGTCAGCTATGCTTGTCTCAAAGCTTCAGGTTGGGATCAGGTCTGCTCTCTGTGTCCCCACAATCCCATCAGCTACCCGAGGCACACTTTTTTCCTGGTGGATCACCAAGCAAAAGAGACCAAGTCAAAACACTTATTTAAGGCCTGTACTCATGACTGCTGTTATTCAATTGGCCAAAGCAAGGCACATACATGAGTGAGATGGAGAAATAACTTCCATGGCAGAGCAAGGGTAGGGGTGGGGGTGAAGAATTGAAAACAATTATCTAAACTACCATAGGGGACAATGTATAAACAGATTAATTCAAATAATTCAAAAGGAATACCTACCGACTTGCAGAATAAGTAGCATTATCTCCATGTGTGAAAAATATCCCATTTTTCCAATTAGACTAATGAAAACTTAATAAAATAGCTCAGTTGCCATACATTTCTTTTAAAGGACATACAATATCACTATATTTTAATGACAGTTACTGGTTATGACTAGGTTGGGTGTCTAGCCAAGTAAGAATTGGTTCAATCATAGATGAGTTTCTGGTTTTGAGTTATATAGACACATACACACACATACACACACACAAATTATTTTTAGGAGTTTGTAACCGGTGAGTAAAATGTGCCATGAAAGGAAATAACTGGGTAAGAACCACTATTTGGTAAGAAAAGGTGACTCAAGAAAAGAAGTTCCTTGTGGTTTTAAACTTTGTTATGTTACAGGTCTCTACAAAAGTAACCTTCTTTAAAAAAAGAAGCTGATTTAAGGCAAAAGCTTTTAACAAGAGGTTTTCGTTTTAATTTTTCAAAACAAGAACTCTTTTTAGGGAAATTTTGTACTTGTTTTAATATAAAAAGCCAAAGCAAGGGATAAATCAAGTTTGAGTTCCAGCTAGATAAGTCTGTTTACATTGGAACAACAACTTTAACTCTAGGAAAAAAGAGCTGATAGCTCAGAAAAAAAGTAAGTAATGGATTCAAGGAAAAGGTTAGAGAATTTTGTTTGTTTGATTTTTAAGTGAGCAGGAGACTTTCTCCGAGATTTTTCTGTTTTTTAGATTCAGATTAAAAGTTGGATAGATACAAGGGATCAGGGAATTAGTCAATAACAGAAACAATTGTTGGGGTAATTTCGATTTCAGAAAATTTATCTAGCTTTGCCTACACGGATAAACGGGGACATTGAAGCATGAGAGTTTGACATTTTGTGTCCCAGCTTAGAGGAATTCCTCCTGAAATGGAACTGTCACTTTGAAGTACAACATCTAGTTGACTTTTTCCAAAGAAAAAGGCAATTGCACATTCTGATTAACAAGCATTATCCCTAATTAATGAAGCAAGCACAATTTTTCAGCACTCACACTGCTTAGCACTCTGGAAGCAATCAAGTGAGGAAAGATCCCTATAGCCATAAGAGCTTTTTTTCTTGAATAGACAAAAGTAGGGTAATTAAACAAATAAAGGCAATCATTGCAGCAGATTTAATTAATTCTTTGACAAATGCATAAAAGTTATATTTATGCTTTTCTAAAGGCTAGTATTCAACATGGACTAAGAGGAAAATGTTTTAATGACATCTAATTAGAGTTTGTATCATAATTTTAATTTTTTGAAAGGCCTTTATATCCATTATTTTATTTTATTTCACGATATTTTATAAAGTAAGTCAGGCATTTTAATATCCATTTTAAAGACGCCTCTAATGGAGAGGTTACATTTTCTAAATATAAAGTCACACAACTACTTAGTACCTATGATATATTTAGACCGTGAATCTCTTGAGGACATCTAAACTGTGACCCGTGAAACCCATATAATGCCCTATGACTCCTCAAAGAAAATGTGCTTCAAGTAATTTATCCATGTTAAAATGATTTAACTATGGGATATAAAGTTCATTTTATCCTGTCTTTAATATAAAGTTTACATTTCAAATGGATTGTTTTAGAAGGCTATATTCCACTGATTAGTATAAGATGGAAAAAAACTATTTGTTTCTGCCTCATGGGAATGGTAGGAAGTTTAAAAATTTTTTCCTTTATAAAATTGATATGCATCATTACAAATAACTTGAAAAATCTTCCAAAGTTTCAACATCTGAAATCAATTGTGTGTTTCCTGTCAGGCTTTTTTATGCATGGTTTCTTCCAACAATTTATTAATAGAAATTGTTGAATATACTGAAAAACTGAAATATCTGCATAGTGAATTCATATATGCTGACCACCTAGATTCTACAATTAGCAGTTAATTTGCTTTATCACATATTTACCCAACCATCTATCTTTGATTCCTCTATCCATCCATTAATCCATCTTATTTTTTAATGCATTTCAAAGTAAGTTGTAGACATCAATAGTATACTTCATCCAATACTTCAGCATGCATGTCATTAATTAGAGTTCAATATTTATTTAAGGGTTTTTTTTTTTTTTTTGAGGTAAGATTTACATATAGAGAATGCACAATCTTAAATGCACCATTCAATGAATTTTGACAAATGCATAAACTTGGGTTGCCCAAACCCCTATCAAAATATAGAATATTCCCATTTTCCCAGAAAGTTCACTCATACTCCTTCCCAGACACTCCCCAAGTACCCATTCCTCAAAATGCAACCACTACTATATTTTTCAACGCAGCTTAGGTTAGCAGCAGTGTATAAGAGTTTCAATTGCTGCACATTCTCACTGACATTTGGTATTGTCAGTCTTTTCTTTTAGCCACTCTGATGCATTTACAGCAGTATCTCATTTACTAATGATTTTGAGCACTTATTCATGTGTTTATGGCATTCCTATATCTTCCTTTGTGAGATCTCAGCTTAAATCTTTTGCCCATTTTTAACTGGATTGTCTTTTTAATATTGTAGGACTTTATGTCTTTCGAGTAAGTCTTTTCAGATGTATGATTTGCAAATCTTTTCTCGCAGTTTATGCCTATTCATTTTCTTTTGATGGAGAATATTGGTTCACTGAGTTGTATGGACCTTTCAAATTATACAATATTTAAAAATAACATTCATTAATATCACCACCAATTTTATCAGAAAAGTTTTTAAGTATTGAAAAGCTGTCAAGTTTATATGCTGGCAGATGCAAATGTCCCCAAACTCTAATTTTTGCTGGAAAGCTTGAATTTAATATTTATACTGTCAGTTTTCCTCTTGAAATGACAGGCTCGTTCAGTTTCTTTTCAAGTAAATGTCTGCCATTACCCAATTCTGAGTAACCATAGTTTGTCTATCAGTCATTCTTTCAAGTAAAAATGGTGCTCTGTGAAAAAACTGGCTCATTTGGCTCACAACTCAAATAATCACTCAAGCGTTTTTCCTCAAGAAAACCATCATACTTCAGTATGCAGCAGAAGTGCTTTATGCATACTTCAATTTCATCATACAGAATACTAAAAAGATGTATACTAAACAACCCAATTAAAAAGTGAGTAGAAGATCTGAACAGACACCTCCCCAAAGGGATGAACAGATGGCAAACACCATGTCATTAGGGAAATGCAAGCTAAAATGAGATATCACTGTATACCTATTAGAATGGCTAAAATCCAAAATGCTAACGCCACTAAATGTTGGCAAGGGTGTGAGGCAACAGGAACTCTCATTCATTGCTGGTAGTAATGCAAAATATTACAGCCAATTTGGAAGATGGTTTGGCATTTTTTTGTAAATCTAAACATAGTCTTGCCACATGATCCAGCAATCACACTCTTAGGTATTTATATAAATAAGTTGAACACTTATGTCCACACAAAAATCTGCACATGAATGTGTGCAGCAGCTTTATTCATAATTGCTAAACCTTGGATGCATCCAAGATGTCCTTCAATAGGTGAATGGATGAACAAACCATGATACAGCCATACAATGGGATATTATCCAGCGATAAAAAGAAATGATCAAGCCATGAAAAGATATGGAAGAACATTAAATGCATATTGATAAATGATAAATGCATATTGAAGCGATCTGCATATTAAATGCAGATTGATAAGCCAATCTGAAAAGGCTACATGCTAAATGATTCAAACTATATGACATTCTGGAAAAGGCAAAACTTTGGAGACAATAAAAAGATCAGTGGTTTCCAGGGGTTGAGCTAGAGCAGGTAAAGGATGAATAGGTAGAGCACAGAGGATTTTTAGGCAGTGGAGGTATTCTGTATGATACTGTAATGGTGGATATATGGCATTGTACAAAACCCATAGAACTTTACAACACAAAGAATGAACTCTAATGTAAACTGTGGACTTTAGTTAATAATAATGTATCAATATTGGCTCATCAATTGTAACAAATGCACCACTCTAATGCAAGATTCTAATGGGGACAACTGTGAGCAGGGAAGAGAGAGAGTATGTGGGAACCCTCTGTACTTTCCGCTCAATTCTTCTGTTAACCTAAAACTGCTCTAAGAAATAAAGTCTATTAATTAAAAAAGATATATACTCAAGAGTCAAGATTTACATCAATTAAAAAGGGTTAATTTTTACATCAAGACAAGAAAGATTCATTAAGACATTCTTAAATAAACTGGCCTCGTTTTTTAAAAACTGAGGTTTTGGTGGTGTAGAAGATAATGATTGCTACTATAATTTGGTGCCACTGCCTTGACTCACAGTAAGGTGCCAGCAGTTTGAACCACGATTGCTTTTGCCCCATTACTGTAAGTGTCAAGCAGTGAAAAAGTTGCATAGCATCTTCATATTATTTGTGTGTGTTTGTGTGTGTGTGTGTGTCTGAGGAAGATTAGCCCTGAGCTAACATCTGTTGCCAATCCTCCTCTTTTTGCTGAGGAAGATTGGCCCTGGGCTAACATCCATGCCCATCTTCCTCTACTTTATACTCGGTCCACTCCTGGAATCCGAACCTGCGAACCCCAGGCCACTGAAGCAGAGATCGCGAACTCAACCACTACGCCACCAGGCTGGCCCCACATCTTCATATTATTTTGAAAATAGTTTTGACCTTGCAGACTCCACAAAAGGATCTCAAAGATCCCTAAAGGTCCATGGCTCATCCTTCGAGGACTGTTGGACTATGATGCTCCTAGTGTCATTTTCTTCATATTTATCTTATTTGGAGTTTGTTGGTATTCTTGAATCTGTAAATTTATGTTTTCATTAAGTATGGGGAAATTATTTTATTTATTATTTATCCTACATATTTTTTTCTACTCTACTGTCTTTTTTTCTTGTGGGACTTAATTAGATAAATATTAAAATATTTGATATTGTCTCACAAGTCGCTGAGGCTCGGTTTTATTTTTTTCCCAATGTTTTTTTCTCTTCTTCAGCTTGGATAATTTCTACTTATCTATCTTTCAGTTCTCTTTACAAGAAGTATTATGTATTTTAACTTCCTCTTAATGTTTTAAAGAAGTGCTTCTCAAACTGTAACGTGCATAAAAATTATCCCCAGATCTTGTTAAATTGTAGAACCTAATGCAGTACGTCTGGAGTGGAGCCTAAGACCCTGTTTTTCTAACGAGCTCTGAAGTTGTTCTGATGCTGCTGGGCTGATCCCCTGTGAAGACTAAATCTTGAGGCTCAAGCTGAGGGAGAGAAGGAAGTAGGAAGGCCTTTCCTGAGTTTTAAAAATGAAGCAACTTTGAAAAAAGTCTCACTTTAAAAAAATGTTCTAAAGAAAATAATCTCCCCAAATTGTCTATATTAGGTAAAAGATCAGGAACAGGACGCAATCTTGTTATTGATATTAATGAAGGCCAAAAAAAGAAAAGGGAAGTAAAACTAGAGATAATGCCTGTGGTTTGGACTAAAAAACCCAGCTTGGAGAGTTCCTCTCTGTGAGGAGTATGTTGAAGCTTGATGCCTAATATTAAAATTAACGTTAAAGATAGTCTTTTATCTAGATAAGCAACATTTTCAGTTTTGTCATTCAAATGCATGGGTATCTTTGGTATCACGGATTTCTCTGTAGAAATTTCACATAGTATACAGATATGTCTAAGAATATCCTTTCCAAATTAAACAGATATTCATCAACACCTTTATTTTTCGTTAAGCCAATTTTAAAGATTATTGCTATTCTAAACAAATTCAAATTTCTTAATGGATATTTGGATATTTACTCAAGGCATACAACCCACACACACTCAAGGCATTGGTTAATCTAATCATCTATTTAATGTCTTGGAAAATAAAGGATAAAATTATGTCAAAAATATTTTAAGTTTAAATCAGTGGATATCACAATTTATTAATACATTATCATCATTAACATAATAGAGGAACTTTCTTTTTTGTCCCCTCTTGATGGGAGTGCTAGAACAGTGGGATAAAAGAGTTCTAGATATACCATTTGGCCTTTCTATTTTTTAAGTCAATTAAAAAAGTATTTATTGAGAGAGTATTTATTGTTCTAGGCTTTGTGAGAACTACAACAACTATAAGATAAAGTCCTTATCCTTCAGTTGTTTCCAAATTACTTTAACTGTGAAGTAATTACCATATAATCTTGTTCAGAGAGAAACTGGGCAAACAAATCCCTGTGATAGTCCACCTTTCGGTATTCTACAAGTTGTTTTAGGTTGAGTTTATATAAAGCATTAGAGATTGCAAGGTGAAAAAAAAATTGAATGCTACTATTTTCTCACCATTTTTCATTGATCACACAAACAAATGTCAAATTGTTCATTCAAAAAATGGCTGTCTTCAGATGTTCGGTGTTTTATAAGTAGACATACCACTATGTTGCAATGGTGAGGACCGATTCCCCTATAGAGTAATGTTTCTCAGCCTGTAACTTATGCCCCTTTTTAATAAACATAAAATTCACACACACACACACACACACACACACACACACACACACACATCCAGTGAAGCTCTGATATTAACCCCCTTTTCCTTTATCGACAATAGTCAGTCTAGAAAGTGCTGGGCCAAGCATGGTATGGTGATGGTTGTTATTTCTTCAGTAGCCAAGTGGCCTGGTTCCCTGAGGATTAAGTATTAAGATCAAGTATTTCAAATATGTGAAGACATCTAAGTAACTGCATCTGGACCTAATTTCAAAGGCCATGTCACTATTAAGAGTCATACCCTTAAAGTAGTGTTAATTTGCTGGTATTGGCATTGACGCCTTAGAGTTCCATGTAGTACAGTTCATCCCTCATGCCTGGAAGATAAATGAAGGGGAGAATGCTTTTGCTCTGTTTTTTAATTCAGTCAATGATTCTGTGGAAGGTTGTGCTTCTTTCTTGATGCTTTTAATTATTTTGTGGCTCCTCTTCCAAGGACTCCTAATTTTTGCCTTATAGACCTTGACCTACACAGGCAGGGGTGCTGGGGAGTCTTGTGCTGAGGCAGGCAATGTGCTGAATGGCAAAGGAAAAGGCTGAAGGGCTTTGTCAGAGTCAGTTCTGAGGAAGACATTTCAGAGCTGAGTGGCTCTCTTTAAACAAACCGGGTGGCCTGTGTCCGAGCCCTCAAGCCTTTCAAGGACTGCTAAATGAACTGGGCTCCACTCTAGCTATATGCCACAGCTACAGATCTCCATCAGAGCAGAAATATTCAGGGGTATTGCTGGCTCTGCAAGTCTCCATAAATTAAATACGAGTGTTCATGAATATCTTTTTATGCCTGCTAGATTCCTATACCTTATGGGGCAAGAGGTGGTAAGGGCAGTTTATCAATTCTAGTCCAATATTATGAATTTCACTTCAATTTGAGAATGGGTTTATCAGCATCATGTAGAGTTGTGTTTCACCTCTAGTTGTCCATTGTAATCAACTGGGAAACTTTTAAAAAATGCCAGTGTGTGGGCTCCTCCTCAGATCAATTGAATCAGAGTACCTTGGGGTAGGGGCCTCAGCAGTGGTATTTTTAAAAGCTCCCCAAGTGATTCTCACATGCAACCACTTGCAAAACCTTTAATTAAGAGCAGTGGTTCTCAAACTCAGCTGCACATTAGCATCACTGGGTGAATTTTTAAATATCTTGATACCAAGTCTGCACCTCAGACCAATTAAGTCAGAATCTGTGAGGTGAGGCCCAGGTATCAGTATTTTTTAACACTCCCCAGATGATCAAAATGTGTGGCCAAGTTTGGGAACCATTAGAGAACGTCCCTTCTCTCCATCTAAACTCGTTCACACTGAATACAAATATGCTCCTTGCTCTGAGTGAATTATATCAGTGCTTCTCAAAAATAAATGTTCATATTATTACCTTGGAATCTTGTTAAAGTGCATATTCTGAATTAGGAGGGATGGTACAGCAATTCTGCCTTTCCAACAAGATCTCACATGATGCTGATGCTGCTGGTTAAGGGACCACACTTTGAGTAGTAATGAGTTTTGCCACTGTAAATGGCCACCTGGATGAACCTTCAATTAAAAAAATTAAAAAATGGAATATAGGTTTTCATATAGAGGTCCACACTTTAAAATAGTTAATTATAGATAATTAGCCTGTACTTAAAATTCTGGTAAGAGATGCTATTTTATTTGGGCAGATTAATAAAACAGGGAAAATGTGCAGTCCCAAATAATACTGCAATGTTTCAGATAAAACTGTTTGTCAGGGGGCCGGCCCGGTGGCGCAAGTGGTTAGGTGCGCGCGCTCCGCTGCGGCGGCCCGGGGTTCGCTGGTTCGGATCCCGGGCGCGCACCGACGCACTGCTTGGTAAGCCATGCTGTGGCGGCGTCCCATATAAAGTGAGGAAGATGGGCACCGATGTTAGCCCAGGGCCGTCTTCCTCAGCAAAAAAAGAGGAGGATTGGCGGATGTTAGCTCAGGGCTGATCTCCTCACAAATAAAAAAAAAAAAAAAAAAAAAAAAAAAAAAAAAAAACTGTTTGTCAGGTAGAATTTAAAAAAGATTTAAGCATTGGGTAGTTCACTGTACTAGAGCAGTACTTTCAAATTTTTAGCAGTAGCAGAACTCTTTTTTTAAAAAAATTTATCTGTAAAACCCATTAGGTAAGGCAAACAATAATTATGCAAATTTTATAATTCTGTTTAAAACTTTTTGTTTCAGAGGAAGATATGTCACTGTTTCTAGAAACTGTGAACCATTTCCATACAACCTCTGACCCCTCGGAGCACAGACTAAAATCTTGTGATTCAGTGTACACAGAATACAAGAAAGTTATTCTGGGGAATTCAATTAGACTTAAGTTGAGTGTAAATATGAAATCTTCATTTATATGATATGGCTTGTGGCCATAAGGTTAATTTAGTCATTCATTATTTATTAAAAAAAAATTTCACTGTTGGCTTATTATAACTCAGCCATATTTCTAGGAAATGGAAATAATAGTGGGAAGATCTAGTCAAAAGTGACAGAAGAAATAATTTTTTATCCCCAAATTGAAATATGATTATGCAAAAATTCAGAACAATTGCACAAAAGCAAAATTCAGACACTGTCACCTATAATTTCATCATCCAGAGACAACCACTATTAACATCTTGTCATATATACTTACAGACTTTCTTCACATATACATATACATATACATACACATACACATTTTCTTACCTTCTTTTGTTGTCTCTTCCTTCTTTTCTTCCTTGTTTTTCCTTAAGTGAGATTATATCATATATGCTGTTCTGTAACCTGCAGTTTTTACTCAATCATATGTCAGGGACATCTTACCACATGTAGACTTCAGATTTGCCTGATCCTAGTGCACTGCCAGATGGTAGCTTGAGCCAGAGTGAGGGGGTGAGGGTCTTTAGCCTCTTGGTAATCTCTATCAGGCCTCCCAAAGCCACCTTGTTAAAAATTTAGTTCCAGTAAAAACAGAGTGCTTGCTAGACAATGTTGCTTCAATATAAGTTCCCTAGTGGGCACCACCCTTCCAACTAGACTGTCCGTCTTAAACACCTTCCACAGAGCCAACACTGACAATCCCAAAGGATAAACTTGATGAACCTGTGTGGCATTGGGTGAACAATTAAAAACTTTTACTGTTTCTCACATCTCAGTTATTCTCTGGAGGCTTCTTTGTTGCCATTATTTCCACATATATTAATAACCAAAATAACCAAAAGTAATTTTTTTCCCCAGCTCCCTTATATGGGCCAACCCCCTTCCCTCCAGTCCATTCATTGCCAAAGCTCACAAGAAAATGGGATTAATTAGGCTTGTTCTTCCCTGGCCTCTTTGCCCCATCAACATCCTCCAGACCAGATTAAACATTCCAGACAATGATGTGGATACAAGAAGTTGCTTTCTTAAATCTTAAAGGAATATTACAATATAAAGGGAATACATACTGAAATACTAGGTTGTGTTTAAGAAAAAAATGGTGAAAGAAAGACAACAGTTTCCCCTTGGTCTTGGTAATCGCCCACATGCAACAAGGAGAATGAGAAACAGAAATATAAAATGCCATTTTTGGTACATCCCCCACAGGCTTAGACAACCACTGATTTACTTTCTGTTTCTATGGATTTGCCCCTTTTGGATAATTCATATAAATGCAGTCATACAATATATGGTCTTTTGTGACTGGCTTCTTTTACTTAGCATTTTTTCAAGGCTCATCTATGTTGTAGCATGTATCAATACTTCCTTTTTATTGCTGAATAATATTTCACTGTATGGATATACCATATTTTATTTATTCATCCATCACTTGATAGACATTTGGGTTGTTTCCACTTTTTTGCCTATTATGAATAATATTGCTGTGAACATTTGTGTACCAGTTTTTGTGAGGATATTTGTTTTCATTTCTTTTGGGTATACACCTAGGAGTGGAATTCTTGGTCCACATGATAACTCTTATGCTTAACCTTTCAAGGAACTACCCAATCCTCTTTTATTCCATCTTTTCTTACACAGGTCTCAGACCTGCGTCATGATCTGAAGGCTCTTCCCACCTACTCCTGCTTTCTTTTCTTTCTATCCTTCACAAGTGTTTCTCCCAATAAATCTCTTGCACATCTAATTTTATCCTGCATCTGCTTCTCATAAGACCCAAACTTATACATCCTGGATGAATGCTCTGTGCTCCCATGTCAGGCCAAACTTTTCATTTATGCTCTAGATCCTATCTCCTCTTCTTATTCAAAGACATTGCTCGAGCAATTCCCTTTCTCCTCCCCTCATCATGAATTGTTACCTATCTACTGAACCATTCCATTGGATCATACATGCTGTTATTTCTCACAATTAATTGTTTAATTAATTAAACAATTTTCCTCTTGGCCCTACTTCCCCTTCCAGCACTTTCCACATTTGTCTCTTCTCCTGTAATAAAAACTCTCCCTAATAGTTGTCTAGCCAGCCCTAGTGGTCTAATGGTTAAGATTCAGTGCTCTCACTGCTGCAGCTGGGGTTTGTTTCCTGGATTAGAGAACCACGCCACCCATCTGTTAGTTATCATACTGTGGCAGCTGCATGTTGCTGTGATGCTGAAAGCTATGACACTGGTATTTCTAATACCAGCCGGGTCACCCATGGTGGACAGGTTTCAGCAGAGCTCCCAGACTAGACAGACTAGGAAGAAGGACCTGGCCACTCACTTCCAAAAAATTTGGCCATGAAAACCCTATGAATTTGTCTGATTTAGTGCCGGAAGATGAAAGGATGGTGCAAAAAGACCAGGCAGGGTTCCATTCTGCTGTACACAGGGTCAATAGGAGTCAGAATCCACTCAACAACACTAACAACAAAAAATAGTTGCCTGTACTTACCATCCTCAATATCTCTGCATTCTCTGTTCAATCTGTTAGATCAGGATTTTGCCCCACTAGTCTATAACTGCTTTTATCAAGGTCATCATCAGTGACCTCCAGAGTGTTAAATACGATAGACAATTCTCAGTCCTTATCTTACTTGATCTAGCAATATTTGATGCAGTTGTTAGTACCTCCTCTTTAAGATACTTTATTTGCCTTCCAAATCACCAGATTCTATTGATTTTTCTCTTATCTACTGGTCCCTCTTTATCAATCTTATTTGCTGGTTCCTTCTAATGTCTCCAAACTCTGAATATTGGAGTGTCCCAGATCTATGTCCTTGGACATTTTCTCTTTTCTATCTACATCTACATTCATTCTCTTGGTGATTTCACCTTATCGCATGGTTTTAAATGTAATCTGTATGCTGATGACTGCCAAATTTATATCTCCAGCTCAGACATCTCTCCTAAACTTTAGTCTCATATATTTAACTGCATATCTGACTTCTCTTCTTGCATACCTAATAAGATTTTCATACTTAACATATCTAAACTGAACTCTTAAACCTGCCTCTTACCGGTTTTCTTCATCTCAGTTAAAGATAACTCCATCTTGGGCCGGCCCCATGGCTTAGCGGTTAAGTGCGTGCACTCCGCTACTGGTGGCCCGGGTTCAGATCCCAGGCACGCACCGACACACCACTTCTCCGGCCATGCTGAGGCGGTGTCCCACATACAGCAACTAGAAGGATGTGCAACTGTGACATACAACTATCTACTGAGGCTTTGGGAAGAAAAAGGGGGAAAAAAGGAGGAGGATTGGCAATAGATGTTAGCTCAGGGCAGGTCTTCCTCAGCAAAAAGAGGAGGACTGGCATGGATGTTAGCTCAGGGCTGATCTTCCTCACCAAAAAAAAAAGATAACTCCATCTTTACAGCAGCTCAGGCCAAAATCTTGGAGTCATTTCTGACTACTTTCTTCCTCTCATACCCTAGATCCAATCCATTAGCAAATCTGTTAACTCTATCTTCAGAATGTGTTCAGAATCCTGTAGCTTCTCACTACTTCCAAGGCTACCATCCTGGTCCAATCCAAACCATTTCTCGCCTGGCTGTTGCAATAGGCTCCTTTTTGGTCTCCTTATTTATACTTTTGGCCCCTGCAGTCTATTCCCAACACAACATCCAGAGTGATCTGATTAAAATGGAAGTCGGCATAACAACTATAAAAAGACCTCTTCGAGACCAGATAATAGATGATATTAAGGAATTATTGTTATTTTTTTGTGGTGTGATAATGGCATGATAGTTATGTTTTTTAGAAGTGCTTATTAGTTAGAAATGCATACAGTTAGAGGTGCATACGAAAGTATTTATGGGAAAAAAATTACATGATATCTGGGGCTTGCGAAAAATGTGGGGAGTAGAAAAAACAAGATTTGCAAAATGTTGATAGTTCTGAAGGTGAGTGATGGGCTTAGGAGAGTTTATTATCCTATTCTCAACACTAGAAGAGAGGAGGGAAATACCTTCAAAGTTCTCAAGGGAAATAAAGTACAACCAACAAATTTATGTGTAATCAAACTTGTTTAAGTAGAGAGGAAACAGAAAAACATCTTTGAACGTGCACTAATTAGAGACCGGTTCTCCTGAACCCTTCTTGAAGAGACCACTAAAGGATGAACTGAGAGATCAACAGAGAAACAATACAAAATGACTGATGAATATTGAATCTCTTTTATTGTAGGACTAAGAATTAAGTAAATGTGGAGATTATAGCTACAGAACAGAATGTAAATTTTTAAAAGAAACAATGTAAGTTATGAAAACGGTCCCAATACTACCCATTTTTTAAGCTCAAATGACATCTACTTTAAAGAGAACACCCTTTGTGGGGAGACAGAGCTAGCTTCAAATAGCAACTTTAATACTTAGTGGTTATGTTATTTTGGGCCAGTTAATTTCACTGAATTTCATTTCTTGTCGGTAAAATAGAAATAATAATACTTATCCTATAGAATGTGAAGCAAAATAACGCAAGTTCATTCATTCAGTAGATATTTATTGGCACCTACCACATACTAGGCCCTGTCCTAGGTGCTAGGTGTACAGTATGAGTAAAACAGATATGGAACTCACCTTCTATTTTAGGGAAGACAGACAAATAAATAAATGAAATATGTCGTATGTGAAATGGTAATAAGTGCTATGGAGAAAAACAAATCAGAGAACTCATGTAGGGAGTGCTAGGGGCTGGGAGACATTGCAATTTCAATTGCATCACACCTGAAGGAGGTGATGGTGCAAGCCATGAGGATATAGGAAGGTGGGGAAGGAGCCCGGGGAGGGTCACTGCCCTGATTCCTGTCTGCAGCTGTGGTTACTGTTGTATCTCTTGTAATGACCCACATTGGCTTCTCTAAAGCAGCAATTCTGACTTCTACAACTTCCGACCAAGGTCTTCTAGTGGGGTACCTCCCTGGTTGCACTCTATAACTGAGCCACAAACAGCCCTCCCTTGGGCTTTGTTTCTTACAAAGGCCATTGGTATATAAGTATTTTATTTGGCATTCTCTTATTTTTTAATTTTTTAATTAATTTATTTTTTTCCCCCAAAGCCCCAGTAGATAGTTGTATGTCATAGTTGCACATCCTTCTGGTTGCTGTATGTGGGACACGGCCTCAGCATGGCCAGAGAAGCGGTGTGTCGGTGCGTGCCCGGGATCCGAACCCAGGCCGCCAGCAGCGGAGCGCGCGCACTTAACCGCTAAGCCACGGGGCCGGCCCTTGGCATTCTCTTAATTACAGCCCTTCTCTCCATTCCCTTCCTGACTCTGACACAGGTGCTGGATGGCTGGGCTACAGGGAAATCTTGAACAACACCATCCTGTGCTGAACTCAGTTATCACTCATCATATCTCTTGATACTCAGTCATTTTCTAAACTTCTGCACCTCAAATTCTTCCCTTAAGGTGAGTTACTTCTATATCCAGACCTCTTCCCAGGAAGTTAAGTAGTAACTTGTTTCCTGATAGCTTATTAGCACAGAGGATTTGGTCATTAACCCTCATCTTGTTCTGCTGTTGTTCTTCTTCATTAATTCACTTATACAACGATATTTATTTAGCTCCACTACATGTCAAACTTTAATTCGTACTGGATATGCAGTAGGGAATGAAACATGTATGTTTCCTGCCTTCACTGTCTGCAAGGGTGTCTCTGGGTTCTTATGCAATAGACTCTTCTTACACTTACCCTACCAGACAAGAAATATGTACATTGCTTGGGTTGTGTCATCTTTGCAACCTCTGTAACTTGTAGAACATGGTATTTAGACTTGATGATTGTGTCTAATTGATGAGCTCTATGATCTGTAAGTTTCTTCAGCATCAACGCTTTGTGATTTTAGAATTTGTTTGATTTGTAGTAAGTGCACTCAATGCTATTTGACTTAAATTCATTGCATTGCAACTTAATGTAACTTGATAAAACTAGAGGCTCCTATATGGTCTATGCATTATACACTAACTGCATTCAAATAAACACAAGTTTAATAGCCAAGAGCAATTGTAGAGAAAATTTGAGGTTTTCTTTTAAGGGCATGAAACTTATAACATAAAGCAAAATGTTTTAAAATTCTCTTTTGCCACCCATCTCTTATTTCCTTGTGTGTGCTGCAGCAACTTGAAGTAAAGATCTCTTCTTTTTTATTCATCCCCCAAGTCAGGTACTACATCTGGGCCTCATGTATCTTTCATCTTCCCCCTCTCCCTCTCTTCTCTGCATCACCTGTTTATTATGAAAGTAATCTAAGCTCTTTGGCCTATTTCTTTTCTTTTCACTTCACCCATTACGTGGATTCTCTACAATAGTGGTTCTTAAACTTTAACATGTATCAGAATCATCTGGAAGTCTTGTTAAAACAGAAGTGGCTGGGCCTCACCTCTAGAATTTGATACAAGAGGTCTGAGTTGAGGCTCAAGAATTTCTAACAATTTCCCAGATAGTGCTGACACTGCTGGTCCAGGGACATTTTGAGAACCACTGCTCCACAACATAGGAGTGTCTGGGAGCTGTTCCAGGAAACAAGAAGACTTGGTTATACATTGTACAAAAATAATGTTACCTGACTCCTTAAGAATTTAATGAATCATCTTCCACCACCGTATTTAACCTTCTATAGGTAGGAATGTGTACTCGGTAGACTCTCCTATAAAATGAGAAGAATAAAGGAAATAATATTTATTGCTTGACTGCCTATTCAGGAGACAGTAGAGTGTGGTTGGCTCTGAAGCCAGGCCCTCTGGGGTTCAGTCCTGGCCCTGCAGGATTTCTGGAAGACTCTGGGAGGGTTATTCTTTTGTGCCTCAGTTTCCCACTTTTAAATGAAGATATCGAAAGTAACCACCTCATAGAGTTATTGTGAGGCTCAGATGATTTAATACACAAAAAGCCCATGAAGAATGACTGGTATGGTGTGCACACTCTGATGTTACTTATTATTATTATCAGGGATTTGTTGAGTGTTTTCTATATATTACCTCATTATAACTTAAAATCAGTCCTAAAAGGTAAGCAGCCCTATTATTCTCATTGTGGAGAGTAGGAATTAGAAGTTCACAAAGGTTGAATAACAGGAGTTCAGAAAGATTCCCCAGCTAGTAAAAATCTCTGGTCTTTGTATTTCACCGGCATTTTCCCAAAGGAGTCATTTTCTATCATAAGAAAAATGGGACAGGGAAGCTAATTTCAAAAGTATATTGGAATCTGATTATTGCTTGCTTGATCAAGATGGTTAGTGAACTTTATAATAGAATGTTATTATGTCTACTTTAAAATGTATTAAAGACAAATAATGAAGGCAAGGATAGGTAGAATAGTGGCTGTATAACACACTAGTGAGTACATAACATTTGCAGAGTGCCTGTCACATAATAGGTGTTTAATAAATGTTGAACAATATATTGGAATGAATGTGATTTGGAATTAAAATTACCTAAAATTAAAGATTCATAATATCCAGAGTTAATGAGATTATAGACAAACAAACATTGATATATTACTACGAGACTTTTGAAAGTCAGTTTGGCATTAGCCACCAAATTTTAAATATATATTTCCTTTGGCCCAGAGAGTCTAAGTGTCTATCCTAAGAAATACTTTTGTGCCCATGAAATGTATATACAATTACGTTCAAATTTAGCACTGTTTTTAATTGTGAAAATTATAAACCTAAATGTTCATAAATGAGGGAATTATTTAATAAATTATGAGTTACCTATTTTATTGGACACTGTATAAGAGTTAAAAAGAATGAGGGAAAGCAAGACGTATTGAAATGAAAGATCTCCAGGATGCATCAAGTGAAAAAATAGTAACAGAAAAAAGTATAGAATTATCCATTTTGTTTACAGAGCCCAAAACTAAATCTATAGGAAATATGAGGGAAAATGCTTAGAAAAAAGTCTGAAAACATATATATATATATATCCCATATATTATATACCAGACAGTTATCAATGGTTTCATCCGGGAGGTGAAAAGGGCTAGGAAAAGATTCGGATGAAGAGGAACTTCTACTTCGTACACTTTATATTGTATATTATTTGGATTTTCCACAAGTAGTACGTATTAATGTTTACCTGTGACATCAAAAAAGAAGAAAGTAGCTTGCTCAACAAATATTTAAAAGCCCTTTAATAAGGATAATAGCTGCTAAAATGTACAAGATAAGCTTTCACAAGCCTTAAAACATGTCTATTCCAATAATTAGCAGTTATTTTTAAAAATTTCCAAAGTTATCATTCTTACTGAAAACTTTATTGCTTGTAATGCTGTTGATTCCCAGAACATTTCCTGTGAGTAGTATAAGAGCTGAATTGGGATCTGAGTGGATAGCACACAATACAAAAATTCTTGTATCGTTAGTGCACCTAGCCAAAAGAGTTTGCCTTAGGACTATTACATTATTTCATGCTTGATCTATAACAGATGAAGCTGACAGAAAAAAAAAAAAAAAAACCAAATAAACAAAAGCACCATTTCACAAAAGGAGAAAGCAAAGAAACATTTTTTTCTCTTCAAACGAATGGTTATATCAATGTTCAGTGGGAGACAGTATTAGGTGTGGATGAGAGAAGAGAAAGTTATTCTCAAGGCTTCTCTCAGTTTCAGTTTGAGGAATGTAGGGTGGTGTATTAGATTCCTAGACTGCCGTAACAAAATTTCACAAACTCGGTGGCTTAAAACAACAGAAATTTATTCTTTCACAGTTTTAGAGTCTAGGAGTCTGAAATCAAGGTGTTGGCAGTGCCATACTCCCTCCGAAGCCTCTAGGGGAGATTCCTTCCTTGCCTTTTCCCAGGTTCTGGTAGTCCCAGGTGTTCCTTGGCTCTAGATCCATGACTCCAATTTCTGCCTCTGTGTCACATGGCTGTTTTCTCCCTGTGTGTCTCTATCTTCTCCTCTTCTCATAAACACACCAGTGATATTGGATTAGGGCCCACCCTAATGCCCTTATCTTAACCTGATTACATCTGCAAAGACCCTATTTCCAAATAAGGTCACCCTATTTCCAAATAAGGTCCACAGGTACTAGTGGTTAGGACTGCAACATATCTTTTGGGGGGGACACAATTTAACTGTAATAAGTAGGTCAAAGTCTGATCAGTTATTAATAACAGTTATTTAAAATGTATGACTTTTGGGCCAGCCCCGTGGCTTAACGGTTAAGTGTGCATGCTCCGCTGCTGACGGCCCGGGTTCGGATCCTGGGCGTGCACTGACGCACCGCTTGTCCCGCCATGCTGAGGCTGCGTCCCACATACAGCAACTAGAAGGATGTGCAGCTATGCCATACAACTATCTACTGGGGCTTTGGGGGAAAAAAATAAAATAAATAAAATTAAAAAAAATTTTTAAATGTATGACTTTTGCAGAAGACTTTGATTCCGTGGGCCTTAAAGCACTTCATAGTCACTCAATTATAATAATCTCAACAATATTCCAGAATGACATAGGTGTCTTTTTTTAAGAAAGCAAATTTCAGGTAAACAAATTCAGGCATAGGTTACTGTGATGGATCTTAAATCTAGAAGAGAACTGAGAGGACAGAAACATGGATAAAGTAAGACCACCCTAAAGAAGATGCTCCCTCAGCACCAGCTGCCTCTGCTGGGAGGAAAACACTGGCTTTCCTTTTGACCAGCTCTAATGATGTAGAGATAAAGAGGTGCAGCCTCAAAACCTTAAAAAGAGAAGCCGTCAAGGGAAAGACAGAGGGGGGAAAAAGGTCTAGTTAAGGACAAATTATAAACATTTGGGGCATGTAGCCAGGTAGAAGTTAACATTGAGAACTGTTTCATGCAGCATTTTCTGGTCCAGTTACCTACTTCACAGGTAAACTGAAATACGCAGTATTTAAACACACCGTTATGATGCTCTAATATCAAATCAGTAGTGTAGCTTGAGTGGAGTGACCACAGCAATTACTGTAGCTATAGCCCAGAAGATTTACAAAATTATTAAGTTACAGAGAAAGTAGAGTGAAGCAAGTGAGAAAAGAAAACCAAACAGTGGTGAGGGGATTGATGGTTGGGAGGAGGAGGTGAGGGTGAGGAAAATTTCCCTGTAGGAAATATCCACAATACTCAGATAGCTTGTTTTCTGCCAGCCTTTGGGTTCCGTGTAGGGTCTTAGATTGTGACTAATACTTATGCTTTGGCTTGAAGATAGACTTCCAAAATTTGTGGGTAAATTGGATTTTTAAAAGATATACATTTTCCCTGTTGTAATTTGAGAGTATTTTTTCTTTTCATTTTCTTTTCTTCTCATCAGTGTGCTATAATATCTGTCTTACTCCAGGTTATTTCGTTGCAAGTACTCTGACACTACTAGATTTAGCTTAAGCAAAAAGGAGAAATACGTTATAAGGAAGTATTTTTGAGATACCAATACAGGAAGTTTCTTTGGGCCTTATAAGGAAGAGGAAACTGAAAAGCTGTGAGGACTCATTCCTGGCATGTTCTCTCTCTTTTTCTCTATCTTCTCTTCCGTCCATGTCATTCTTTTCTCCCACAGCAAATCAGCTTTCTGTGCAACTCCATGTACGTGAATAAAAATGGCACCTTCACAATGGCAGCTTTAACTTTAGAGCATGGGTAACTTCATTTTAAGTGAACGAAAAAGTCTGAGCAATCAGACTTTGATTCCTGGTTCCAACTTCCCCAGGAGGGAGACACTGATTGGCTCAGCTTGAGTCAGGTGACAACTCATGGTGCAATCAAGGGGCATGGGGGCAGGGTCATGAACAATAACATAGGGGCTAGAGGCTGGCCACTCTGGGTGAGGAGGAAAGTTCTCAGAGAAAGAGGGAAGAGCCTTGAATCTAAATAAGCACTCAGGAATTAATGCTCTGTAAACTAACAATTAGGCCAGGAAAATTTCTATTTTTAAGAGTGAATCTTGGTATGAATCCTTTTACAAAGAAAAATATTTTTAATGAATTGGTAGTTATACCTCTGTTTTAAGTTAAATTTTTTGTAGAGTATAATTATAATTGACATTTTGCATATTTTGCCAAACAATTATCCTCACCTGAAGGAGGGTATTAAAATTCCTGGCTTACAGAGGGGGAAGTTAGTTTGGTTTTCATGCACTAAAATTAAACTTCTGTGGTTATCTCAGGGGAAGCAGGGACCAGTTTGCCAGGAACACCTTTTGCTTTGGGATTATAAGGAAGAGTGAGAGGATTGAGGTAGAGACAGAGATATGCTGAAGTGCAGAGGAGGTTCTGGAAAATTTTTTGCTATATCCAACCAAACTTTGAAATGAATAGTCCTAAAATATCTGGATGATTTAAAGTAAAGAACATTGATTGCTCATCTGTCTATCTGATTCACACTCCTGCCTTTGCCTTTTGGCTTATATTACTAGACCTGGGATAAATCAGCCTCTCTCCATAGCTACTTCCTTTCTACCTTCAGAAAAGTACATCTTCCCTATCTTGGAAAGAAACTAACTTCCAGATCTATCCCCAATCCCTTAGCTTGAGCCTGTTTCCCCTTCAAGGACTTTCCTATATCTTTTTTTGCTCCCACATTTATGCTCTTCTTAAGAATGTTTTCATTATTTCATCATTTAATGGCATAGTGTTGTTTTTTTTAATCCAAATGCAGGTCTTTGCATTTATATCTATTACAACTCAGCCCTTATCATTCCAGCCCACACGGTTCTGTGTAATGCAATAAATTGTGACAAATGCTTCAGGAGCACTAAGAAAATCCAACATACTTCTTATACCTCCCAGCTTGGTGATGTCTGTAAATTATCCGTACCATAACCATAATAGGCATTTAATAACTGTGCTAAGGGTTTAAAAATACTTTTTCATCTAATCTTCAAAACAACTCTCCAAGGAAGATATTATTATTCCCACTATACTGATGAGGAAATGGAAGCTTAGAAATCTAAATGACTTCCTTGGTGAAAGCTGTGATTCAAACCTGGGTTAGCCAGACTCTCAAGTTTAAGTTCTTAAATCCTTACCCATGGATTTTCAAACTTGGCTTGGCATGTAAACTACCTAACAATTTTAAAAAGAGGTAGAAGCCAAGGCCTCATCTCATTTGTACTGTCACGATCTTGTTGCAGGCATGGGTTTGGGAGTGGCAGTCAAGAACCACTGCTGCCATGTTCTACTACAGTGGAAGGACAGAATCTTGCTACATGCCACTACACACCACCCCATAGTTGACAATTAGCTGCTGATTTTTACTTTTAGATATGGCCATACAATCAGTTTTGAATCTAAATGTGTTACCATCCAACCCACATTTCTTGTTTCTCCATATTGTGTGAAAGAATGTTGTGAAAGACTTTTGGTCAGATTTCTTGGAATGCTCTTTTATCATGATCAAAGAATAGGGGAAACTTTCTGAAATGTTTGCCCTAGGAGCAAATTTCTAGATATGTCACTACCAGGGATCATCTAAAGAGCTAAAAAATTCTCTACAGAGTGAAATGAGCTAACCATTTCAGGGTAGTATTAGCTTAAAATCATAATGCCTTAGTGGGGAGAGAGGCTTTCGCTATCTGAAAGACACTAAGCAAGTCACTTCATCTCTCTGCGTGGGTAGGTTGATTTCTCAATTCTATAAGCCTATGAATAATATAGTTCCCTTGTCTACCCTGTCTTCCATATCCATATTTTAAATCACTAATTTTAAAAAGAATCCCTTTCCCCCCAAGAAACTCAATATTCACTAGCTCCAAATGGCTTTTCCCTGCAAACAGGCAGTGGACAGTAACAGATACCACGCCTGGTTGAATAAACACGTCATTGCGAAATACAGAAACATCACTTACTACAATGAATGTATCTGCACTGTTTCAGAGTTCTAAAACAGGCATTTTTTTTTTCTCACAAGAGAGAATGTTCTCATTTCCACAGTTCAGATGCTTTTCATTGTAACCCTGACACTAAGGCCACCTTCAGCACTTTATCTTCATTGTGTGGGTCTGTGTTCTGGTTTCAACTCTAGTCACAGTTTTTGTCTGCAGGAAAAGGGAACTCTCATGGTGGTTGCTGCTTGTAATTTCAGCCTTAATATTCTAAGCAGATTTTAGATTTGCCATTGAGTCACAATTCCTATTTCTAATTTCTGTTTAGAAATTAAAAAAAAAAGGACTCTCCAGCATATTTTGCTTCTAAGACAGTAGCCATAGGAATACAATTCCCCTGTAAATCTTTCCCTCTTATGAGAAAACAGGGCTCTAGTTATTTACTTTAAAGAAGTCAGTGTAAATTCAAGTCATTTCCTATCCTGCTCTCATTTGCTCAAAGAACTTTTGCAACGGGTCTTATGTAAGAAGAAATGTAGGAGGTGCTTTGGTGAGGTTTATTTAAAGAAACCATTAATTACTAGAGGTGAATGGCAGCATCATTTGTGTATGGAGAAAACAGGGGCTATAAATGCATCAATTCTTTCAAATTGACAGAAAGAGGTCCTGCTCACAGGCTACTTCTTTGGCCTCACCTCTTACCACTCCCCCTTCCTTCACTGTCCTCCAGCCACAGTGACCTCTTTCCTGGTCCTTGAATTTGCCAAGCACATTCCCTTCTCAGGGTCTTTGCCTTTGCTAGTCCCTCTGCCTGAAACTCTTTTCCCAGACAGTCACAGGACTGGCTCATTCTCATCCTTCAGATCTCTGCTCAAATGTCAGTTACTCTGGGAGGTCTTTCACGGCCACCCTAACTAAAATAGCACACTGCCTCCTCACTTTCTACTCCTTTACTTGGTATTATTTTTCTTAGTGGCAATTATACACCAGCATATTATACATTTAAGGCATTTTTGTCGCTTTATCAAAATACAAGCTCCAGCAGAACACGGAGAATGCGGGCTGTGTTCACATAGCATCCGTGGGGGCCTACAGCCTGGCACCTAGTAAATGCTCTGTAAATATTTGTTGAATGAATGAATGAGGCTCTTTGGGATGGTGGAAGTTATTTCTCCTCATTCACCGGGCCCTGTTGCCCATCCGCAGGCAGCTGGGCGCCTCATCCCTCTCACCCCTTTCCAGCAGAGGTGACGGATTAGAGTCAGGCGCTCGAGATTGCACTGGCACGAAACGGCGCGTGTGAACGCGTTGCCTCAACTCTTGGCGCCACTTCCCCTCGTCCCAGCAGCCTGGACTGGGGAAGGAACGGTTTGCTGCACCCGGAACGTGGAAGCGAAAGCAGAAAGGAGATGACAGTAGGCGGGAGAGGAAAGTCTCTGCGCGGTGCCGGGCCGCGCGCAGGGGGCGCCTTCCTGGCCGGGCTGACTCATTCCCAGCCGCCTCCACGGCAGGCAGCGGCCACATACACGCCCGTCAGCGCGCGCACCGAGCTGCTGCCAGGACCCAGGGCCCAGAGAGCCCGCGCCAGCTCATCTTCCCGGTCCCCTCACGCCCAGCCGCCGCCCGGGAAATCTCCGCGCGCGCCCGCAGGCTTCCCGAGAGGTCACGGTCTTGCGCGGCCCGCCCCCGTCGGCCCCGCGGCGCGCGCCGGGAGAAGCACCGCCCAGGTGGAGTGGCGCACGCGCAGTCCGAGGACGCGCGCCAGACTCCCGCCCCGCCCCGGTCCGGGTCGGTGACGGCCTCAGTCAGCCGAGAACCGGCCGCCCGACTGGAGGCCATCTGGGAGGCTGAGTGGGACACAAACGTCTGAGCCCGTGTCGCCTGGGGCGCTGAGAAGAGAGTGTGGCCCGGGAGAGGGTGGAGACGACGACTGTGACGGGCTTCCCGGCTGCCTGTAGTGGGAGTGGTGTGGGCTGCAGGAAGGAGAGAGGAAGAGGAGCAGAAGGGGGCAGCAGCGGCCGCCGCTAACGGCCTCCCTGGGCGCTGACAGGCTGGGCCGGCGCCCGGCTCGCTCGGGAGTTCGCGCCGCCGCCGCTTCGGCCGCTCGGCTCCTGGGCCCGAACTTGCGGCGCGCGTCGAGGCGGAGAGCTGCCTCCGCACAGCGAGAGAGGCCGGGTCCTCGCCGCCGAGGGATGTGAGTGGGAGCCGAACCCGCGCGGGAGGGCCCGGAGGTCCCAGGCTGGCGACGCTCGGAACCGTGCCCGCTCCGGGGGCTTCGCAGATCTTGGCCGACCGGAGGCGCTGAGTAGGAGCAGCCCCTGCGGGCTTGGGGGCGCGTCCTCGTCGTCCGATCCGGGCAGCGGGTGAGTGTTGTTGCCTGGCTTCTGGGTGGGGGGCAGCAGTTGTTTCTCCTCCTCTTCCTCACCTCCTGATCCCCGCTTTCCCACTACTAGTGGTAGTCAACTTCTCAGCAAGAAAATCTTCCTCTTTAAGAGGAAACCTACAACGGAGTGTCTTGCTGTTGATATTTGCGTCTGTGTGTGCCTGATATTCCCCCACCCCCTTTACTTCTCCCTCTTTAAAATATTATAGACATCTAAACAGCCTAGAAACGAGCATCTGTTTTCCCAGGATTTCTACGGTGGTAACTGCTGCTTCTTTTTCTAGGTTTCAGAAGCAGGCAAGGGACCAAGATGTGAACTGTTTCTCTTCAGAAAAAGAGGCCCTTCCTCCCCTTCCCGCGGCGGTGGGTATGCGTTCCTGGCTGCTGTCCTTTAGCGCTGCAATAAAGGAGAGGGTGTCTCTAGCTGTGAGTGCGTGCGTAGGAAGGTTGGAAGCGTGTGTCGACAGGCAGGGCTCATTGTTGCCTGCTCCTTTGAAAATGGCAGTGCGGAACTTTTAATGTTGGTCTGGGAGGGTAATTTGGGGGTGTTTATTTGTTGTGGCTCTTAGACCCTTTAAGAAACATTCATAGTTTCTTTCTCTGCTGATTGTTCAAATAACATGGCTTTGCAGAGGAAACGTCGTCGGTTACCTTTTCTCCTCAAGCAGCCAGAGAGTCTTAATTTTCCAAAGAGGAACATTTTCAAGTAATAAGAGATACCTATATTGACAGGCCGCCTTTCTTGCTGGGGTTTCTGCTACCCCATTGAATGCTTCCTGGGTGGTGTTATCTGCCTAAGTTTGCTGTGTCAGTTGAATTTACCCAGTTTGCTTTCCGGTGGTTATTAATCTGTCAAGAGAAACTCCTTTTCTCTGAATGAAAGGATAGAAGGGGCTGAGTATGTCATAGAGGGGAGGGGAAATGTGGAAAAGGAAACCAGAAGTGGGAATAAAAGAGATGACGATTGCTTTTGGTTTCATAATAGGTTTGTAGGAGTGAGTTGTTGGGCTACTGCACATTCTGATATAACACCCAGCAGATTCGAAGATGAATAACCAACCTTTGGCCTCCCTTTCCCCACCCACTTCACCTTTTACCACTTCAAGTGTGAGAATCACTTGCTTGTATGGGCACATATCTGTTAGTGTGTAACTGTAACCTGGATGTGTCCAACACTTGCCTTAATAGTACAGTATTTACCTGTCCAGGAAAGCTGCAGTACTTGCTGAGTAGATAAGCACATAATGCTTGTTTTTGCTTTAACTGAGTGTCCTGTGTTTGGGGTTTATAGCATGTTTTAGGGACTGGTTAAGGAAAAGCTTGTTTCATTTTCTGTTTTTTCCTAGTGCTTTGAGACAAGTGTCTTAGGTATAGGAAGGGAATATGATATGTTTTCTCTGCTTCACCTGGCTATTGCTGAAAGATGAGATGCTTTGAGGCAGAATAGGAGAGAGCATTGGCTTTAGAGTCAGATCTGGGTTTGAATCCGAGTGTTCCTATCACTTAATAGTTGTATTATTTAAAGTCCCTTTGAGCCTCACTTTTCTTATAAGATTGTTGTGAGGATTGAATAAGATTATGCATGCAAAGCAGTACATTGCTTGACTACTGTATAACTCTTGGCTGCTATCATGGCTGGGCAGGCAAAGGAGATTCAAAGAAGGGCACAATGACTCTGCATAAAGTGATCTGCCAGTGACCAGTGTTTCTTCCTCTTTAGTAAAAGGGGAAAAAGGACTTTTAGGTCTTGAACTGGTTAAGGGGTCTTGTAGCCTTTTTATGGAAAGATTTGACTCGTATCATTTCTCCTTAACACTCCCTTTCCCCTTGTGCTGCCCCTACCAACTATTGTGCTGCCCTCTTGTGGTTCACTGTGCTAAGAACTTTCTTTTGCTCCTCCTCCATTACATTTTTCCCCCCTCTTTTTAGGACCTTTCCCTTTGCTCCCAGTTTCCCAAACTGTGTGCTGAGGTGCCCTAGAGCACCAGTGAACTCAGGATTGAACTATTAGTTTGAGATAGTTGACAGTTTCAACATTAGATTGACACATTCCTTTCTACAATGTCGTGTCTTTGCAAAGCTATTATTTTTAGAGGTTGCTCTGATAAAAAGTGACTACTGCATGAAAATCAGTGTGATACAGGAAATGAGAACGTGATGTTGTCCAATTTGGTTCCAAGGTTTGAGAAGTTGTACAATGCGCAACAGGCACTAAGTTGTAAGGACTTTAACACTTAGTGGTTTGAGGGGCCGGCCCTGTGGCTTAGCGGTTAAGTGCGCACGCTCTGCTACTGGCGGCCCGGCCGGATCCCTGGCGGGCGCGCACTGATGCAGCGCTTCTCCGGCCATGCTGAGGCCGCATCCCATATACAGCAACTAGAAGGATGTGCAACTAATCACATACAACTATCTACTGGCGCTTTGGGGAAAAAAAAAAAAAAGGAGGAGGATTGGCAATAGATGTTAGCTCAGAGCTGGTCTTCCTCAGCAAAAAGAGGCGGATTGGCATGGATGTTAGCTCAGGGCTGATCTTCCTCACAAATAAATAAATAAATAAATAAATAAACACTTACTGGTTTGAGCCCACCTACTTAGTATTTCTTTTGGCGTAGGGATGCAGTGAAAAAATTACTAACACTAAGGACTCTCTAAATGGAGAAGGTTCGGGAACCTCTGCCTTAGCTTTTGGTTGCTTTTTCTGATAAAATTTTTTTTTAATGGAAAAACTGCATTTTTAAATGTTGGTCACTAATTGATCTTCCTCCCCACCAAAATTATTGATATAATTATTGGTAAAATTATTGATACAGAGCTAGTACCAGCTGATCATAGCTTAATATATTTCCTCTCCTATTTAATATCTTTGTAGCTTCTGCCCAGTTTTTTCATTTTAAAACTAATCCTATTGCTTACTTGTCATTCTGGTCACTTCCTGGTTTTTCCAGTACTGGTCTTCTACTAGTATTTTTGACCATCACCTTAAATTCAACATGCTCCAAATGAAAATCATTATTTTTATACCCTTTGTAATTTCCTTCTCTCCTGGTCATACAGGCTTTAAATTAGGCATCATCTTTAAACTACCTCTTTCATTTACCTCTTATATTAATCCATTCAACATGTCGTATCCATATTTCTTTTGTCTCTCATGTCTCTGCTTCCCCCACTTTATCACCTGAATCCCAGGACTCATTTCCTCAGCCTAGAATATTGAAAGTCATATCAACCTCTCACAGTCCAGCATCTCTTCTGTCTGGCCGCACGCCCAGTTGGGTGAGCAGTGCGGGATAGGTTGCAGAGAGACCAAAGAAAAGACCTGGAGACAGCGAACGAGACATATAAGTTTATTGGGAATTATTTATAGAGGAGTCTAGTGGCGGCCGGCTGGACAGCCTCGTGCACCTACAACCACGGCTGGGGAGGGGTTGCTTATATAGGCAGGGGACGCAAAGGCCATATGCTTGCCAAGAGGGGCTGTCCTTGGTACGACCAGCGTTCCCAGGAACAGTAGCTCACGTGGAGGGGCTCTGTGTCGCTTTAAGACGTGATGTTCTTTATGTGAGATAAGGTAGGGTCCGGGCTGGCCGGGCCCTGGATTGTTACAAATCCCAGCAGCTGGGTGGCCTGCCAGGAAGGGAGCCAGAAGGCCATGGTTGCAAGGGGCTTGTGGGCTCTTGCTGAGCAAGCAAGGGCCAGGCCCTACATCTTTCTTCTATTTATCCTCAATAGAAATGTCACTCTAGTACTCCTTATTGTGGCATTCTCTTGCCTTCAAATTTTCAGTGCCTTCCCGCTTTCTACCTACTAAATTTAACTTCCGTTTCCTGGCTTTCAAGATACTCGATCATCAATCCCTGCCTTATTTATTCAGTCTTTTGTCTAAGGACCCTTAACAAGCATTCTCTGCCTGTAGTCTTGCAAGCTGCTTTCCATACTTTTCTAGTAACAGCTGTGCTTATTCTGTCTTTTAACTTTCACTCATGTTTTCCTTCCTTCTTTCACCAAGCCCAATTCTACACCCTATTGCACCACTCACTAGTTGTGGAATAACTGAGCAGGGCCTCAGTCTCCTCATCTGAAAAATGAGAATTGTAGTACTTTTTCCCCAGAGTTGTAGTGAGAAGTAAGTGAGTTAATATATGAAAAGCCCTCCAGACCAGTGCCTGGCACATTGAGCACTCTTAAGTGTTAGCTATTATTATTATAATTATTTATTATCACTATTATTATTACTACTATTACTATAGTCATGTGCTGCATAACGACGTTTTGGTCAATGAGAGACTGCATGTACAATGGTGGTCCTATAAGATTAGTACCATAGAGCCTAGGTGTATAGTAGGCTATACCATCTAGGTTTGTGTAAGTACTGTAGAGGAGGAAGAAATTCTCCTCTACCCTTTCAGGGTTCTTCTGGCTGGTCTAAGAATTAAATTGACATGAGACAGATTAATAGGAGAAAAACAAAAGTTTAATAACATGTATACATGGGAGAAACCCAGGAAAACTGAGTGACTCACCAAAATGGCTGAAGCCCGCAGCTTAAATAACACCCTCAGCTAAAGACAAAAGAAGTTGTTGAGGGTGGGGAAAATCAGGGACTTCAATGGGAAGGAAGGCAATTCTCAGGTAGGTGAAAAGGAGCAAACATTTGGAAAACAAATGTCTCTTTGGCCACACAGAAACAGAGGGGAGCCCAACAAACAGGCTAGGTTCCTCTCTGTCTGCCAACTAGTTCGTGTTATATTAAGGTGATAGCTCGCTTCCTGAGACAGGATTTTTTAATCTTAACACTTTTAGGCAGTTAAGAGGGAGGTAACAAAAACTTTCTCAGTCTTTTGTTTCTTAAAAATAATCAGCCTCAAATAATCCTCATGTTAAAGAGACACATTTTGGGGTGGCAAATTTTGTTCCCCTTTAGTATACTCTGTGGTGTTCAAAAAACGATGAAATTGCCTAAGGATGCATTTCTCAGAACACATCCCCGTTGTTAAGAGATGCATGACTGTACTACTATACTCCCAGTAAAAATTTCACCTCATTTATGAAACTGTTTCTCACTAAATATTGCTTTTTTCCTCTGTATATTTCTATAGTTCTTTTAGTTTTGAATAACTTCACACAGTTTAATTATATACCATGCTTTGGTTGTTTGATAGTTATTTTCCTGGTGTTAGCCATATCTTTTCAAGTTGATTGTGTATGCCTTGTGGAACAATACCTAGATGTAAAAAAACACACACACAGTGCTGAGCACACGGGGAGCATTCAATAAATGCTGTGTATTAAAAAGGAACTTTAGTCAGTCATGAAACAAATATTTATTAATATCTACAATGTCAAAGGTACTTTGCTATGTCCAAAAGAGATGCAGAAAACTATAAAATGGATTCCTTTCTCTGAGGACTTAAAATGTAGTTGGAGAAATAAGATAAATAGTAAAAGTTATAGGTATTTGAGACCACTTAGAGCTGAAGTGTGCAAAGAAGGCTCCCTCAGAGAGGCTTTGGAATCAAAACTGGGCAGGATTTGATTTTGCATAAGAGGAAAGAACTTGTGTAGGGGGTAAACAAAGGCAAAATATGCATGACATGTTCAGAGAATAGTAAATAGAACAACTTGACTGAAATGAAGGTTTGTGTGGAAGAGTAGTAAGAAATCAGGTTGAAAATGTAGATTGGAATTAGATTACGGATTTAAGTGCTAGGATGAGAAGAATGTACTTTGCACCATAGGTAACAGAGGAGCTTTAAAAGTTTTGGATTGAGAAAGAGCTTGCTAAAAGAAGTATTTTAGGAAAGTAGCATCAGTGCTAGGTATAGTATGAATTGGAAAGAGAAGTGATAGAGCTAGGAAAATAATCTAGGCCTAAAGTAATAAGGATTTGGATTTAGTGGAGATAGGGCTGGAGAGATGTCACATAAGACTTCGTTATGGACTGGGTAAGAAAGGAGGATTTGGTTGGGGGAGGAAGAGGAGTAATCAGAGATGACTTTGAAGTTATGATCCTCAGTGACAAAGGAAATCAAAGAGTGTTGGAACTCCAAGACATCTGAGAACATCTGGGCCAGTCTGTACATTTTGTGCATTAGGAATCTGAGACCCAGAGAGATTTAAAAATGTGTCCAAAGTTACTTACCTAGTTAGTGACAAAAAAAGAACTAGAATTTTATTAATGGCAGTACTGACAGAAATAAGTATGAAAATATTAGTAGCTGGTGAGGGGATACAGACAGCTGGGCTTATATATTGGATATGTTGAGTTTGAGGTGACAGTGTGATAGGCAAGTTAAAATAGATATACAGTGGGACATATAACTAGAACTTGGTAGAGAAATTTCAGGCTGGAATTGGGGTGCTCAGAGAGAAGAGCAGTGAACCTGAGATTGAGCCTTGGGAATTGCACATAATTAGAAGTGGGTGAAAGAAGAGGAATTGGCAAAGGAGACAAAGAAGGAGCAGTTAGTATGAGAGGCAAGTGGGTGAGTAGGTTAAGAAGGTGGGAGTGATTAACAAGTTGATCGTTGTTGATCACTGCCAAGAAATGAGAATCAGAACTGAAAAAGGGCCTTAAAAATGTGTACTTGTGGTTTTCCTAATATGAAATCTAGAAAAGCAAAAGAAAGAAAAAAATTGCTTATAGTTTCTCCTTGCAGAAATAGCCACTGTTAATATTTTATTCTCTCTAGTATAACAAACGATCTTTGGATTTGACTTTTAGGTGATCAGTGGAGACTTCTATCCAAAGGTCTGCGTCATTGGGACTAATAATGAGAATTTTAGGCATAAGAAAGACTGGGAGGTATTTTTCAACAGAGTGTTTGTCGTTCATCGGTGTCCTCTCATACCACACTACACAGATACTGTTATTCTTTGTGGGCATTAGCCTTGTATTATTTGAATAATTAGACATTCAGTGGTTAGCATTAGACATTCAGTGGTTTAGCAGGTTAGACAAGTGACCTCTGGATGCTTTTGTGCTGGTAAGATCCGAATAAAATGATAAGGTATTAATTTCTAAAAGGAAAGAGAAATTCTTGGTAGATAACATAGAAAACTGAAGGTGGCATGATTAAGAATGTTCAGATTAGGAGAACTGGAAAGGGCAAAAGGAAGCATTATCTGTTTTTGAAGCCTGTATGGTATAGCTACTACAGGTGAACTAGATTGAGATAGTCCATGGGCTGTTTGTTTTAGCTCAAATGCTTATTTTGATCTTCCCAAGGACATCTTTCTGTCTGCTTTTTTTGGTGTCAGTCCTTGGGAAGAGGGCATTCATTGTTGCTTATTAAATGATTTTAGTTTAATAAATTCTGATTATGAAATGTAATGCCACTAGGTAATTTTTTTTTTTTTGTGAGGAAGATCAGCCCTGAGCTAACATCCATGCCAATCCTCCTCTTGCTGAGGAAGACTGGCCCTGAGCTGACATCCGTCCCCATCTTCCTCCACTTTACGTGGGACGCCGCCACAGCATGGCCTGACAAGCGATGCATCGGCGCGCGCTCGGGATCCAAACCCGGGCCGCCAGCAGTGGAGTGCACGCACCTAACCGCTACACCACAGGGCCGTCCCCGACTAGGTAATATTTTTGTAATATGAAAGGCAATGCGATGTGAGGAAGTGCACTGTTTTAGAAATCAGGAGATCAGGGACTTACTGCTGTCAGCATGGTGTGTAATTTTGAGCAAGTCGCATAATCATTGAACCTTATTTTTTCCTCATTTGGAAAATGAAGGAGCAGACTAAATCTTTTTTTAAAACTTTGTTTACCTTTTAAAGTAAACCTGGTAAATCACATGGTAAAATGTGTATAAAATTTAAGACGTAAATGGCTTACCAATGTTTATAACAGAAAACAGCAGCCCCTTGCCCCTCACCCATCCTGATTCCTGTTCTCCAGGAAACCACTTTCAAATCATATAACAGTGTCTTCTGGTGCTTACTTCTGTCTTTCTAAATAACATAATCCATCATCAGTAGACCCCCCCGTTCCCATTCTGTATCTGTACCTAAATGCCGCCATTTTCCCCTTTACAGTGAATGAACTGTTTAATGTGCCATCTAAGGCTTCTCCATCTGCTTGTGTAGAGGAGCCCATCTCCTTTTGTCTTCAAGGACTTTGACACTGTATTTCTCCCTCCTTTTCTTGCATTCTCAATTTTTCCCTCTATAATTTCCATCAGTATATATTCTGGTTGCTATTGCTGTGTGACAAAACTACCCCAAAACTTAGTAATGTATAACAACTCCTTTACTAGACTCACAGATATTATGGGTCAATAATTAAAATAGGGCACACCAGGGATGGCTTGTTTCTGCTCCACAATGTTGAGGATCTTAGTTGGGAAGTCTTGCTGGCTGGGGGCAACTTGAAGGTGGGGACTGGAATTATCTGAAGGTGTCTTCACTCACATGACTGGTAGTTGATGCTGGCTGTTGACTGAGAGCTGTTAACTGGAGCATGTACATGTGGCCTGGACTTCCTTACAACATGGAGGCCTCGGGGTAGTTGGTTTTCTTGCATGATGAGTCATGGTTTTTAAAAGCAAGTGTTTTCAGTGAACATGGCAGTGGGGAGGGGGTGGAATTAGACTTTACTTATTAATTGGGGAGAGGAAGGTCACATTGTGGAAAAAAACATGTGGCATGGGAGATATTGATATGGCTATCTCTGGACATTACTATTGCCATAGTTTGCCCTTTTGCCACACTTCGTATCTCTCCAAAATACATGCAAATTATACTAACCTCCTCCTCAGAGACCTCTAATTCACATCCCGTCATAACATCAACTCGGAATCCACTATGTCATCATCTAAATCAGGTCCAGATGCAGATGAGCTTCCTTGGGTATGGTTTCTTGAGAATGGTTCCTCTTTAACTGAAGACGTGTGAAGAGACAAGTAATATGCCCCCACATAATTAACATACGAGATTGGAAAGGCACATATTAACTGCAGTAGACATTCTTGTTCAAAAAGAGGAACAAGGGAGTTATAGGGCAGTCTACAGCAATTCTGAAACCCAGCAGGGCTCATGTTGTCAGTTCTTTGATTAGGGCTCAGTCCTACTCCCCAGAAGTTGTTCTTAGTGGGCCATGGCCTTTTCTTTTGGTCTCTGGTTTCACCTTCTGAATTGTTCTTTTTTCCCCAGAAGAATTGACCTGTGTTTGAAACTGAGTAATCTTGTGAGCTTGCTTTCTGCCTATAGTGGTTCAGGATCCAAAGGCCTCCTTTTCATTTTGTATAGTTAGTCTCTTCCATTCTAAGCTAATATAATTCCCTTAAGAACTTTGTGGACTGGTTGTGTATCAGTTCATAATCTATTCCATCAGACAAAAGCCATACCCACAAATCTCTTCTGAGAGGAGATTTTTCCTACCTTAGCTTGCTGTGTGGCTGCTGTGGAACAACACCCTTAAGATCCTTAGATAATTTTTTTTTTATTGTGAAATTTTTGTTGTACATTATTGTTTGTCAGTCACCATATAAATGCATCCCTCCACCCCTTGTGCCCACCCCCCACCCCCCTTGCCCCTGGTAACCACCAAACAGTTCTATCTGTCCATGTGTTGGTTTATCTTCCACATATGAGTGAAATCATGCAGTGTTTGTCTTTCTCTTTCTGGCTTATTTAGCTTAGCATAATACCCTCCAGGTCCATCCATGTTGTTGCAAGTGGGATGATTTTGTCTTTTTTTATGGCTGAGTAGTATTCCGTGGTATATCTATACTACATCTTCTTTATCCAGTCATCAGTCGAGGGACACTTGGGTTGCTTCCATGTCTTGGCTATAGTGAACAATGCTGTGATGAACATAGGGGTGCATAAGCCTTTTTGGATTGTTGATTTCAGGTTCGTTGGGTAGATACCCAGTAGTGGAATAGCTGGAGAAGATCCTTGGATAATCTTTCTTCTGAAAGGATCTATAAGGTACTAATTTAGATCTTTCTGAGGTCTTAACAATGGATTTTACAGTCCCACTCTAGATTTGATCTTTGCCCTGAGGCTCTTTCTTACTTTAAGAACACTGCTGGCTGAAAAGACTGTCCTGAGCCCTTTACATTTCTTTGAAATTCCACTCTCTGCTCTCTCAATTATAAAGGCAGCTAGAAGAAGCCAGCTGCTTCTACATTCTACCTAGAATCTCCTTAATTCGTTAAGTATATATTTTATTTTTCGTGTTACCATAGGCGATAGTTTTGCCAAACTTTCCACTACTTAATAACAAAAGATCTCCTTTTATTCAGCTTTCAGTAGCATTTTCCTCACTTTCCTTTAAGCCCCCACTGACAGCCTCCTTGGGACCTGTTAGGCTTCCAGCAAGTCTCCTCAAGCCCCTTTAAACTTGTGAACACAAACCCCAGATGGGTCCTCATCTGTTCCTGGCTTTACTAGAACTGTTCCCTAACCCAGTGGTTCTTATCAGAATTATCTAGAGGGCTTGTTGAAACAAATTGCTGGGCCCCACCCTCAGAATTTCTGATTCAGTGGGTCTGGAATGGGACCTGAGAATTTGCATTTCTAACAAGTTCCCAGGTGATGCTGATGTTGGTTTGGGGACCAGACTGAGAATCACTGATTAAAACCAGAGATTGGCAAAGTTTTTCTTTAGAGGACCTGATGGTAAATATTTTAGGCTTTGCAGGCAAGATTGTCTCTATTGCAACTATTCAGCTCTATCTTAGGGTGCAAAATCAACCATAGACAATACATAAATGAATGGGCATGTAAAGCTTCACTTGTAAAACAAGCAGTTTTGTAAAGCTTTATTTATAAAAACAAGCAACTGGCTGAATTTGACCTGTGAGCTGTAGTTTGCCAATTCCTAATTTATGCCATTATTTGACTCCACATTCTCTTCAGGCTACTGCCCCATTTCCTTCTCCCCTGTGGAGCAAAACTCTTTGAAAGGGTTGTCTATATCTGTCTCTTGTTTTGATTTTCTTAAATTTATTTGCTTTCTGAACTGGTGAGACATTTAAATATTTAACAATTCAAAAAGTAGTAAATATTTTTGTACCTATGTCAGTTTGCATGTATGTGACCATAACTATAGATTTAGTAGAAGAGGAATTGCTGATTCAAAAGTGATATGTTTTGGGGCGGGCTGGGTGGCACAAACGGTTAAGTGCGCGCCTGCTCTGCTGCTGTGGCCCGGGGTTCGCTGGCCCGGGGTTCGCTGGTTCGGATCCTGGGCACGCACTGATGCACTGCTTGGCAAGCCATGCTGTGGCGGTGTCCCATATGGAGTGGAGGAAGATGGGCACCGATGTTGGCCCAGGGCCGGTCTTCCTCAGCAAAAGAAGAGGAGGATTGGCAGATGTTAGCACAGGGCTGATCTCCTCACACACACAAAAAAAGTGGTATGTTTTATTAGTTTCAATAAATATTGCCGAAATTCCATACAAATGCCAGTTTATACTTTTCTGCACCTGTTTTCAGATGGTTTCATCTTTTCCAATTTGAGACGAGAAAAATAGAATCTCATTATAATTTTAATTTGCTTTAAATTTTCATTTTCTGGGAACTGTTCACTCATATCCTGGCCCATTTCCTATTGGATTGTTGACCTTTTACTTTGATTTGTGGGAGCTCTTGCTATACTAAGGAAAATAGCTCTGTGTTTGTAAAATGAATTGTAAATATTTTCCCCAGGTTGTCTTTTTTGACTGTTCACAGTGTGTTTTTTTGTTATGCATACATTTTTGGTTTTTATGCTATTCTTTTTGTCAGTCATCCCTTTTATTACTTCTGTTTTTGTTTTTTTTTTTTTAAATCATACTTAGATCCCTTCTCAGCCCTGAAATTATGTTTTTGAAACTCTCATGTTTTCTTGATCCATCTGGAATTTATATTGGTGCAAGGTGTAAGATGGGATCCAACTTTTTTCCTTCAGGTGGTTGTCTGGTTGTTCCAGTGCTGTTTGTTGAATAATCCATCTTTTATCTGCTGCTGTGAAATGCTAGTATTGTAAATTGTGTGTATAGTTGAGTCTATTTCCAGACTGTTTTGTTCCAACAATGGCTTTTGTGAAACTATACTATGAGTTCTAGGTCAGGGAATATTTCTACTAGTTTCTTTATTTTCAGATCCTGTATAATGTTTAGCATATGGGAGGTATTCATATGTTTGAAAAAAAATGAGTAAGTTAGCAGTTTAGAAACTAAAGCAGATCTTTGTGCCAATTATTCAATTTAATTACTTCCATTCAATTTCCCTCTTTATTTTTATTTTTGTTTATTTATTTATTTTTGTGAGGAAGATCAGCCCTGTGTTAACATCTGCCAGTCCTCCTCCTCTTTTGCTGAGGAAGACCGGCCCTGGCTCAACATCCGTGCCCATCTTCCTCCACTCCATATGGGACGCCACCACAGCATGGCTTGCCAAGCAGTGCGTGGGCACGTGCCCCGGATCCCAACCAGCGAACCCCGGGCCGCCGCAGCGGAGCGTGCGCACTTAACCGCTTGTGCCACCGGGCAGGCCCCTATTTTTATTTTTAAACTTGGATCTAACCTTGGTTTTTCCATTTTTATTTTACCTTTTTTTGGCTTTATTGTGAGGTGTTATTTTTTGTATTTAATAAATGAGTATTTGCTAACTTATGAATTTGCTCTTATTAATCTATTTTTGGCCTTAAATTGTTAACAGTTCACAGTATGGTTTTATCTGTATCAGATTTGCATACGAAGAGAAATTTGTCACTTCATAATGGCAGTCCATATTGGAACTCCTTAGGGAGACGTTCACTTAAGGGTGAATTATCAGATTTTTGGATAATTGACCAGATCAGAGAAGATAGAATTAAAAGTGAATCTGGATTTTGTAATTTAATATTTTGAAAAACTGAACTTAGAATAATATTTTTTAAGCTTTTGCAATGGACGGATACTGCTCTGTATAATTAGGTATGTTGTTTTTACAAAGATTTAACATGGAAAGATTCGTTAGGAGAGGATTTTAGGCCTTAGGGAATGACCCAGAGAAGAAAATAGTGAATTATATTATAATCTATCTGATTCATGATGGGTTAGTGAAGAAGTGAACTCCATCCAAAATAGAAAATGCTTCAGTGTCTAGAGAATTAGGTTTCATCTACATGTTTATGTATTCCTTGTTCTTTGCTTATTTATCCATAAATGCTTAATTTTATTTTTTATCTGATGCGTTATAATCTTTAAATAATTATTTCAGAGTAGTGTCTAAACTAGGATTCTTTTGGCATGGCAGTATTTTTAAAATAAATATGAACTTAAATTCATACTGATTTAAATAACTTTCAGATTTTTTTCAATGTCAATAGCAAAAGATAGTTTTAAGTACTTCAACAGGAGAATTAAATTTACTGTGCAATTTTATTTTCTATAGGCAAACTCATCACTTCTTAAAATTAAAAAAAACTGAAAAAAAATTTCTTGGTACTATAGGCTTAGGATGTGATGGTTTTGAAATGAGATCTTAAGGGGAAAAAACCCCAACTTTCAAAGATCTATTTAAAGCACTTTCCCCCATCTTTATTCACACTTTTTTCTGTGTGCGTTATACTTTTTAAGTCTACCTTTTCCTCTGTAGTCGTCATTAAGCATGATTCTAAGGAGTAGCTCCAAGTCTGCTCCTAAGACTAAAAATAGGGGAAGGGGATAAATTTGCAGAATAATTTACATTTTCTCCCCTTTCTGTTTATATATAAACCATGGCATCAGATTTCTCAGGAGATCTTAAATTGGTGCCTGTTAGGTATATACTTCTGTGACTGGCCCAAGGTAAAATGATGAAGTTTCACCTCAGTATCCCTTAAATGTGTAGCTGTTCTCATCCTCTTCTTTCACAAAGCCTCAAAACTGAGTTAGTATTTATCTTAGATCCCTTGCTTCTTATGTGAAAGAATCATGATGTTGTTTTAAAATATATATATTTGCATATGTTTTATACACTGTTTTAAGAGGCAATAGTAGTATACAAGCTTTAAACACTGTTTTCAAATAGAAAAATTCAAGTGAATAAAAGTGGTTATTTAAAAATTACATTCATCAATCAAAGGGGCAAAAAGGATTGCAAGTGCTACTTGTGATTGACAGAACTTGCTTAATAAGTTGTAATATCTTTCTGGATGTTTCTATACAGTGACATTGAAATATAGTTTTAAATGAAGAGGGTCACCCTGTTCATTCTAATTTGAGCTGTTTTAACTAAACAGTGTATTGTGGAGATCTTTCCATTTCAGTGATTAGAGATTTATTCATTCAATCATTTATTCGCTCAGTCCTTTCCTTACTCAGTCAGAGGGTCACTCAACTCATTCAGTCAGTTGATCACTCATTTGGTCAGTTGGTTAGTCTCTTGGCTGGTTACTCACTCCTCACTCAGACTGTCAGTCACTTATTCATTCAGCTAGTCAGTCAGTCACTCAAGTTACTCAGTGGGTCACTCAGTTGGTCAGTCACTCACTCACCCACCTACACACTTAACCAATCAGTCAGCATTTAATCAACCATTCATTAAATAAATCATTAATGTAATCAATCATTCAGTAAATACTTATTCACTGTCCATTTTGTGCTATGCACAGGATATAATGCTAAAGATAAGCCAATGGACATCATTTTTAATGTCTTCATAGTATTTTATTGGCTAAGTGTACCATAGTTCATGTATCAGATCTCTTTAATGTCATTAAAATTTTTTTCATTATTATAAACAGTGTTTCATAGAATTTTTAGATATGCATCCCACTATTCTTGTCCTTTTTAAAAGGACAATTTCTTAGATATTCTTGTTTTTTCATATCCTTGCCAACACTGGGTATTGCCAATCTTCTTAATCTTTGCCAGTCTGGTAGGAAAGAAAGAATATCGCATTTTTATTTATTTTTCTCTGATTATTAATGATGTTGATTGTGTTTTCATTTTAGGGAATTGTTTGCATTTCTTTTGTGACATGCCTATTCATGTTCTTTGTCTGTTTTCTTATTGATTTGTAACAGTTGCTTGTATTAGTATACTAAACCTTTGTAGAAAATGTTTTTTTCTCAGGTTTTAAAAAACCTTTGATTATGATGTTTATAATTTTATGTAATCAAGTTTATCAGTCTTTATTTTCTTTATTGTTTTTTGCTTAGATATTAGGTTTAGAAAGGATGTACATATCTGAAAAATTTTTTGGTATAGAAATAATTGAAGAGGATGGATTTAAAATGCATCAGAGAAATTACTGGAAATGTCCAACTTCAAATGTGTAAGGAGATGAGTAAGAAGAGCATGAAGAAGAGCTAATAGCAGTGATTTTTAAAGAGCGTATTTACAAGCACTTGAAAACATTTTAAGTCATTTTGAAGGAGTAAGATCCAAATATAAAGAGAAGTATGACATAAAAATGAAATAAAGGCATCTACACATTGTAGAGATTGTTTCATAGTAACAGTTACACCAACTTTGAGGTCATTTTTAGACTTTACTATGCTTACTTTTAGGAATTTTCTTTTTAAAATTTTCAACCGTATGTTTCATTGTGGTCAGTTTTTATAAATGTTCTATATGTGCTCAAAAAATATATTTTTAGTGGAAGGTTGTAATTGTCATTTTTCTAGTGGATTTTATCAGTTCGTGGAGCTCTTTGTATACTGGAGATATCTACTCCTTGTTTAATAAATGAATTACAAATATTTTTTCCTTGTCTGTTTGTCTTTTGGGTTTGTTTATGGTTTCTTTTCTCTAAAGAAATTGAAAATTTACTATAGTAGATCTTTTTATTTTAGAGGTAGAAAACTTGAATGACTTCAGTGTCATTAATGTGTATAAAGAGGCTGGTTATGTAAGATAGTAGGGCGAAGTGGAGACCAGGGGAACTGGAGAGTTCCCTGTCCTGCCTAAGACATTGAAATTCAAGTGGGAATAAAAAACGCTTTATTAGCTAAAGAAAATATGGACTCAGCCAATTTGTGTGACTTTTGTTATATGGATTTTAGGTTTCCCATTTTGCATAAGAAAGTTTTTCCATTCCAAGTAAAAGTTCTCTCAAAGATTCTTCCAGTGTTTTCATCGTTTTATTTTTTACATTAAACATTTAATTCATATATAACTTATTTTTTTATATGAAGTATAGATTTAGCATGTTTTCTCTAGTTGTGCTGTTATGCCAGTGCCTTTTATAAACGACTATCCTTTTTCTACTGTATTGAAGTGTCATCATTATCATATTAAGTTCCCATATATACTTGGATATATTTCTGGATGATATTTTGGTCCACTGATCTGTCTGTGCATACACTAATACTGTTTTGGTTACAGTTGTTTTATAATAAGTAAGTTTTAATATCTGATAGGGTAAATTTCTTCCTGTTGTTTTTCTGACAAATATATTAAGAACTCTGATAAATTAATTACAAAAAGACAAATACCTCAAAGGACAGGGGGCTGGCCCAGTGGTGTAGTGGTTAAGTTTGTGCGCTCCACTTTTGCAGCCCGGGGTTCACAGGTTTGGTCCCGGGTGCGGACCTATGCACCGCTTATCAAGCCATGCTGTGCCAGGCGTCCCACCTATAAAGTAGAGGAAGATGGGCACAGATGTTAGCCTAGGGCCAATCTTCCTCAGCAAAAAGAGTAGGATTGGCAACAGACCTTAGCGCAGGGCCAATCTTCCTTTCTCTCTCTCTCTCTCTCTCTCTCTCTCTCACTCTCTCTCTCTCACTCTCACTCTCTCACACACACATACACACACACACACACAAAAAGACAAATACCTCAAAGGACAAATAGGAAAAAGACACAGACAATTCGTAAATACACGTGGACAACAAATATACCCATCCTCACCAGTAATGAGGAGAATCCAGTTAAAATAACTTCCTTCCTTTCTCTTTCCTTCCTTCTTTTGCAGTATATTTCTAGTGAATAGTTTGAATTACAAGCTATGCAAAAAAAAAATCCCATCCACAATGATAAGAAATTTTAGATGCCTATCAGATACATCCAAACAATTTAACAGGATCTATATTTTTTAAAAAATTTGTCTTTTGCATTTCATCTTGTTTATAGGAGATACACATGTTCTTATGTAATAAATGAGATTCTTGTATTGTTCTAGACACTATTCCTCTTCATTAATCCAAAGAAGGGGTTCTTTTGTACTATTACAGTGTTTATAACTTTACATCTGCATTTTAGATGAAGAAAGAGACTGTGTATGAGCAATTAAAGAGAGATCAGCAAATAAGTAATTGCTTTTTGTGTAACATTTTTGCTTTAATGTATCAACTTTACAGAAGATCTTTTTCTGCAGCAAATACTTCTAAGTTTTGGATAATGAGGGTATATAACACCTCCCCTCCCATAAACAAATTACTTTGGTTTGAAAGCATTCAGAACCTCTCTTTTTACAAAATTTAGCCCATGGTTTTGTACTGAATGTGCTTAATATAATAGTCTCTACCATTTCTGACTTTATAAAATTTTTCGTCTAATATTTATATCAAATGAAATGTGCAGCGTAATGGATTAGATAGTGTGAATATAAGATAAAAACATTTAAAAAGCTCTTTTTAAAAACTTTTTTTTCCTAATTTTCCTGTTATATCTGGAATCCATTTTTCTAATGCCATGTGAGGAGGACGTTCCATTTTTGACAAAAGAGGAATGCTGAATCTCTCTTTAAAGACTATACAGAATACTTAGAATAAAAAGAAAACTTACATGTTCATTCAGTTTAATGTACTTAAAATTAATATAACTCAGTTTTCAAGTAGAAATTGAGAAAGCAAGTTGTAGACTAATTAGCCAGTAGAGCTGTGATAATATCTCCTTTTCTCCTTTTGTTCTCTTTAAATAATGGCATAATTGTATAATATGGCAGCTGTAGCTGATGCTGTCAGTGTCCCACCCTTATCCTCTGAGACCTTCAGTGTGCTTTAGCAAACTTCTGACTGTTAATATTTGCATCTGTACCTGCTGACTCTGTTTCTTAGAACTGTAGGAAGCCATGCTTCTGGTAGTTGTGGCAGGCCAGATGTGGTGTGGAATTAACACGCCTGGGAGCAGCCCCCAACCAGTGACCCTCAGAGGCTGGTATTGTGTAAATACTATAGCTGATTCCTTGGTGGGATAATTCTGAGACATTATGTTTTACACTGTTTCCTAGGGCTTCTCTGAGGGACTAAGCTTCTGTTGCCCATGGTGGTAGCTGGCTTAAGAGTACAGTTTTAGGGGTCAGCTGGGTGGCATAGTGATTAAGTTCTCACGCTCACTGCTTCAGAGGCCTGGGGTTCGTGGGTTCAGATCCTGGGCGTGGACCTACACACCACTCATCAAGCCATGCTGTGGAAGCATCCTACATACAAAGTAGAGGAAGATTGGCACAGATGTTAGCTCAGGGTGAATCTTCCTCACCAAAGAAAAAGAAGAGTCCAGTTTTATTGACTGCCTTCCCTGTATCACTTTTCTGTTTTCCCAGCAATATTACCTGAACTTTAAAAATGATCTACTTTCATTTGAATCCTGTGTCAGGTTTTGCTTCTAGGAATATTTAAAGTAAGACAGCATGTCTTTGGTGATAGTGTGACCAAACTTCAACAAGAAGAGTACTACACAGCAGTTTCATTTTTCAACATATATGAATTGCCATACTTTTTTCACCCTCACTGCTTATATGATTTAAAAGGAAAAAAAAAAAAAAAGGAAAAATGCCTTAGCATTGTCTCATAAAGTATGAAGAGAAGGGAAAATGCTAGTTTCTGGGTAAGATTATTTCAGCTAGGTTATCGCATTTAATCCTTACAATAACCCTTTGAAATAGTGGCTGTTAATTTTTTTTTTAAAGAGATGAGAAAAATGAGGCTCAGAAAGACAACTTCTTTAGAGTAACAGCACAGGGAAGAGATTCAAACCCAGTTCTATTTCAAACTTGGATCCTAAACCAAAGGCTACAGTTTTCCTTTTTTTCTTTTCATTTTAGTATTAAAAACATTTTTTTTTAAATATTCTTAACATATAGGAAATTAGGAAAAATGAAATAATTCATTTGCCTGTACTTACCATTTAGCTTTAACAATTTTTTGGCCACTCTTTGCTTTAGATCTTGTTTTTTTCTGGTGAGGAAGACTGTCCCTGGGCTAACATCTATGCCAGTCTTCCTCTACTTTGTATGTGGGACACTGCCACAGCATGGCTCAGTGAGCGGTGTGTAGGTCCATGCCCAGGGTCTGAACCCACGAACCTGGGGCCACTGAGGCGGAGTGTATGAACTTAACCACTACGCCACCAGGCTGGCCTCAGATCTTATTTATTTATTTATTTTTTTGAGAAAGGTTAGCCCTGAGCTAACATCTGTTGCCAATACTCCTCTCTTTTGCTGAGGAAGATTGGCCTGGGGCTAACATCCATGCCAGTCTTCCTCTGCTTTATATGGGGCGCCGCCACAGCGTGGCTTGATAAGCGGTGCATGGTCTGCACCCGGGATCCGAACCTGCGAACCCCGGGCTGCCGAAGTGGAGTGTGCGAACTTAACTGCTATGCCACTGGGCCAGCCCCCAGATCTTATTTTTTTAAGAAATAAACATTACAGATACAGTTGAAGCCTATCTACCTATTACTACTCTAGTATCTCCTCTGCTTGACTTCACTAGAGGTAACCACTAGCCTGAAGTTAGTATCATTTTCATGCATATTTTAAACTTTTACTACATATATATATCAATAAATAACATGGTAGTATTAAATGTAGGGTTAAACCATAAATAACTGGTATGGTGCATAAATATCATTCTACAACTTGCTTTTTAATCTCCACTTAACATTCTTTATGTTATCACTTAACATTTATCCATGTATTGATACATGTAGCTCTAGTTTATTTATTTAAATTGATGTATAATATTCCCATTGTGTGAAGATTCCACAATTTATGTACCATTTTTTATACTGATGAACATTTAGGTTATTTCTGTTTTTTTATTATTACTACAAATAATGCTACTGTGAACATTATGCACTGGTACATTCATTTCTCTAGGGTTATAACTAGAAATGGAACTTCTGGATTGTAAGATAGGTATATCTTCAGATTAATTAAATGTAGCCTAATTGCTCTCTAAAACCGGTTATTTAACGAGTTCTGCTCTACATTCTCTCCACTATGATTGGTATTTTCAGACTTCTTAATTTTTCCAACCTGGTGGGTATGATTTACTATCTTATTTTAATTTGCATTTTCCTGATTACAATGAGATCTACCATTGTTTCCTATATTTTTTGCTCTAGTTATATCTTTTGCTCCTTTTTTCATTGGGGTTTCTTTTGCTTATTGATTTGTATTTTGCAATTACCTTTTTTCAGTTTGTAATTTGACTTAAAATAGACAAGGATTGGTACCATTTTGCACCTATCAAATTGATAAAAATATTCTTTTTTGTTAACTTTCCTATATGGTTTTGTTATGTGTCTCTTTTAAGCACTATATAGCTTGATTAAAAAAAAATCCGCTCTGATGTTCTCTGTCTTTTTGAAGGTGGGTTTAATTGGCTTATTATTTACATTTATTGTATTTATTGACGTTTGGTCTTTAAAATTTTTTACTATCTTATTTTTTTATTTGTTATTTTCTTTGCTTTTTTCTTCTTTCCTGCATTCTTTAGATTATGAAGCTTTTCTTTTAGTGATTACCTTAAAAATTTTTAATGTATATACAGGTGTACCTCAGAGATATTGTGGGTTCAGTTCCAGACCCACCACAATAAAGTGAATATCGCAATAAAGCAAGTCACATGAGTTTTCTGGTTTCCCAGTGCATATAAAAGTTATGTTTACACTATACTATAGTCTTTTAAGTGTGCAATAGCATTATGTCTAAAAAAACAATGTATATACCTTAAATAAAAAATACTTTATTACAAAAAAATGCTAACCATCGTCTGAGCCTTTAGTAAGTTGTAATCTTTGGTGAGGGTCTTGCCTTGATGTTGATGGCTGCTGACTTATCAAGGTGGTGGTTGCTGAAGGTTGGAGTGGCTGTGGCAATTTCTTAAAATAAGACAACAATGAAATTTTCTGCACTTATTGACTCTTCCTTTCATGAACGATTTCTCTGAGCATGCGATGTTGTTTGATAGCATTTTACCCACAGTAGAACTTTCAAAATTGGAGTCAATCCTCTCAAACCCTGCTGCTGCTTTGTCAACTAAGTTTATGTAATGTTCTAAATCCTTTGTTGTCATTTCGGTAATCTTCACAGCATCTTCATCAAGAGTAGGTTCCATCTCAAGAGACCACTTTCTTTGCTCACTCATAAAAAGCAACTCCTCATCCATTAAAGTTTTGTTATGAGATTGCAGCAATTTAGTCATATCTTCAGGCTCCACTTCTAATTCTAGTTCTCTTGCTTTTTCTACCACATTTGTGGTTACTTCCTCCACTGAAGTCTTGAACCCCTCGAAGTCATCCATCAGAGTTAGAACCAACTTCTTCCAAACTCCTGTTAATGTTGATATGTTGACCTCTTCCCATGAATCACGAATGTTCTTAATGGCATCTAGAATGGTGAATCTTTTCCAAAAGGTTTTCAATTGACTTTGCCCAGATCCATCAGAGAAATCACTATCTATGGCAGCTATATAGCCTTACGAAATGTATTTCTTAAATAGTAAGACTTGCAAGTTGAAATTACTCCTTCATCCATGGACTGCAGAATGGATGTTGTGTTAGCAGGCATGAAAACAACATTAATCTCATGGTACATCTCCATCAGAGCTCTTGGGTAACAAGATGCGTTGTCAGTGGGCAGTAGTGTTTTGAAAGGAATCTTTTTTTCTGAGCAGTAGGTTTCAACAGTGGGCTTCACATATTCAGTAAACCATGTTGTAAACAGATGTACTGTCATTTAGGCTTTGTTGTTCCGTGTATAGAGCACAGGCAGAATAGATTTAGCATAATTCTTAAGGGCCCTAGGACTTTTGGAATGGTAAATGAGCATTGGCTTCAGCTTAAAGTCACCAGCTGCGTTAGCCCTGAATAAGAGAGTCAGCTGTCCTTTGAAGCTTTGAAGGCAGGCATTGACTTCTCCTTTCTAGCTATGAAAATCCTAGATGTCATCTTCTTCCAATATAAGGCTGTTTTGTCTACATGGAAAATCTCTTGGTTAGTGTAGCCACCTTCATTAATTATCTAAACTAGATCTTCTAGATCACTTGCTGCAGCTTCTCCATCAGCACTTGCTGCTTCACCTCACACTTTTATGTGACAGAGACAGCTTCTTTCCTTAAACTTTGTGAACCAACCTCTGCTAGCTTCAAACTTTTCTTCTGCAGCTTCCTCACCTCTTTTAGCTTTCATAGAATTGAAGAGAATTAGGGCCTTGCTCTGGATTAGGCTTTGGCGTAAGGCAGTGTTGTGGCTGGTTTAATTTTCTATCCAGACCACTAAAACTTTCTTCATATGAGCAATAAGGCTGATCACTTTATTATCTATCCAGTGTTCACTGGAGTAGGGCTTTCAATTTCCTTCAAGAACCTTTCCTTTGCGTTCACAACTTGCCTAATTGTTTGGCGCAAAAGGCCTAGCTTTTGGCCTGCCTTGACTTTTGACACGCCTCCCTCATTAAGCTTAATCATTTCTAACTTTTGATGTAAAGTGAGAGACGTGTAACTCTTCCTTTCACATGAAGACTTAGAGACCATTGTATAGTTATTGATTGGCCTAATTTCAATGTTCTTGTGTCTCAGGGAATAGGGAGGCCCAAGGAGAGGAAGAGAGACAAGGGAACGGTTGGTGGAGCAGTCAGAACACGTAACATTTACTGACTATGTTTGCCATTTTATATGGCTGTGGTTTGTGGCACCCCAAAACAATTACAATAGTAACATCAAAGATCACTGATGATAAATCACCATAACAAATATGACAATGATGAAAAAGTTTGAAATATTGTGTGAATTACCAAAATGTGGCACAGAGACATGAAGTGAGCAAATGCTGTTGGAAAAATGACACTGATAGATTTGCTTGACACAGGGTTGCCACAGACCTTCAATTTGTAAAAAATGCAGTATCTGCGAAGTGCAATAAAGTGAAGCGCAATAAAACGAGGTATGCCTGTACTTAAATATAAACCTTTATAACAATGTCCAAAGTTATTTAGTATACTTCTGCTACTAAATAGCAAGGAAAAATCAAAGCACCCTCTCTTCTTATTCTTAAGTTTCAGTTTCACGTTTCTTTTTTTAACTGTTTTCTTTTTCATTTTAAAAAACCTGTCAGCACCTAATACCATTTACCAGTACTTGATCAGTTTTGGTGTGTACTGCTGTATCTTAAATGCTTTTGGTCTGAATTCTTTTTTCTTCTCATTAAAAGGTATCTTTTTTTTTTTTTTTTTTTTTTTTTTTTGTGAGGAGATCAGCCCTGAGCTAACATCCGCCAATCCTCCTCCTTTTTTGCTGAGGAAGACGGCCCTGGGCTAACATCGGTGCCTATCTTCCTCCACTTTATATGGGACGCCGCCACAGCATGGCTTACCAAGCAGTGCGTCGGTGCGCGCCCGGGATCCGAACCAGCGAACCCTGGGCCGCCGCAGCGGAGCGCGCGCACTTAACCGCTTGCGCCACCGGGCCGGCCCCTAAAATGTATCTTTTAATAGTTCTTTTGGTAAAAGTCTGTGTGTGGTTTAGCATTTTGTCTGTATATTGCTTTGAATGTCTGAAAATACCTTTTTTTTCACTCTTGAAAAATAGTTTCTTGGATTATTTTCCATCATCAATTTGAAGATATTACTGCATTGTCATGTAGCATCTGTTGTTGCTGATGAGAAGATGTCAGTTTAATTTTCATTCATTTGTAGATAATCTTTCTTTTCTCTTTGGTAGCTATTCAGCTTTTTTCTTTATGCATGATGATCTGATGTTCTGCAGTTTGCCTGTGGTATATCTAGGTGTGGATATATTTTTATTTATCTTACTCTGTTTGACCCCTGATAATGTCTTCATTTGATTTTGGAAAATTTTAAGCCATTATTGCTTTCAATAATTGTTCTTATTGCTTGCCTGTTAGATGTGTTCTGGGGCCTCACAATTCTTTCTCTATGTTTGTTAACTACATTTTCAAATTTTTTGTCTTTATCATTGCTGCTTTCTGAGTGAATTCCTTAGTACCACCTTCCAATTTACTACTCCTCTCTTCATCTGTTTCTAGGCTATCATTATCCCATGTAGTCTACTGAAATTATTTTCTTTTATAACTTCTTGCTCTTTTCGTGAATGTTAATCTTTCCCTTGTGTCTTTGAGCATCACTAACATATTTATTTTGAAATTTCTATCAGACCATATTATTTCTTTGATTTTGAGTGGGTTCAGACACTGGTATTTATAAAAAGTTTCCTGTGTTATTCTAACTTGTAACTGGGGTGAGAACCGATGCTTTAAATTATTTCAGTATGGTGTACAGTGATTGTATCATTATTTTAAAGATGAAGGAAGTCAAAGAAGAAATGTGTGGAATACTGTGTTAAGATTAGACAGGGAACAAGAATTGGGACTAATAATTTTTTTTTTTTTTGGCGGGGAAGATTAGCCCTGTTGCCAATCCTCCTCTTTTTGCTGAGGAAGACTGCCCTGGGCTAACATCCACGCCTATCTTCCTCTACTTTATATGGGATGCCGCCGCAGCATGGCTTGACAAGCAGCGCGTAGGTCCGCGCCGGGGATCCAAACCTGCAAACACTGGGCTGCCGAAGTGGAGCGTGTGAACTTGACCACTACACCACTGGGCTGGCCCCAATAATTTTTTTTTTTATCGAGGTAACATTGCTTTATAACATTATATAAGTATCAGGTGTACATCATTATATTTTGATTTCTGTGTAGACTACATCATGTTTACCACCCAAAGACTAATTAGTATCCATTACTGTATGCATGTGCTGTGTCACCCCTTTTGCCCTCCACCCTCCCCCATTCTCCTCTGGTGACCATCAGTCTGATCTCTGTATTCACGTGTTTGGTGGTGGTGGTTTTTTATCTTCTGCTTGTGAGTGAGATCATACGATATTTGACTTCCTCTGTCTGACTTATTTCACCTAGCGTAATACCCTCAAGGTCCATCCATGTTGTCGCAAGTGGCAAGATTTCATCTTTTTTTATAGCTGAGTACTATTCCATTGTGTATATATACCACATCTTCTTTATCCATTCATCCCTTGATGTGCAATGAAGTTGTTTCCAAGTCTTGGCTATTGTGAATAATGGTGTAGTAAACATAGGAGTACAAATATCTTTTCACATTTGTGTTTTCATGTTCTTTGGATAAATACCCAGCAGTGGAATAGCGGGATCATATGATAGTTCTATTCTTAGTTTTTTGAGGAATCTCCATACTTTTTACTGTAGTGGCTGAACCAGTTTGCATTCCCACTAACGGTGTATGAGGATTCCCTTTTCTCCACATCCTCTCCAATGCTTGTTATTTTTTGTCTTGTTAATTATAGCCATTCTGAAAGGCATGAGGTGATATCTCATTGTAGCTTTGATTTGTATCTCCCTAATAATCAGTGATGTTGAACATCTTTTCATGTGCCTGTTGGTCATCCATATATCTTCTTCAGAAAAATGCCTGTTCAGATCTTTTGCCCATCTTTTAATTGGGTTGTTTGTTGCTTTGTGTTGAGATGTATGAGTTCTTTATATATTTTGGATATTAGGGGCCGGCCCCATGGCTTAGTGGTTAAGTGTGCGCACTCCGCTTCTGGCGGCCTGGGTTCAGATCCTGGGCACGCACCGACATACCATTCGTCCAGCCATGCTGAGGTGGCATCCCACATACGGCAACTAGAAGGATGTGCAACTATGACATACACCTATCTACTGGGGCTTTGGGGAGAAAAAGGAGGAGGACTGGCAATAGATGTTAGCTCAGGGCCGGTCTTCCTCAGCAAAAAGAGGAGGATTGGCATGGATGTTAGCTCAGGGCTGATCTTCCTCACAAAAAAAAAAAAAAAGATGGATATTAACCCCTTATCAGATATGTGGTTTGCAAATATCTTCTCCCAATTGTTGGATTGTCTTTTCATTTTGTTGATGGTTTCCTTTGCTGTGCAGAAGCTTTTTAGTTTGATGTAGTCTCATTTGTTTATTTTTCTTTTGTTTCCCTTGCTTGTTGAGACATGGTATTTGAAAAGATGCTGAACTGACGTTGAAGAGTGTACTGCCTTTGTTTTGTTCTAGGATTTTTATGGTTTCAGGTCTTACATTCAAGTCTTTAATCCATTTTGAATTAATTTTTGTGCATGGTGTAAAATAATGGTCTACTTTCCTTCTTTTCCATGTGGCTGTCCAGTTTTCCCAGCACCATTTATTGAAGAGACTTTCCTTTCTCCATTGTATGTTCTTGGCTCCTTTGTTGAAAATTAGCTGTCCATAGGTGTGTGGGTTTATTTCTGGGCTCTCGATTCTGTTCCACTGATGTGAGTGTCTGTTTTTGTGCCAGTGCCATGTTGTTTTGATTAGTACAGCTTTGTAGTATATTTTGAAATCAGGGAGTGTAATACCTCTAGCTTTGTTTTTTTTCCTCAGGATTCCTATGGCTATTTGGGGTCTTTTGTTATTCCGTGTAAATTTTAGGATTCTTTGTTCTGTTTCTGTGAAAAATGTTGGAACTTTGGTAGGGACTGCATTGAATCTGTAGATTGCTTTAGGAAGTATGGCATTTTTAACTATGTTAATTCTTCCAGTCTAGGCATATGGAATATCTTTCCATTTCTTTGTATCTTCTTCAGTTTCTTTCAACAATGTTTTATAGTTTTCAGTGTATAGATCTTTCACCTCTTTGGTTAAATTTATTCCTAGGTATTTTATTTTTGTTGTGATTGTAAATGGGATTGTATTCTTGATTTCTCTTTCCGCTACTTTGTTGTTAGTGTATAGAAATGCAACGGATTTTTGTTGATTTTGTATCCTGCAACTTTACTGTGTTCATTTATTATTTCTAATAGTTTTTGGTGGATTCTTTAGGGTTGTCTATATATAAAATCATGTCATCTGCAAATAGTGACAGTTTTACTTCTTCCTTTCCAATTTGGATCCCCTTTTTTTGTTTTCGTGAGGAAGATTAGCCCTGAGCTAACATCCGATGCCAGTCCTCCTCTTGATGCTGAGGATGACTGGCCCTGGGCTAACATCCATGCCCATCTTCCTCCACCTTATATAGGATGCTGCCACAGCATGGCTTGACAAGCTATGCGTTGGTGTGCGCCTGGGATCCGACCCTCAAACCCCGGGCTGCTGAAGTGGAGCATGCGCACTTAACCGCTAAGCCACCAGGCCAGTGCTTGGATCTCTTTTTAGTTCTTTTCCTGGCCCGATTGCTCTGGCTAGGACTTCCAATACTATGTTAAGTAAGAGTGGCGAAAGTGGGCATCTTTGTCTGATTCCTGTCTGTAAAGGGATAGCTTTCAGTGTTTACCATTGAGTTAGCTGTAGGTTTGTCATATATGGCCTTTATTATGTTGAGGTACTTTCCTTCTATACCCATTTTATTCAGAGTTGTAATCATAACTGGAGGTTGTATCTTTTCAAATGCTTTCTCTGCAGCTATTGAGATGATCATGTGATTTTTATTCTTCATTTTGTAGTGTGGTGTATCATGTTGATTGATTTGTGGATGTTGAACCATCCGTGCATCCCTGGAGGAAATCCCACTTCATCGTGGTGTGTGATCTTTTTAATGTATTGTATTCAATTGGCTAGTATTTTGTTGAGGATTTTTGCATCGATGTTCATCAGTGATATTGGCCTGTAATTTTCTTTTTTTGTGTTGTCCTTGTCTGGTTTTGGTATCAGGATAATGTTGACCTCGTAGAGTGAGTTAGGAAGCTTCCCCTCCTCTTCAATTTTTGGAAGAGTGTTTGAAGGATAGGTATTAAGTTTTCTTTGAATGTTTGGTAGAATTCACCAAGGAAGCTCTCTGGTTCTGTACTTTTGTTTTTTGGGAGGTTTTTGATTACTGTTTTGATCTCCATACTGAAGATTGGTCTATTCAGATTCTCTGTTTCTTCTTGATTCAGTTTTGGAAGGTTGTATGATTCTAAGAATTTATCCATTTCTTCTAGATTACCCAATTTGTTGGCATATAGCTTTTTGTAGTATTCTCTTATTATCTTTTATATTTCTGTGGTATCCATTGTAATTTCTCCTTTTTCATTGCTGATTTTATTTGAGCCGTCTCTTTTTCTTCGTGAGTCTATCTAAAGGTTTGTCCATTTCATTTATCTTTTCAAAGAACCAGCTCTTCATTTCATTGATTTTTTTCCTATTGTTTGTTAGTCTCTATTTCATTTGTTTCTGCTCTGATTTTTATTATTTCCTTCCTTCCACTGATTTGGGGCTTTGTTTGTTCTTTTTTTTTCCAGTTCCTTTAGGTGTTCTGTTAGATTGTTTATTTGAGGTCTTTCTTGTTTGTAGAGGTAGGCCTGTATTGCTATAAACTTCCCTCGTAGAACTGCTTTTGCTGTGTTTCATAAATTTTGACATGTCATATTTTCATTTTCATTTGTCTCCAGGTATTTTTTGATTTTTCCTTTGATTTCTTCTTTGACCCAATGGTTGTTCAGTAGCATTTTGTTTAATATCCACATATTTGTGGCATTTCCAATTTTCTTCTTGTAGTTGATTTCTAGTTTTATACCATTGTGGTCAGAAAAGATGCTTGGTATTATTTTCATCTTCTTAAATTTATTGAGACTTGTTTTGTGGCCTAATATTTGATCCATCCTGGAGAACGTTCCATGTGCATTTGAAGAGAATGTGTATTTTCTGCAATTTTTGGATGGAATGTTCTGTATATTATTGACTTAAGTCCCTCTGGTAATGTGTCATTTAAGGCCCATGTTTTCTTGTTGATCTTCTGTTTGGATGATCTATCCATTGATATAAATGGAGTGTTAAAGTCCTCTAGTGTTATTGTGTTACTGTCTATTTCTCTTTTTATTTCTGTTAACAATTGCTTTATATATTTAGGTGCTCCTATGTTGGGTGCTTAAAGATTTACGAGTGTTATATCCTCTTGTTGGATTGTTCCGTTTATCATTATATAGTGCCCTTTATTGTCTCTTGTTACAGTTTTTATTTCAAAGCCTATTTTGTCTGTTATAAGTATTGCTACCCCTGCTTTGTTTTCATTGCCATTTGCATGGTGTATCTTTTCTGTCTGTTCCCTTTAAGTTTGTGGGTGTCTTTAGGTCTGAAGTTTGTCTCTTGTATGCGACATATACATGGATCTTGTTTTTTTATCCAGTCAGCCACCCTATGTCTTTTAATTGGAGCATTTAGTCCATTGACATTTAAAGTAGCTATTGATAAGTATGTACTTATTGCCATTTTGTTACTTTTTTTCTGTGTGTTATTTGGTTGTTCTCTGTTCTTTTCTTCTCTTGCTGTCTTCCCTTGTAATTTTATGGCTTTTTTCAGTATTGTGTCTGGGTTCCTTTCTCTTAATTTTTTTGTGTATTTATTATAGGTTTCTGGTTTGTGATTAACAGGAGGTTTATATATAATAACATATGTAAACAGTAATCTATATTGAGTTGAAGGTCTCTTGTGACCTCTTGCTAAAAGTCCTACTCTTCTACTCCCCTCCTCTCACATTTTATATTTTTGATATCACATTTAACCTTTTTTCTTGTTTGTATATCCCTTAACCTCTTATCATGCAAATAGATAATTTTAGTACTTTTGTCTTTTGACCTTCATCTTAGCTTCATAGGTGGTTGATCTACTACCTTCAGTGTATATTTGCTTTTACCAGTGCTTGATTTTTTTCTCTGATAATTTTCTTATTCCTATTTGTGGTCTTTTCATTTCCACTTAAATAGGTCCTTTTAACATTTTTTGTAAGGCCAGTTTATTGGTGATAAACTCCTTTAGTTTTTGCTTGTCTGGAAAACTCTCCTTTCATGCTGAATGAGAACCTTACTGGCTAGAGTATTCTTGGCTGCAGGTTTTTTCCTTTCAGCACATTCTCTATATTGTGCCACTGCCTTCTAGCCATAAGATTTCTGCTGAGAAGTCAGCTGATAGCCTTATGGGGTTTCCTTTGTATGTAACTTGTTGCTTTTCTCTTGCTGCTTTTAGGATTCTCTCTTTATCTTTAATTCTTTACATTTTAATTATAATGTGTCTTCATCTGGTCCTCTTTGGGTTCATCTTGTTTGGTGCTCTCTGTGCTTCCTGTACCTAGATGTCTGTTTCCTTCCTTAGGTTAGGAATGTTTTCAGCTATTATTTCTTCATATAAATTCTGTACCCCTTTGTCTCTCTCTTCTCCTTCTGGGACACGAATAATATGGTTGTTAATATGCTTGATGTTGTCCCAGAGGTCCCTTAGTCTGTGCTCGATTTTTTTTTTTTAATTTTTATTTACTTATTTTTCCCCCAAAGCCCCAGTAGATAGTTGTATGTCATAGTTGCACATCCTTCTAGTTGCTGTATGTGGGACGCGGCCTCAGCATGGCCGGAGAAGCGGTGCATCGGTGCGCACCCGGGATCCGAACCCGGGTCGCCAGTGGCGGAGCGCGCGCACTCAACCGCCAAGCCATGGGGCCGGCCCCTGTGCTCGATTTTTTAAATTCTTTTTTCTTTTATCTGTTCAGCTTGAGTGATTCCCTCTAGTCTTTCATCCAGCTTGCTGATCTGCTCTGTGTTATCTACTCTGCTATTGAGTCCCTCTACTGAATTTTTCATTTCCATTATTGTATTCTTCATTGCTGTTTGGTTCTTTTTTATATTTTCCAGTTCTTTGTTGACTTTCTCACTGTATTGACCTATTCTCCTACCAAGATCAGTGAGCATCCTTATGACTATTAGCTTGTACTGTTTATCTGGTAGATTGTTTTTCTCTGTTTCATTTAGTTCTTTTTCTGAGGATTGGTCCTCTTCCCTTATTTGGAACATATTCTTTGTCTTCTCATTTTGCCTATTTCTTTGTCCTTATACGTATGTATTAGGTAGATCAGCTATGTCTCTCAATCTTGTAAGAGATACCTTATAGGGCCCAGCAATGTGCTTCCCTTTTGTCACCAGTTCCAAATGTTCCTGGAGTGTCCCCTGTGTGGGCTATGTGTGCCCTTCTGTTGTGGCAGAGTTGCTGTTGCCCCAGGTGCACCGGTAGGCTAGGCTGGCTCAGTGGCCAGCTGGTTGTAAGGCTCAGCTGCATGCAGCTGCTGTGGTCACTTTTGTCACTTTATAGGTCTGGGAGGTGCCCCTGCACAGCTGGCTGCAGGGTCTAATAGCACACACCTGCTGCTGTTTTGCTATTAATTGAGTCAGGCCACCGGAGTGGCTGGTTGCTAGGCTCAGGGCTCACAGTTGTTAGAGGCCTCCAGCCTGTGAGGCTGTTGTCATCTATTTCAGGAGCACAGCTGGATGGGGCCAGCCCCAGGCATGGCAACATACAGTCATTTTAGGCGTTATAAGGTGGGGCAGATCCCCTGTGTGGCTGTTTGAGGCCAGTGGCACAACTCTGCTACAGCCAACAAGCCCCACCGCCTGTGTGCCTACACGCTGTTAATGCAGTCCTGCCCAGTGTGCATGCCGAGACCCACCAAAGCAGACTCACTTGCTCCTCTGCAGAGGTGCCACGTACTCCGCCAACTCAGTCCCACTCCCTCATGTATGCTGTGCCCCACGATGGCGGACCCACTCATCCTGGTGCAGAGGTCCCACACACCCTGCCTACATGGGCCCACAAGTTCCCCACAGGCTTGCTGGTGTGTAGGGCCAGTCCTTAGGATGGGCTGCCTGCCCTGGCTGGGCTGGATTAAATCTGTGCTTTAGGGGACAGGGAAAACCCCTGTGCTAACAGCCCAGGGGAAGAAATCAAATGGCACCTGCTACTCTCTGTCAACTCGCCTGTACTAGGTCACAATAATGGCTGCCACCAATGTCTCATTTCCTGGGGAGGTGGTTCCAGCTCCCTCTTTCCTCTCTGAGATGCGCTCAGAGCTTATCGAGTGATTCTCTTTCACCAAAGGACTATGCACTTTTCTTTTTGGTGATTTTGTGTTGGTTTCTGGAATGGGTGAATTTGTGTTTGGGCCCTTTAAGAGCAGGCTTTTCTTTCTCTTATGTTCAGTGGCTTTTCTGGGGGTATTCCCCATTGGTTTTAATAGCCAGCAAAGCCAGGTGTTATAACACTTATCTTGGTTGTGCTGAATTAAAAAGCTGCTTATTGTGGTTTAGCTTTCCCGCTCAGATTCCCTGCTCCTCCAGGAAAAGCTTTGTACCTTAAGATTGCTCCTAGCTGTGAAGTACTGCAGCTAGAATGTCATTTTTTCTTCAGCGGAAAGGTATTTCTGCCTCTTCCACCTCAGTCATTGTTGTCCCTTATTGTGGGGGTTCTTTTTATCCAGTTTCCAGTTGTCTCTCAGAGGTGATTGTTCCCCAGGTAGTTGTAAATTTGTTGTGTCCATGGGAGGAGGTGAGTGCAGTGTTCTCCTGTGCTGCCATCTTCCCAGCAGTCAGGACTAGTAATTCTTAAACTGGATTATGAATTGAATATTTAAAAAAATCTGTATTAAGTGAAAAGTAAAAAAGGTATCTTCAATAAGTTCTTACCATGCATTTTTTTCTTGCAGAATATTTAATTGTTAAAAGTGGTTTTGTAAGGGAGAGTGTTTAGTTTGCTTATTTTAGATATGTAATGGTGGCAGTACTGAACCGATAATTAGTGACATTTTGTTTTTGTCTGAATAGAAATGAATTAAACTTTTATTGTATTTAGAGATCAGTGTTGTTAAAAGAAAAATATTGTAGTAAATTTTATGAAAGATCTTTGCTTTTAAACCTGCATGAGAGATGAATTATAAAATACAAAATAAATTCTGGGACTTCATTTCCTGAAATTTTCTGATTGAATAACTTGAAAACACTGTTATTAAGAAATGCTAGATAAAATATAACAGACATCCTTTAAAAAAGCTTTTTTCTTAGGGAGAATTCTGAACATACAAAAGTAGAGATAATAGTCTAGTAAACACCATACACTAATCACTTAGCCTCAATAGCCCTTACAACCTGTAGCCAATTCTGTGCCATCTTACTTTCCCTATTATGGATTATTTTGAAGCACATTATAGATGTCATATCATTTTTTCCAATTATGTTTCGGTATATACCACTGAAGTATAAGAACTCTTTTTTAAAGTAAAAGAATCACAATTTTTTAGTATGTATCCAGCAAGTAGTCAAATTTCTAATTGTCTGATATATCACACTTTTTTTTTTTACAGTTTTTTTTTTTGGGGGGGTGAGGAAGATCAGCCCTGTGCTAACATCTGCCAATCCTGCTCTTTTTGCTGAGGAAGACAGGCCCTGGGCTAACATCCGTGCCCATCTTCCTCCACTTTATATAGGACGCTGCCACAGCATGGCTTGCCAAGCAGTGCATTGGTGCGCGCCCGGGATCAGAACCAGCGAACCCCGGGCCGCCGCAGCGGAGTGCGAGCACTTAACTGCTGTGCCACCGGGCTGGCCCCTACAGTTTTTTTTTCATACTAGGATCCAAATAAGATCCACACATTATGACTTTACAGTCTCTCTTAATCTGTGTGTTTTCCTTATCTCTTCTCTTTTTCTTTTTTTAACCAGGTTGGTTATAGTTTCCCATAGTCCAGATTTTGCTGATCACATCCTTATGGTGTAGTTTGATGTGTTCCTCTCTTCTCTGCATTTCCTGTAAATTGGTATTTTATAGGCTTGGTTGGATTCAAGATTTTTATATACCGCCAGAAAATATTTTCTTACATACTCTTGTCTTCTTACTATTTTTATTTCTTCAGCTGATTTCCCTCCAGTCCTTTTTATAGGATCCTTCTGAATTCCTTATTCCCTTGTAAATTGGGTTTTCTACAGCATCAGTCTTTCTGCTTCCTTACCTTCATTGAATGTTGCCTTTCCTAAATTTATTGTATCACATCTACCCTAGGATCTAGAGGAAATATTTACATTGCTGCTTCTGTAGCATTTTATTACCTTAATACAAAACCAAAATTCTTGTCCTTTGAGAGTAATATGATAACAGCTTCTGTCATACTCAGTTTCTCCTGTTGTCTTCTGCAGCTTTCCCATGTCATTAATTGAGAATTTTTGACATCTAACTTAGTTTTCCCTCTGCACTCCTCCTGACATTATTTCATTATCCATCTGAAGAACTCAACCAAAGACACCTTAAAATTTCTCAATATCTTCGATTCTGCAACGTCGTTGTAGGGGAGGAAGACAATTCCTCTGCTCTCTAGGTCCTTCTGGCTGGTCTAAGAATTAAACTGACATGAGACACAATAACAGGTGAAAAATCAAACAAAGTTTAATAACATGTATACGTGAAAGAAACCCAGGAAAACTAACTCAGCCAGAATGGCCAAAGCAGCCACCTTAACTACTATCTTGAGCTAAAGACAAAGGAGGATGTTGGGGGTAGTGGTTTGGGGCCTCAGAGGGGAGGAAAGCAATTTACATGGAGATGTAAATGTTTGTTACAGAAGTGTTTGCTGGATCCTCTGTGGACAATGAGACCCATTTTACATTACACCAGTTATGGTATTAGAAGGCCTGTTCCAGGAAGAAGCTATCTTAAATTCTTTTAGGCACTTAGGGGGAAGGTCAAAGTTTCTTTCAGAGTCTTTTGTTCTTAAAATTAATCAAGCTAAAGAGACACATTTGGGGTGACCAATTCTGATCTCCTACATCATCCACACTTTATTTACATCGGTATTCCATTCTCATGACCTCATTCTGAATAAACCTTGTTATCACCTCAAATTAGTCCGTCTGTGAAGTTGTAAACTGTTAATTATACCAATCTCTGGTCACATCCTCCTGTTTTTAGCTCTCTTATTGCACACCTGTGTTCTTGATCCTGTCCCTTCCTGTTCACCCTAAGGCTGACACCTTGCTCCTTTGTTTTTCACCTCTTTCTTTGATATTATCACTGTTTGCCCTCTCCAGTAGCTTAAGAATATGCTTTAGCTTATTTTTATATTCTCCTTTAATCTTTGACTATCAGCAACTACCCTTTCTCTTTTCTGCTCTTCACCCCCAAGAATAGCCTTGCCACCTTGATTTTCTTGTTTCCTGATTACTCTTCTCTTAATTTTTTTCCCCAAATGTTTCATTTACATTGGTTTGCAAAGTCAGATTACACAGAAGAGCTTATATTGCAAAACAATCCAGCTACAATTAGCAGCCCTATTCTTCCCACTTTAGTCCTTTTCTCTGGAGAATGCCAGTTTGACTTGGTTCACTTATGGTAGTTCAATCTCTATTTCACCTGTACTGCTGTGTCCCTTCTCCTTGCCTCAGATTACTCATTTCACTCTTTTATTGCCTGTTTTGGCTATCATTGTAACTTAAGGTAATATATTTATAACTTTATTTCTTGTTCCAGCAACCGTAGGCAATATTTATTGATTTCTCACTTTCTAAGGTTAATGCTTTTCTCTCAATTTCTCTTTTGTTAACCTCCTTGCTTTCACCTCTCAGCCTCTAACATTTGTATTTACATTCTGTTCAGTAACCATACTTAACACTGTAGTGGTTTGCAGGTGACTCTGAATTCAGAAAACAATAACAGTGCTTATATTGAGGATTGTTTGTTACAGAGCTAAGGAGTATGCCGTAATTTCATGCCCTTTCTTGTAAAGTTTTCTTCCACTAAAATTGCCTTCTTTTTTTTCTTTATCGTGCGCTCTGTGGGTATTTTTGTTTTGAACTCCACCATAGCAAGCAGTCTAACACTAACTTTTTTCTGAAGTCTTCTTCCACAATCCCTCTGCTCCTGTCTGGGCTGGGTGTGCTTCAGGCCTGCTGCCCAGCTGTCATCATATGACTTGACTTTACTACTATCCAGGGTTGGATCTATTTTCTGGAGCTGATGTCATCTTTTTTGATTTACTCCTTTGGTTTGGTATGCCATATCTTAAGTAAGTAACTTCTTAAATGCTGCTTTTTAAGTAAACTTTGAATCTTTGAATGTTTGAAAAATGCCTTTATTTTGCGGGGTAAGAATTCTAAGTTGAAAGCCATGCATGAGGTTAGAAAATTCAAAATAATGATACAAAATGAACAGGAAATTTATCCTTACCCCTCAGATCCGTTCCCTACAGCTAGTCTTTTACTAACTTCTTAATTGCCAAGTTCAGTGGATTTTTTCCCTTCTGTTTCTATCTTATTTAACCTCTTCATAGTATTTGATAACTCTTCTCATGAAACTCTCTTTTCTTCTTGTTCATTCTTTTTTTTTAAGGAAATTTTATTTTTATTAAAATATACATACAAAAAAACACACGAATGCACTAATAAATGAATTTTTATGAAGTAAACACTTGTAGTTTTTCTTGTACTTCTGGCCATTTCTTTTCAAGATCTTTGCTACATTCCTTTTTATGCCCCCCATCCCTGACATTTCTGGCTAGCCCTTAAGTGTTGTGACCTCAAAGATTTGGTCTCTGACCCTCTTCTCTTCTTACCTTATATCTTATATTCGGGCGTCATGTACGTTGATGATTATAGCTACCTTCTTTATGCCTAATGACTCTGAAATCTGTAACAAAAGTACATAATGTTCTCCTTAGACTTCATAAGTCTAGCTGCCTACAGAATATCTCAATATGGATTTATTGTAGGTAACTCAAATTCATTATGTGCCAAACTGAATTCATCATTCCTCCAAAACTGTCCTTGTTCTGTGTTCTACTCTGTGATTTGTAACACTGGACACCCACCTGAGTCTCAAACCCCAAACCAAACAATCATTCCTAACTCCTCATCTGTCAAGCTGATTACTATAAATCCTCCTTTTAATTATCTCATAGGCTCTTTTCCTTTCAAACTTACTCTTCTTCTCTCTTGTTGCTTAGCACTACTTTCTGTATACCTAGTTATTCAGTCAGAAATCTCAGATTCAAGTTAGATTCCTCCCTTTCCCTTGTGTCCAGTTGATGATCAAAGTAGATTTATGCAGTCCTCAGCCCTGTAATTGCATCTTGTATATTCTGTTATAGTTTCTGCAACATTTTATGTATTGTTTTATATCTGATACCTTTTTTTAACAGTAGTTGCTGAAAAGTAGATCCAAATTCTTATTCACTGATGATTTCTGTTGAAGACATGATGTTCCCATTACCATGGACAAGAAGCTCAAATTGGACTGTCTCTGCCCTTGTGCAATTCATGTTATGTAACTTTTGTTGGCTGTACCCATACTTGGATGTTCGGTTATAGTTTAGGGAGGTATTGCATTAAATATAATTGGCCAAATGTGAACTTAAAAGTGTGTTTGGGTAGCCAAATATCTGGTAGAAATGGACAGACCTTAAGCAGAACTGAGAAGAGGTCAAGACAACAAAAGTTTACTTGTTTTGATGCTAACAGATATCTGGGGAAATTGTTTTAACGTTTCTTCTAAGATTAGGCATACGTTTTTTAAGACAATTTATTGAGACAATTCACATGCCATATAATTCACCCCTAGCAGTACATTTTTGTTTAAATTGAAGAAGCAAAACTCGAATCTACATGAACATGAATAGTGAGAAATTGTGTTTAGATATGATTCCTAACAGCTTTAACAATAGATTTTGTACTTTTCTTAAATCATTCTCAAAGAACTTTTTAGATTTACTAGTTAAGGGTGAGGGATTATGGAGAAGACAATCATTTGTCTTCTAGAAGGGTATTATGGACAAAGGAATAGAAAAAAGGTTTTCCATGTTATAGATTTTCCATTCATTTTCCTTCTTCTCACTAGTTTCTTGATTTTGAGCTAAGACACCACATGAGATCCAACAGGCTTTCACAGTAAGAGTCTGTTTCTGTGCTGCGCTTCAGCAATTTTTTTTTGCCTCTTTTATCAGAAACTGCTAAAATTAGTAGTGAGAACTCAGGATTAAAATTGATGAAAGAATGCCTTTTTGAGTATATTTCTTTTCAAAAATAAATGTGCTTTTGTATGAAATCTTGTTGATTTTAAACTCTTTTTGACTGGGTTTGCACGTAAGCAGTATTTACACAAATGTAGGATAGGGAATCCTGGAAGGGCAGCAGTTCAAAGAAAAGATTTATTTATTTACTGAAATGTTTTAGGTTGCATGAAGAGTTGGAATCTGGAGAAGTGCATCAGTTTGGGTTTGGTTTGGCTGCATATAACCAAAAACACAAATAATAGTAGATTTATGTTTCTTTCAAGTAAAAGAAATTTGAAACTAGATTATGCTGGACTTGGTGACTCCGTGGTTGTCAGGAAACTAGTTACCTGCCATCTTTCTCTTCTTCCAACCTTTGCACTGACTTCCATCCTCAGGGTCACTTTGTAGTTGCAAGAGGGCCATTATAGCTCCAGCTATTGTGTCTTCATTCTAGGTAGCCAGAAGGGGGAAGAGGCAAGGGAAAAGTATGTACTTTATAACATCAGCAAGGGGTGGAATTGTTGGGGCATAGTGTGGGTGTACCTGTAACTTTGTTACAAACTGCTGAACAGTTTTGCAAAGTAATTGTTCAGTTTTACATTCCCACCAGCAATGCGAGTTCAAATTGCTCTTCAACTTTTCTAACATTTGGTATTGTCAGTCTTTAAAAATTTTTCCATTTGAATGTGTGTGTGATGGTATCTTATTGTTTTAATTTGTATTCCCCTAATGATTAGTGATATTCAGCAGTTTTTAATGTATTTTGGGCAGTTTTATCTCTCCTTTTTTTAAGTTTGTTCAAATGTTGTGCTCTCCCTCTTTTTTTTTGATTATTGAATTACAGGACTTTCTTCTGTATTGTAAATACAGATCCTTTGACAGACATATGTATTGCACATATTTCCTCCCAATCTTGCCTATTCATTTTCTTAATAGAGTCTTTTGATGACCAGAAACTTTAAGTTTTGGTAATATCTAATTTACACTTTTTTTCTTTTATGGCTGGTACTTTGTGTCTTGTCTTAAGAAATCATTATAACTCTAAGGTTGATCAGTTGACCATATGTGTGGTTCTATTTCTGGATTTTCTATTCTGTTCCATTCATCTGTTTGTATATTCTTGTGCCAGTACTGCATCTATTGATTACTGTTGTTTTATAGAAAATCTGGAGATCAGGGAGTGTAAATCATTCAACTCTGTCTTTTTTAAAGTTTTGGTTCTTCTAGATCCTTTGCATTTCTATGTACATTTTAGAATCAGCTTGTTAATTTTTATAAAAAAAGCCTGATGGGATTTTGATTAGGATTGCCTTAAATCTGTATCTCAATTTGGGGAGAGTTGACAGGTTAGCAATATAAATTTTTCCAGTCCATATAAATTCTTTAGGTTTTCTTTAATTTTTCTCGTTTTATAGTTTTCATGTCATGTTAAATTAGAAATCTTTCGTTAAATGTATCCCTAAATATTTTGTTTTTTGATGCTATTGTGATTCGTACCTTTAAAATTCCATTTTGCAATTGTGTGTTGTTGGTATGTGTTCAAAAATGTAGATTTTATTATTCAGGTATAATAACACCAACAGAGTAGGAGATAATTGCCATTGGAAAGATAGTTGTTACACTCGCAGATCCCAAGAGGAGGGGTCATGCCCTGCCAGGGGGGACCACAAAGGGAAACCTGATCAGGGTTGGTCAGGAGGCAGAGAGAGGCAGGGGAAGGTGTAGGCAAGAGCCTTTATTGTGGTTTCTGTGGGACCGAATGGTAAGGCAAGGTAAGCAGGTTTAGGATTGGCTAGTTTAAATAATTACACTGAGCTCTGGGGCATAGGTGCTGTCCCTAGTTGTCTGATATCTGGCCCTGGGATGATTAAGACCCAGAGTGTAAGAACTTGATAGAAGAGTTGATGGAGGTTATGGGCTCTGGACCGATTGGTTTGCATTTGAAAGGTGCCCTCACAGGTGAGTTCTTTACTATCTCTAGGAATTGGCTAGCCATGGAAGGGTCAGTCCCTTCAGGGTCATCAAGGCCCCAAGATGTCAAAGCATCAAAACTACGGAATAAAGAGATGTAATTAATACAATATATAGGAATACAGTTGGTTTTGTTTTTTTGTGTGTGATGTTGTATCCTGTGACATTGATAAACTCACTTATAAGTTCTAGTATATTTTTTGTAGAATCTTGAGGATTTTCTGTGTACACAATCATATTGTCTGCAAGGAAAGACAATTTCACTTCTTTATTTTCAACCTCTGAGTCTTTTAGTTGTCTCTATTTTTTAACCTGATTCCATCGGATAGAACCTCCAGTGCTAATTAGAAATGATAGTGGGTCTCCTTGCCTTGTTCTTGATCTTGTGGAGAAAGCATTCAATATTTAATCATTAAGTGTGATGTTAGCTGAAGGTAGTTTGTAGATGTTCTTTATTCTATTGAGTGAGTTTCCTTCTTTTCCTAATTTGTTGACAGAGATTTTATCATGAATTGGTGTTGACTTTTGTCGAATACTTTTTCTGCAACAAGTGAAATGATTATGTGGTTTTGCTCTTTTGTTAATAAGGTAAATTACATTGATTCACTTTCAAATGTTAAACTAACCTGCATTCCTGGGATAAACCCCAGTTGGTCATGATGTTCTGACCTTTTTATATATTGCTGTGTTCTGTATTTTGTTATGTTCATGAGGAACATATGCCTGTAATTTTCTTTTGTGATACTGTTGTCAGGTTTTGGTATCAAGGTAATTGTGGCCACATAAAATGATTTGTGAAGTATTTTCTACTTCTCTGTTTCCCCAAAGAGTTTGTATAGAATTGGTATTATTTCTTCCTTAAATGTTTGACAGATTTTAGCATTGAAGTCATTTTGGCCTGGAGTTTTCTTGGTGGGTAGGTTTTTAATGCGGAATTCAATTCATTAAACAGATATGCTGCTATTTAGGTTTTCTGTTTCTTCCTGTGTCAGTTTTGGTGATTTGTAACTTTCAAGGAATTTGTCCATTACGTCTAAGTTGTTGAAGTCATTGGCATGAAGTTATTCATTATAATCCCTTATCCACTTGCTGTCTATAAGATCTATAGTGATATTCTGTTTTTATTCCTGCTATTGATAATTAGTGATTTTTTCTCTCTTTTTAAATTGATCATTCTAGTTAAAGATTTATCACTTTTATTAATCTTTTCTAAAAACTGACTTTTGGTTTTATTCGCTTTTCTCTGTTGTTTTTTGTCGTTGATTTCTGCTCTTCATTCTTTCCTTTCTTCTCCTTTCTCTAGTTTCTTATTGTAGCTATTAGGAAGCTGAGATAATTGATTTCAGATCTTTCTTCTTTTCTAAGCATTTAAAGTTAAATATTTCTCTCTAAACACTATGTTAGCTGTATCCCAGAAATTTTATTGTTTTTTTCATTATTATTCATAGCAAAATAATTTCTAATTTCCCTTCTGATTTCTTCTTTGAACCAGGGGTTATTTAGAAGTGTGTTAATTTTGCAGTGTTGGGAGATTTTCTAGATATCCTTTTAATATTAATTTCTAATTTAACTTCATTGAGATTCAAGAAAATACTTCTTATGAATTCAGTCTTTCCAGATTCACTGAGATTTAGTTTATAGACCAGACCAACATATGGTATAACTTAGTGAATGTTCTATGTACACTTGAAAAGGATGTACATTCTGCAGTTGTTGGTTACATTTAGTTGGTTGCTGATAACTGCTGTAACTGTCATTTACATTTAGTTGGTTGATAATGTTCAGGTTTCCAATACTGTTACTTATTTTTTTTCTTTCGTGTTGCTTTTTCTCTCTCTCTTTTTTATTGAGGTCATATTGGCTTATAACATTGTATAAATTTCAGATATACATTATTGTATTTCAGTTTCTGTGTAGACCACATCATGTTCACCACCAGTAGTCTAGTTTTTATCCATCACCATACATATGTGCCCCTTTACCCCTTTTGCCCCCCACCCCCTTCCTGTCTGGTAACCACTAATCTGTTCTCCTTATCAATGTGTTTATCTTCCACATATGAGTGAAAGCATCTATGGTGTTTGTCTTTCTCTGACTTATTTCACTTAGTGTAATACTCTCAAGATCCATCCATGTTGTTGCAAATGGCATGATTTTGTCTTTTTTATGGCTGAGTAGTATTCCATTGTGTGTGTGTGTGTGTGTGTATATGTATGTGTGTGTGTGTGTATATATATATATATATATATACACACACACACATACTACATCTTTATCCATTTGTCCATTGGCGGGCACTTGGGTTGCTTTCATGTCTTAGTTATTGTGAATAATGCTGCAGTGAACATAGGGATGCATAAATCTCTTTGAATTGTTGATTTCATGTTCTTTGGATAAACACCCAGTAGTAGGATAGCTGGATCATATGGTATTTCTATTTTTAAGTTTTTGGGAAATCTCCATACTGTTTTCCATAGTGGCTGCGCCAGTTTGCATTCCCACTAGCAGTGTATGAGGGTTCCCTTTTCTCCACATCCTCTCCAACACTTGTTATTTCTTGTCTTTTTAATTCTAGCCATTCTGATGGATGTGAGGTGATATCTCATTGTAGTTTTGATTTGCATTTCCCTAATAATTAGTGGTGTTGAACATCTTTTCATGTGCCTGCATCAATAAAATGAAAAGACAACCAACCAACTGGGAGAAAATATTTGCAAATCATATATCCAACAAGAGGTTAATTTCTAAAATATATAAAGAACTCATACAGCTCAACAAGAAAGAAATAAACAACCCAATCGAAAAACGGGCAGAGGGTATGAACACACATTTTTCCAAAGAACGTATACAGATGGCCAACAGGCACATGAAAAGATGTTCTTACTTATTTTTTGTTTTGTTTTTGTTAATTTCTGACAGAGAAGTATTAAAATTTCTGGCTATAATAGTTGTTTTGTCTATTTCTTCACATTTTTGCTTCATGTAATTTGAAACTTATATGCATATATATGAAGTCTAATTTTTAAATCTTTTTTTATGGTTAGTGTTTTTTATGTCCTCTTTAAGAGATGTCATGAAGTTATTTTCTATTTTTTTCAGAATGTTTATGCCAGAAAAATGTTTCTTTCTTTTACATATTGGTCAGTTATCCATCTCAAATTAATAGTTGTGAATGGTGTAAAGTAGAGGTCAAGGTTCTTTTTTTTTCTCTTCACATCTGAATAGCCAGTTGACTGATAAACATTTATTGAAAAGACCAACATTTCTCCACCAAAATGCGGTGACCATATCTGTTCCAAATTAGGTGACCTTATGTGAGGATGTTTTTCTAGACTCTATTGTGTTCTCTTTCCCTTATTGTTCATATTTATGCCAATACCAACCTGACTTAATTACTCTAACTTTATTGTAAGTCTTGAAGTCTAATAATGTAAATCCTCCAGTTTCCTCTTCAAGATTGTTTTAGCTATTGTTACGTCCTTTGTTTTTCGTATAGATTTTAGCTTGTAAATTTTATCAAATAAACTGCTAAGATTTTAAGTGGGACTGTGTTTAATCTGTAGATAAATTTCGAGAAGAATAGATGTCTGAACAATATTGCTTTTCCTATAGTGTTATATCACCATGTTCTAGTCCTCCATTATTTAGCTAGTCTTTATTTTTCCTAGCAATGTTTTATGGTATTTATTGCAGAGTTCTTAAAGATATTTCAATAAATTTGTTCCAAGATATTTGACTTTCTGTTTACTATTGTAAATGATACTATTTTTAAATCTTCATTTTTTATTTGTTTCTGGTAATATATGGAAATACAATTGATTTTTGTATATTGATTTTGTATGCTGTGGTCTTACTAAATTCACTTAGTAATTTTTAGATTTTTTTAAGTTTTCTATGTACACAGTCATATCTTGTGTGAATAATTACAGTTTTACTTCTTTCTTTCTAATTATTATACCTTTTATTTCTTTTTCTTGCCTTATTACATTGGCCAGGAACTTCACTACAGTATTGAGTAGAAGCCATGATTTTAGACATGCGTATTCAGTTTTTGAACTCAAGAAGAACAAGATCAATATTTCACTGTTAAGTGTATTGATGCAAGGTCTTTTATAGTTACTCTTTATTAGAATGAGGAAGTTTGCTTTTGTTCCTAGTTTGCTGAAAGTTTTTATCACAAACCTTTTTATTGAAGTTTATTAGAGGCAGTTTCGGCATTTATTGAAATGGTCATATGTTATTTTTCTCATTTATTCTAATAATGTGGTAAATTATGTTGATTGAATTTTGAATGTTAAATTATCTTTGCATTTCTAGGGTAAACTAACTCAGTCAAGATTTATTCTTTTAAAATATTAGTGGATTCAATATTCAGTAAAATATTACTAATATTTTTTCTATATATTTATGAGGTATTTACCCATAATGTTCTTTCTGTATCATGTCCTTATTACATTTTTGTGTCATGTTTGTACTCTCCTCTTAAAATATCTATAGAAGTATTTTCTATGTTTTATTTACTGAAAGAGTTTGTGTAAGTTTAGTGTTTATTTCTTCTTCAGATGTTTGGAAAAATTCGCCAAGAAAGTCATGCACCAAGAAAGTCACTAAGCATAGAATTTTCTTTATGGAAAAGTTTTAAATTGTATATTCAATTTATTTAATAAGTACTAAATTTTCAAATTTTATATTTCTATGTCAGTTTTTTTTTTTTTTTTTTGTGAGGAAGATTAGCCCTGAGCTAACATCTGGTGCCAATCCTCCTCTTTTTGCTGAGGAAGATTGGCCCTGGGCTCACATCCGTGCCCATCTTCCTCTACTTTATATGGGATGCCGCCACGGCATGTCTTGGTAAGCGGTGTGTCAGTCCGTGCCTGGGATCCGAACCTGCAAACCCTGGGCTGCTGAAGCCGAGCATGTGAATTTAACTGCTATGCCACCAGGCTGGCCCTTGTTTCTGTGACAGTTTTGATAAGTTTTGTGTTTTTAAGAAACTTGTCCATTTCTTTAGAATTTTCAAATTTATTAGGAAATGTTTCTATATTCTTATATATCTTTAAAATCATAAGCTCTGGTGGTTGTTTCTGCTTTTTGATTCCTGATATTGGTAATTTATGTTTTTCTTTTCTTTTTATCAATCTTTCTAGTGTTTTATCAATTTTAATGCTTTTTTAAAAAACCAACTTTTAAACTTTGCTTTTCTCTATTTTCTTTTTCACTGATTTCTACTCTTAAATATTTTCCCTTCTATGGTCTTAGCTTAATTTGTTGTTCTTTTCCTAGCTTCTTGAAATAAAATCTCAGTAAATAATTTTGTTTAGCCTTTGTTCTTTTTTCAGATATGAATTTAAAACTATAAATATCCTGGTAGACACTTTTACTGCTTTTTCTATACTTTTCACTCATATTTTTGTTATCATTGAATTCAAAGTATTTTCTAATTTTTTCTTTGTCGCATGAATTATTTAAAAGTATGTTACTTAATTTCTGAGTATATGGGGACTTTATTTTTCTCTTAATTGATTTTTAGTTTAATCCCATTGCGATCAGAGAACATTATGAATAATAAGTACATGTTGTGATACTTTTATCAGTGGTCGTATTTTTTGTAAGAGATTTTTAATTTAAGTGCCATTGGTAAGTTTACATCAGTTCAAATGCAGAACTTCATATTTTTCAATGGGGGATTGTTTTTTGGTTGAAGTATTAAAAATAGCGTGAATTTACAGAATATTGAGTGTTATTAACTATCATTTTATAATTTAATACACTTCTTAGAAGAGTTCTCATCGAACTGTTAACGAATTTTGATTCAGAAAATAAAAAGAGTGAGTAGTGATAAAGCTGACTAATTTTTATGTCATATCTTCAGTGTTGTTATTTCTTTAGTATTTTTAAGAATTACATAACTCAATCATGGTCTCTATAACATTCAGTCAACATTATGGGTATTAAATAAACAAAATAGTTGCTTGCTACGTTGTTTATATTTTGAATAGAAGTCATACAGAGTATGGTTCCTTTAGCATTTGTTGAGAATTGCTTTATGGCCTAACATGTGGTCTACTTTCAGAAATATTCCAGCTGCATTTGAAAAAGATGTGTGTTCCTCAGTTGTTGAGTGTTCTCTTTTGATTGCCTATATTTCTCAGTGAAATGTAGGAAGTGGAAAGTAAGAGTGGCGGTGGGGGTGGCAGTTTTGGTGATTGAGGAGAGAGGAGAAGGTAGGAGATAGTTGTCTAGGTGAGTGGGAGAATAAACGGACAAAAGAAATATAAAAATGATTGGTGAGCAACATTAAGGGCCCATTTGAGGTTAGTGTTTGTGAATTTAAGGAGAGACCATTCTGAATGCTTGTATGTTTTTATCAGTCATGGTTATATGTACATAGGTAAAAGCTGAGTAGTCAGAGTTAAATCGAACTCTTAGAGTTTCCTCCTTATCTTTAGTGTTCTGACCCTTTACTTTGATCTATGCAAGTATAATACTTTTTAAAATTAAGCTTTATCTCCTCTCAGAAGATCCTTTTAATATGAACCCAGGCATCTTTAACATCAATAAAATTTTTTTTATTAAGAAAAATTTCTTTTTCTTCTCTGTGTTCTTTTTCTTCCTCTATCTAGAGCTCTTAAAGTTGTACTTTGTAGATTGATCCCTTATATTTCTTAATTTTTTGCTCATATTTCTCTCTCTCTCCCTTGTCCATCTAGGAAACTGGGCATTTGTCTTGACTCTGTCTTCCAAATTACTAATTTGTTCTCTTCAGTTGTATTATTCAACTCTTTCATTGAATTGTCATCTTTTTTTTTATGAACTGTTTTCATTTTCTGCTCCTTTTCCATGAACATCTAAGTGATGTTTTAGGTTTTCAAAATATGCTTAAATCTCTCTGAGGATACCAAGTAGAATTTTGTAAAAAAAGTTCTCTTCCCTATATTATCTCTTGTTTCTTCTGGGGTCAGTTGTTCTGCTGTTCATTTTGTTTTGCCTCTTCTAGGCTTCCTTCCCCCCACTCACCCCCCAATATTTGATGATCCTTGATTATCTTTGCATATTTGTGCTTTTTGTGTATGTGTGCAGAAAACTGTTTTTTATGCTTGTTGATGCCTTCTTCTGTGTGTATTTTAAATAGAGTCTATTTCCTCTGCTCTGGTTTCCTTGTCACCTATTCTTATCTACTTTTGATCTTCCAGGAATTGTTCTAAATTTCTGATTTGCTGATAGCACCTTTTCTTATTTTTCTGAACTATCATAAATTTATTTATATATAGTTTTTATTTAACTCTTTTCCATCCCTTTGGCTGTTGTCACCTCTTTTACTTTTATATCTATTATAAACTCCACCATACATTATTATCATTAATGCTTTAAACAATTGTCAATTGTCTTTTAAAAATTTTAAGAAAGGAAAGAAAAATAGTATGTTATAATTACCCCTATATTTACTATTTTTGGGTTCTTCATTCCTTTCTGCAAATCTGAATTTGCATCTGGTATCATTTCCCTTTGATCCAGAGAACTTCCTTTAGTGTTTCTTGTAGTTGGGGTTTGTTGGTAATGTGTTCTCTCAGCGTCCATTTATCTGAAAATATATTTATTTTGCCTTAAATTTTGAAGTTTATTTTTGTGGATTATAGAATTTTAGGTTGACAGCTTTTTTCCTGCCCTACCAGCACTTTGTCTTCTGGCCTCCATTGTTCCTGAAGAGATGTCAGTTTGTATTTCTTATCTTGGCTCTGCTGTATGTATGTGGCTGCTTTTAAGGTTTTTTCTTTGTCTTTGATTTTTAGCAGTTTGATTATGATATGACTAGGTATGGATTTATACTGATTGGGGTTAGATGACTTTTTGGACTAGTGGTTTGATGTTTTTAAACAAATTTAGAAAATATTTAGCTAATATTTTTCCCAGTATTTCTTCTGTCCCATTCACATGTGTTAGATTGTTTGATATTGTTGAGTTTACATATGGCTACTATATTTTCATGTGTTATATTAATCTTTTGCTATAAATTCTTTTACATATGTATCATAGTAAGCAAATTATTTAAATTCCAACATTTGGGTCTGTGATGGGTCCACTTCTATATATTTTTTCTGTTGACTCTCCATCACATTTTCTTTTCAGGTTATATAAGTTTCAATTGACTTGTCTATTGTGGGTGATATATCATGTAAACTCTGGATACGTGGATTTGAATCTTTCTCTGAAGTATTGAGTTTTGTTCTAGTACGCAGTTCAGTTACTGGCAGTTCAGTTTTGAACTAGTAGGCAGTTCATTATTGGTTTTAGGCTTTGTTAGGACAGGTCTATTTCAGTTTTGCCCTTAGTTCTGATAGGTGGTGCTTATTCCTCAAGTATGCCTTTTCTGGAGTTTCAGTGGAAAGCCTGAGATATTTACCAGTTCCTTCTAACTCCAAGCTCTGACTCTCCAGGACCAGGCAGCTGTTGAAATCTCTTCTCAGCTCTTTCAGATTTCCAATTATTGCCTCTTCCTGGGCTTCTTGGATTTTCATCCCGTGCATGAGGTTCATGACTCCCTTTTGTTTGAGGATTTCTGCCTTCCATTTCTACCTCTTTTAGCAGCTCCATAGTTAATTCCCTGATTCTTCCCCTGAGTAAGACTACAGCTTTGTACAAGAGCTCTATCCTCTCCTCTAGCCCCCACCTGTGTACTACACAGACTGTGTAGTTCCTTTAGCATAAAAGATGGATAAATGTGAACCTCATTCAACGTGATTCCATTCTTTCAAGGGTCAGATCCTCTCCAATTTCTGTCTTCTTTTGTTTGCTTGCCAATGACTTCAAACAGTATTTTTTACGATTTTTTTTCCAGTGTTTGTAATTGTTCTCAGCAGAAGCATTAGTCCAGTGTAGGCTACTCTGTCATTACAGGAAGTCCATATTTTAAAAATTATTTAAAATTATTATTTACCATTTCACTGTTTTTTGGGGCAGAAGGAGAATGTTCCTGATTGTTCCAAACTTCTCACTAAGGGAGTCAATACATTCTTGGTCTTGAGACCCTATCCCTGAGTTTTCCACATAGCAAATTCCTGTAATTATACTGTATTAAATTATTTCATGATTATGAGCATAGTACTTATTCATTAAATATTTAGTAAGATCTACTATGTTTCAAGACTTTTCTGGCTTCTGAGAATAGATTGTTGGATAAGGCAGATGAGGCCTTTTTAAAAATTATAAGCTATTGAAGCCTATAATTCAGTGGTGGAAGGAGCACATAGGAAGAGATATATGATGAGATTGGAGAGGTAGGCGCGGGACTTACAGAAGTTTATTCTAAGTGTAGTGGAATGCCCTGAGTGGATTTTCAGAAGATTTTTAGAATAGGATTTGAGTTACTTTTAAAAAAGATGATTGCAGCTCCTATGTGGAGATTGGGTTGTTGGGAGGCAGAGTAGCCCTGCGGAGAATAGTTAGGATGACATTACAATAGTTCGGGGAGAGATGATAGCTGCTTAGTCTATGGTTGTAGTAGTGGAGATGAAGAGAAGTGAATGGATTTGAAATAAAGTTTGGAAGTAAAACTGTCAGCGTATACTGATGGATTGGATGTAGGGATGAAAGAAAGGGAAGAAACAGGTTGATCAAGTTCTTTATTATCTCAAAGTATGAATGTTTATTAAGACCTCTCTTCTATTCATATCCTTTCTTGCTTGCTCAATAAGAAAACAACCCAAAACACTTGTTTCCCAATAACTTTTACCTTCTTTTGTGATAAAAGAGCATTTTTAAAATATGGGTAGTCTTTAGGCAAGTGTATTACAAAATTATTTTAAGTTTCATTTCACCCATATCGAGGCTTATCAAAATAGGATATGAGTAGCTGCAGGAAAAAATAGTACATCTGCTTGGAATATCAAAACTTGATATATTAAAAGTAAAGCAAAATGGCTATATCTTAGAGTAGAGTGCAAAATTACATGGATATTAGAGGTAAAACATAACATTTATACTATTGGCTACTTCTTTAGAATTCTTCACTGCCATTGGGGGCATTTCTGAAGTTGAGAACCACTGACCTATCTAACCTGACACCTGAAATATGAATTTACTCCAGATAAAATTAAAAATTTTAATTAAAAATTAAAAATTTTAACCTTTAATTGAAGTGTAACATACAAACAGTAAAGTATGCTAATCATGAGTGTACAGCTTGATGGATTTTCACAAAGTGAACCCACCTGTGTAACCACTACTCGGATCAAGAAATAGAATATTATCAGCACCCCAGAGGCCTCATATGTGCCTCCTGCAAGTTATTCTTTGTGCTTCCTGTTGTGCTGGGCTTGCCAATCTAGCCATTTTCCTAAATTTTGTCACTATGAAAAAGAGCAAGTAGGAATTATGGAAGTGAACCTGAGAGGCCCCCATGGTCAGCTAAGAGGAGTTATGCTGAAAGAAATTAGATGGAATGACAAATAGGCAACTTTGAAGGTATAGTAGCTGAGAATTTCCCTGACAGAAAAAAAAAAGACATGAACCTTCAGATTAAAAGTCTGTAGTGGGGCCAGCCTCGTGGCTTAGCGGTTAAGTGCGTGCGCTCCGCTACTGGCGGCCGGGGTTCGCATCCCGGGTGCACACTGACGCACCGCTTCTCCTGCCGTGCTGAGGCCGCGTCCCACATACAGCAACTAGAAGGATGTGCAGCTATGACATACAACTATCTACTGGGGCTTTGGGGGAAAAAAAAAAGGAGGAGGATTGGCAGTAGATGTTAGCTGAAGAGCCGGTCTTCCTCAGCAAAAAGAGGAGGATTAGCATGGATGTTAGCTCAGGGCTGATCTTCCTCACAAAAAAAAAAAAAAAAAATTGGGCTGGCCCCATGGCTTAGCGGTTAAGTGCGCATGCTCCGCTGCTGGCGGCCCGGGTTCAGATCCCGGGCACGCACTGACGCACCGCTTCTCCGGCCATGCTGAGGCCACGTCCCACATACAGCAACTAGAAGGATGTGCAGCTATGACATACAACTATCTACTGGGGCTTTGGGGGAAAAAATAAATAAATAAAATTAAAAAAAAATTTAAAAAGTCTATAGTGAATTTTGATCAAGGTAAATAAAAATAAATCTATACCAAGTCCATTGCAGTGAAATTGCAGAACATTGCTGATAAAGTAAAAAATCTTAAACTACTAAATATTCGCACTTTAAACAGTGGATAGGTCATCTAGACAGAAAATCAATAAGGAAACATTGGAATTAAACTACAGTTAGATCAAGTTAGATCATATAATCATCTCAATAGATGCAGAAAAAGAATTTGACAAAATTCAACATCTTTTCATGGTAAAAACTGGCAACAAATTGGGTATAGAAGGAACATACCTCAATATAATAAAGGCACATATGACAAGCCCACATCTAATATTATGCTCAATGGTGAAAAGCTGAAAGCTTTTCCTCTAAGATTAGGAACAGGACAAGGATACCTCTTCTCACCACTTTTATTCAAAATAGTACTGGAAGTGCTAGCCAGAGCGATTAGGCAAGAAAAAAGAATAAAAGGCATCCAAGTCAGAAAGGAAGAGTAAAAGTGTTAAGAAAACAATCCCTATTACAGTAGCATCAAAAAGAATAAAATACTTAGGAATAAATTTAACCAAGGAGATGAAATATTTATACACTGAAAACTATATGACATTGATGAAAGAAATCAAAGAAGATACATATAAATGGAAAGATATTCCATGCTCATGGACTGGAGGAATTAATACTGTTAAAATGTTCATACTACTCAAAGTGATCTACAGATTCAATGCAATCTCTATCAAAATTCCACTGGAATTTTTCACAGATATGGAACAAATAGTCCTAAAATTTATATGGAACACCAAAAGACCCCAGATAGCCAAAGCAATCTTGAGAAAGAAGAACAAAGTGGGAGGCATCATACTTCTTGATTTCAAACTATATTACAAAGTGGTAGTAATCAAAACGGTATGATATTGGCATAAAAACAGACACATAGATTAATGGAACAGAATAGAGAGCTCCCAAATAATCCCATGCATATATGGTCAATTAATTTTTGACAAACAAGCAAAGGGTACAAATAATATACAATACAAGAAAGGATAGTCTCTACAATAAATGGTGTTAGGAAAACTGGATAGCCACATGTGAAAGAATGAAACAAACCCCTATCTCACATCATACACAAAATTCAACTCAAAATGGATTAAAGACTTGAACATAAGACTTGTAACCATAAAGTTCTTAGAAGAAAACATAGGTGTTATCTCCTTTACATTGATCTTGACAATGATTTTTTTCGATTTGACACCAAAAGCAAAGGCAGCAAAAGTAAAAATAAACAAGTGGGACTACATCAAACTAAAAAGCTTCTGCTCAGCAAAGGAAACCATCAACCAAATGAAAATGCAGTGTATGGAATGGGAATAAGTATTTGCCAACTATATAGGAGATAGTGTCCAAAATAGACAAGGAACTCATGCAACTCAATAGCAAAAAATCTCCAAATAACCCAGTTAAAAAATGGGCAAAGGACCTGAATAGACATTTTTCCAAAGACGTAAAGATGGCCAACAGGTACATGAAAAGGTGCTCAGTATCACTAATCATCAGGGAAATGCAAATCAAGACTACAATGAAATGTTACCTCACACTTGTTAGGATGACTATCATCCAAAAGACAAGAGGTAATAAATGCTGGAGAGGATGTGGAGAAAAGGGAACCCTTGTACATTGTTGGTGGGTATGTAAACTGGTACAGCCGCTACAGAAACAATATGAAGTTCTTCAAGAAATAATAAATAGAATTACTATATATATGATCCAGCAATCCCAATTCTGAGTATATATCCAATGGAAGCTTAACCATTATGCTGAAGAGTTATCTGTACTCCCACGTTCATTGCAGCATTATTCACAACAGCCAAGGTATGGAAACAACCTAAGTATCTGTCAATGGATGAATGGATCAAGAAAGTATGGTGTGTGTGTGTGTGTGTTAAGGCTGAGTTATATGCAGCCTTAAAAAAGGAATACCTGTTCTTTGTGACAACGTGGATGAACCTGGAGGGTATTATGCTAAGTGAAATAAGCTAGACAGCACAACAAATACTGCATAGTATTGCTTATATGTGGAATCTTATTAAAAAAAGAAGTCTAACTCGAAGAAACAGATAGTAGAAAAGTGGTTGCCAGAATCTGGGGATTGGACGAAGTAGGGAGAGATTGGTTAAAGGGTACAAATTTTCAGTCATAAGATAAATAAGGTCTGAGGATCTAATGTATAGCATGATGACTATAATTGATAACACGGTATTGTATAATTGAAATTTTCTAAGAGAGTAGAACTTAAATGTCTACCCTCTCCCTCCACCCCCAACCCCGCCAAAAAAAAGGGTAAATATGATGGGTGGATATATTAATTAACTCAATAGGGGGGAATCCTTTCACGACGTATACATGTATTAAATCATCATGTTGTATACTTTAAATATCTTACACTTTTATTTGTCAGTTATACCTCAATATAGCTGGAAAAATTTTTTTTCAAACAAATACTATGATTTGAAAACTTAGGGCCTCGCCGAGAGATCTACTAAAAGATACATTTCAGGAGGAAAAAGTGAGTCCAGAAGGAAGGCATGGGATTCAAAATGATGGTGAGCACAAATTGATGATATTCTAGCAAGTTAGCTCTTTAATGACTAAGAATTCATTTTAGATCACTTCTATAATTGAGTAATGAAGAGACAGTTATAATAGAGTAAAATAAATATTTTTTAAATTTTGTATTTTTGAACAAGTTAAAATTGTTTAAATTTGCATATCCAATTGCAGGTGAAGTTCAAAAATCTTACAGTTTTGTTAACAATTGCCAGGTTTTTGTTTTGTTTTGTTTTTATATGCTGATAGTCCCATATTATTTGAATAACTAAGTATTAACTCTAATATTTTCTCTAATAGAATAAAGTCCTTATAGTTAAATATAGAACTAAATTTCATGTTGCGATTCACTTACACAATAATCATTTTTTCTTTCTTTAATATCTGTGCTTAAAACAGTGCTTGGCACTTAGTAAATACTGTATGAGTGTGTTTGCTTTTAGTCCCATCCTCTCCTTTCACATAGCTTGGCTTGTGATTTAAATGATTATTACATCTATGAGAAAGGTTGTCAAATTTTCAGGTCTTCCAAATATCAATCTCATGTTTTAGCTGCCAGCTAAATTTTGGTGTAATTGCCCTACTTCCGTTTCTAAATGAAAGTGTGTAAAACAGTAGTCCTCCTTCTCCTCACTTTCCAATGTTAAGGGGCAAAGTCCTTTTCATTTCTTTATTTCCATTAATGGTATTACCGATCTCCCAAGTTTGAACTCCTCACACTGTCTTTGACTCCTGGCTTCTTCTATATTCAGTTAGTTACCAGGTTGTGTCATCTTGCTGTTATATTACCTCTCATCATTTGTCGGTAGCTGTTTCAGTTCAGAATCGTACGACTGCCTAGACTATTGCAGTAGCTTTCTAACCATTCATCACTTCACCTTTCTAATTCATCAATGGCTATGGGATAAAGTTTAAATTTTTTGGTCTGATGTTCAGACCTTCCTTCATTTTGTACAGTATCAGTTAGGATTGCATTCATTTGCAAGTAACAAGATGTCTGGTGGTAGGTGGGTTATTCTTGACATTGATTCATCTGCTTGAGTTTGCCAGGTCTTTTATTCTCTTGGCCTTTTCCTTCATGGTTGCATTACGGTTTTAAGGTCACTGCCCTACCCTATATTCATGATCAGATTCAGGTAGGCAGAAGGTGAAGGGGAAAAAGCAAAAGGAGGCATGCCAGCTAAGTCAGCCTCCTTTTAAGGAGTGATCCTGAAAATACTACCCAGCAGCTTTCACTGAAATCTCATTTGCTGAAACTAGTTCACCTGGCTTTCCGTCTGTGGCAAAGTACGGTTTTTTTGGGGTACATTGATATCCCCAACAAAATTGGGTTTCTGTATCAAGGAAGAAGGGAAAATGCATATTGGGTATGTAGTTGCAATTTTGCTACAAGTATCCATCTGAATTTTTAATCCTTTCCTAAGTGGTATAACTTCTCAAATGCTTCATTCAGCCCAATAAATTACTGAACATATCTTATACCTTTCTACTCTTTAGCACAGTTCTACTTTCCTGGATTGTCCTTCCTCTTTCATCCATCTAAATCCAATCCATTGTTCAAGATCAGTTTTGAATATGACCTCCTCTAATAAAACTCATCAGTTAATCCTGGCTTGAAATGTTGTTTTTCCCCTCCAGGTACCAATAAGCAATTGTCAGAGTAATTCATTTGTTGAGAAATCATGTCTCTTCATGGGATCTATTCTTCTGTTGTCTGTAACTGATTTTTTTTGTTTTGTTAGTGTCACATATTTATATTATGGTTCTTTAGTTAGGCTATAAACTTCAGTTTTATTGTCCTTGTTTACAGGAAGTTTATAATCTTGATGTCTCTCACTGTGCTTTGTATATAGTAGTACACAAAATTTATTCACTTAATGGATTTGACAGAGTCACTGCTTTCAGTGAAGACTTCTTTGTATATGAAGGATACCTTATCAATATCACTTTCATAACTTTTTTTATTACAGACCAATGTTCTGAAAAAGACTGCATGGGAATGGCTTGCCTTACAATGACAGAAATGGAAGGAACATCCACATCTCCTATACATCAGAATGGTGATATTCCCGGAAATGCTAATTCTGTGAAGCAAATAGATCCAGTCCTACAGGTGTATCTTTATCATTCCCTTGAGAAAGCTGAGGGAGATTACCTGAAAGCTGAGGGAGATTACCTGAAGTTTCCAACTGGGGAGTATGTTGCGGAAGAAATTTGTGTTGCTGCTTCTAAAGCTTGTGGTAAGTATTAAAAAACAGTGTATTTTTTCTTATTAGTAGATCATTGCTTTAATTATGCTACTCTGATGCAATGTACATGTATAATGTATTCTTTTTTGGCTTTTTTTAAAATGCTTGTATGGCTGACAGTTGTGTTTTCACATGCATATAAAATGAGAACATTTTACTAGAGTAGAATTTAGGGTAAAGATGCCTGGGGCTAGTGCTATAGACTGAATGTTTGTGTTCCCCCAAAATTCATGTTGAAACCTATTCCTCTAATGTGATGGTAATGTGAGGTGGATCCATCATCAGTGGGATTAGTACCCTTATAAAAGAGACCCCAGGGAGCTCCTTTGCCCCTTCTGCCATATGAGGACATAGCAAGAAGATGAATCAGAAGATAAACCATCTGTGAACCAGGAATTGAGTCCTCATTAGACACCAAATCTGCTGGCGCCTTGATTTTATACTTCCCAGCCTCCAGAATTGTCAGAAATAAATCTTTGTTGTTTATAAGCCACCTAGTCTATGGTATTTTTGTTACAGCATTCCGAATGGACTAAAACAAAAACTGATACTGAGAAGTGGGAGGGCTGTTGTACCAAATTCCTAAAAATGTGGAAGTGGCTTTGAAATTGGGTAATGGGTAGTGGAAGAGTTTTGAGGTACATGCTAGAAAAAGCCTACATCGTTGTGAATGGACCTTTAAAGGCAATTTTGGTGAGGACTCAGAAAGAAAAGAGGAGAGCTGTAGAGAAAACCTTAATCTTCTTAGAGAATACTAATTAATTTTGAACAAAATATTGGTAGAAATATGTATGATAAAGGCCATTCTGATGCGGTCTCAGATGGAAATGAGGCACATGCTGTGAGAAACTGGAGGAAGAGTGGTCCTTGTTGTAAAGTGGCAAAGAACTTGCCTGAATTGTGTTTGTTTTAGTGTTTTGTGGAAGGTAGAACTTGTGAGCAATGAAACTGGCTATTTACCTGAAATAATTTCTAAGCAAAGTGTTGAAGGTGTAGTTTGACTTTTCCTGATGGCTTATAGTAAAATTCAAAAAGAGAAAAATAACTTAAAGTCAGAATTGTTAACCAAAAGGAAGCAGAACTTAAAGATTTGGAAAATTCCCTGCTTATCCGTGTTGTGAAAAATGAGAAAACCTGGTCGGAAGAGAATGCTAAGATTGTGGCCAAGTGACCATTTGAAAAGATTAGTATGGTTTAGATATCTCAACAGAAGCCAGGAAGTATTCCCTAAGACAATGATAGAATGACCCTGAAGGCAATTCAGAAATCATCAGTGCTGCCCTAGTACAAGAGCCCTGGGGTCAAAGTGGTTTCAGAGGAGGAGCTGCCAGTGCTTGGAGACCTTGTGCTCGCTGTCTGGTGCTGCCTCACAGTGAGGGCTCTGCTGATGCAATGTGGGCACTGAGCTCCTTGGCTGCCCCAGGTGTGGCTCTGGCAGTCCCTGGTGCAGAAGCTGTCTCTCCGGAGAGTGCAGGCAAACTTTGATGGAGTAAACCATCTCCACCAGCGAAAAGTGCACAGACCTAGAGGACATGGCTGCCTCCACCTAGATTTCAAAGAACAGGAGCCACCCAAGTCTGTGGGGGCAGGGCTGCTGGGAGCCTTGGGGCCCAGCCTCTGCCCAGCAAAGCTACAGGGGTAGGAATGCTGCCCCAGTGTGTCCTGTAAGCGAAACCTCTACCCCAGTGGGCCTGGAGGGCAGAATGGTCTATCCTATGCCTGTCCCACCATTGTCTTTTGGAAACACATAACTTGTTTGATTTCACAGGCTCACAGCTGGAGAGCAGTTTGCCTCAGGATGAATCATACCTTGAGTCTCACCCAAACCTGATTTACATGATACTTAGATTAGCCTTTGAACTCAGACTTTTGAGTTGATGCTGGCACTGTACCAGGTCTGTTTTTGCCCGCCGCCCAGAAAGCCAAACACTGAGACTGAGAGGACGAGATTGCAGCAGAGAGATTGGGTTTAATAATCACAAGACAGCCAAGTGAGGAAATGGGAGAATGAATCTCAAATCTGCTTCCCCGAAAATAGGGACTCAGGGATATTTATGGGGTAGGGGTCAGGGTGGTCTGAAATGATTGGAGGTGAGGAGAGATGAAGTAATTGATGATCTGGGCAAGCGTAGTCAGGCTTCCTTCGTAGGACGCATGTTCACAGGATGGCAGCGTTAGCATGCCCTGAGGGTGGAGTCTTAACCTCTTGACATCAAAATGTCACTTATCAGATATATGTCTGCCTGGGCCTAGTTGATAGGTTGGTGGTCTCAACAGGCTTGAAGTGGACAAGGGGTTCCAATTCCTGAAAAAAATAGCTCAAACACCCATTACCATGTTGACCCAGGCTTCCAGGGAGATGTTATCTATGGGAACCTAGTGGGAGTCAGATAGCATGTGCCTGAACAGCACAGTTAACAGTGAGTAAGTTTATTGCGCAGATTTAAGTCTTTGCCTTCTGTCCTGATAAGTTTCTAGGTAAGGCCATCCCCTCCTTCTTCCTGGTACAGGGAAGAAGATACCTTTACAAATGGAGATTTCCTTTACAAATGTAAATATCTCTTACAAAGGGTAACCAGAACTAAGAATGGGCTTAGCAAGGACCCGCCTAGATTCTTGGAGGTGTCTATGGTGATGGCCTGTTCTGGGGGCAGACCTCCAATCCCAAACTCTTGTGGTCAGTTAGTGGGGGTAGGGGTCAAAGTGTCTTTCAGGCAGAGACATATTTTGAAGTGGCCAATTCCAATCCCCCATAGTTAGTAGCTGCTTGATTATCAATGGCTAACTGTCTGCCAGTTTCAATGCTGGAATGAGTTAAGACTTTTGGGGGTGTTGGGATAGAATGAATATATTTTGAATGTGAAAAGGACATTAATTTGGAGGCATCAAGGGCAGAATGCTAGAGACTGAATATTTGTGCCCCTCTCCCCTAAATATGTTGAAACCTGTTCCCCCAATGTGATTGGCAGTGGGGCCTATGGTAGGTGATTAAGTCATACGGTTAAGATGTCACCTTAGCTCAGTTGCTTTTTTATCCCTATGTGGCTTAGTTATAGAACTTGTCTCTTTGGATTATGGATATTTGTCTGTGTCTATTTTTAAGATACAGTCAGTTATGTTATAATGTGATACATGTGTTCCTAAAATGCACTATGCACTGCTAAATTGTGCAATAAAAACCACAGGGCTTATTGGAAAAATGAGGTTGGGGCACCACACTCAAAAACTTTGTGACATAAAAAAAAGAAAAGATAAAAGTTAATAAAAACAGAACTTGTTAAATGGTAAAGAAATATATAAATGCTGCAATAAATGTCATTTTACCTTAAAAAAATCATGTTTGCTTTTGGAAGTGGGCATTAGAAAGGTTGCAGCTTATGAATTATTGTGAATTGGTAGAAGGAAAGTTATCTGAAATCAGATGGGAAGTTGTGACACTGCATATAGATGAGCTGTGGCTCATAACACATATCATAAACTGAGGTGGCTGATAGATGTTTGCTCTGTGTATGTTCTCAGTTTGGATTCCAGGATGAAGGAGTACCCCTTATCTGAGACATGATATTCTCCTGGTGGAAGGCAGGAAAACATGAGGGCTGCTGGAAACTTGAAATACCTCTTAATGCCTCTGCTTGGAACCAACACACTTGCACTTCTGCTCAGATTCCATTGGCCAAACCAAGTCAAATGGCCAAGCCAATGTCAATCAGATGGGATGATCCTCTCAGGGACTGGGAGGAGAAGAGTGAATATTTGTTGAGTAATAATGTAGTCTACTGCAATTTGCCCTCTTGGTAATAAATATTAATTTTTCTTTCTTCAGTATTCAAAATAAACTTTCTCCTTCTCCAAGGAGGATACTCAAAGGTGTCATCCAGTCACAGCATCAGGCTCAATATCCAGGCTCCCTGATATTCTCTGTATCATGTCCAGATGTTATTCTGCTTGATCCAGAAATCTGTGAACTGAAAAAAACAATTATTCTGATATCATATCTACAACCTTGACAAGTTATATGTCAAAGATAGGATATGAGATAATTTTCCATAGCAGAGAGACAACAAAGTCTAGACAAAATAACTATGTAGAGTTATCTTTTGGAATCCTCCCACTTCTCTCTCAGCCCTTTGCTAGTTACTCTTCCTTGACTGTGCTGCTCAGGTACCTAGTATCTTCATATTCCTTTCCCTTCCCATCCCGAAATGCCCTTTATTATATTTAGCTGCAATCAAAACTTATATTAATGACCGTTTGTTAAGTATGGCTTTGATGATCTGATAAAATAATTTGCAATAAGTTATAAATGACATATGGTTTTAATATTGAGATATTTGTATTTAATGAAGTATCTTGATTATAGTAATCTCTAAATGTAAAAATGTTTAGGGGAGATATATTTTTTTAAATGACCTTTATTCTTTTCTCAATCTCCAAAGAGTAGAATATAGAGCTAATTTTACAGCTGCACGCCATTCACCTCTGGAGGAAGTTAGAAACATTCTTTCAGCTAGCTAAAATTTATTGACACTGTGTTAAGTACTTTGTTATTCAATATTTAACAACAATACTAGGGTGTATAAGTACTGTAGTGTAAGCTCCTGACAATTAGCTTTTTTGATTATAATGAAGGGCCTGACGTTAAGCTTTTGATGGCCAAGGTATCCACTTCAAAGACATCCATCTCGAATAAACACATTGCCAGCTACATGGCTAGATAAAGAATCAGTCCACTCCACCCGTGGAGTTCCCTTTTTTAGAGAGGTCTGGTTAACTTAGATAACTGACCATTTGACCACTTGCTTTTTTCCCTTTTTGTGCTATGATTCCTGCTCTTATGTTTTAAATTTACCAGTAGTGAACCTGTGAAACTCTAGGCACCCCAACCTCGACCCCAATAAAGACAGAACCCCAGGTCCACACTCACTCACTCTCTACCCGCAACCTTGCTATGTGGCCCCAGGTGTGCTGTGTATATCCGGATTTGCGAGTAACAAACCTTATTTTTTTTCAAAGTGCCGTGATGATTGTTGCTGACGTGTGTCTTGCAGTCATAATAACCACAAGGGCTGATCCAGCCACAACATTGACTCTGAAAGGGGAAATGTTTGTGGGGGCCTCACCTTGGGCCCAGGTGAGTGCCCCCAGGCACTTAGCAATAGGCTGAGACCAGCACAATACAAGGTGCTATTGTAACCAAGTGAAAAGGGGCTCATTCTGCTCGCTGCAATCCTGTACCAATCAACTGCAAACAAGCCGGTGGTTTAGAAAGGAAAATTTATATGATTAGCTAGCATAATCAGAAGATGGTGGAATAGTGTCCTAAAAAACCATCTTAAAATTATACAGAATCTTGAGGCAGTTATATAGGGGAAATAGGCAGGGAAGGAGGGGGTTTAGGGATGGCTAGCATCCGGTGTGATGAACTTCAAGGCACCACATTATCTCTTTCTTCTGTCATTATTGATGGGTATCAATGCAGAGTTTTTCTTCTGGAGGTCATCGTGTTCCTCTGGAACTCAGAGAACAAAGTTGTCATCTTATCACAGCTGGGAGATATACGTAAGCAAGAGTCATAGAACTAGCAGATCATGTATTTTGCAAAAGGGAAAGGTGCTTAATCATCTAGGCTACGTACAGGCCAGAAGACATTCATAGAGACTAGTGAGTCAGGGTCATAGTTAGAATATTGCTTCGTTTCCCTAAGATGGCTTCCCTCATGCTAACTTAAGATCTAGCTCTTACGCTATTGTTATCTTTCTTTTAGAGATGAGGAAATTGCCCAAATTACTCTTTATTCATTAACCTGACCTTAGAATTCCTTTTGGTGGTTTTGGAAGTTGAGTTCTCAGGGACCTAGTCTTTAACATTGAAAATTGTGACCATTCAAAAGACAGTTCAGGCATTCATTCAGCCAAGCCAACACCCAGTGGAACCATTTAACCGTGAATCATTTGACAAATGAATAAATGGGTTAGCTCTGTTGTAGAAAGAGAAGTAAATAAGAGAATAATGAAAGAGTATAAAATGATGTTAGAAACCATTGTCAACTCCGCTTTGATATGAGGAAAATAACCAAGATCTCGTTGGGGTAGGATTGTTTTTAAAACCTGCCTATCTAGAGTTAAAACCAGCATTTCTAATATTTTGAGTAACTTTTAAAGAGATTTAAAAATGTCTTTTATATTTATCCACATGTTTACTGTTTTCAGCAATCTTTATTCCTTTGTGTGAATTCAGATGTCCATTTGGCATTATTATTCTTTTGCTTGAGGAACTGCTTTTAACATTTTTTTGTAGTGCAAGTCTGCTGGCTGTAAATTATCTCACCTTTTGTTGGATTAAAAAGTCTTTATTTTACCATTATTTTTGAAAGACTGTTTAGCTGAGTATAGAATTTTGTCTACAGTGTTTTCTTTCACTACTTCTTCCACTATTTCTGGCTTGAGTTATTTCTGATGAGAAATAAGCTGTCATTCTTATCTTTGTTTCTTGGTATTTAACGTGTCTTTTTTTCTCTGATGGTTTTTATGATTTTCTTTTTGTCATTGGTTTTCAGAAATTTGATTATGATGTACTTTGATAGAGATTTCTGTATGGTTTTTCTGCTTGTAGTTTGTTGAGCTTCTTGGATCTATGAGTTTAATCCTCCTTTCTTGTTGCTCATCTTCTGGACCTCATTAGTTAAGACCTTTTGATGTTTTCCGAGAAGTTCACTTTTGCATTTTTTTTTTTTTTCTGTCTTAGTTCTCTGTATATTTCATTTTGGTTGGTTTTCATTGCTTTGTCTTCACATTTACCAATCTTTTTCTGAAGTTTCTAATCTAGAAGTTTTATTTGGATTGCTTTTTTATAATTTCCATTCTCTCATCATGTTCGTTTTACTCTACTTTCTTTAGTAGATGGAACACATTATAGTACTTGATTTAACTTTCTTCACTGATAATTCTACCATCTCTGTCATTTCTGGGTATCCTTCTACTGATTGATATTTCTAGTTATGAGTCGTACTTTCCTGCTTGTTTGAATGCCTACAGTTTTTTATTGGATGCTGGACATTGTGATTTATATTGCCACCTGCTGGATTTTGCTATATTCCTTAAATTGTGTTGGACTTTGTTCTGGCACGTGGTTAGGTGAGTTGTGGTTTATTTTGCTGCTTTTGAGACTTCCTTCTTTTTTTTTATTAAATAATTCAGTATTTTTACTATATTCACAGAGCTGTGCAACCATCGTGTCAGTTTTCACCACCCCCAGAGAGAAATCTCATACCCATCAGAAGTCACTCCCCATTTCTTGCCCAGCTCCCCCAACGACCAATCTACTTATGTCTCTAGGAATTTGTGTATTTGGGACATTTCATGCAACTTGCGGTTCTTGGTGACTATGAGTTGAATTCCTGAAAAATATGATAACTTCTTGCTTAACCTTTTGAGGAACTACCACAGTGTTTTCAAAGCATCTGTACCATTTATATTCCCACCAGCAGTGTACGAAAGCCCCAATTTGTTTACATACTCATCAACACTTGTTATTATTTTCTTTTTGATGATAGCCATACTAGTGGATGTGAAGTTGTATCTTTTGTTTATTTTTTATAAAAGCTTTTGTTGATATATAATTCACATATCACACATTTCACCCTTTTAAAGTGTACAATTCAGTGGTTTTTAGTATACTTACAGAGTTGTCCAACCATCACTACAATCAATTTTAGAACATTTTCATCACCCCAGAAGAAACCCTGTGCTTATTGAGTATTGCTTCCCAACCCCCCATCTCTCCCCAGCCTTAGGCAACTACTCATCAGCTTTCTGTCTCAATAAATTTTCCTATTCTAGATATTTCATATAAATGGGATCATATAATGTATGGCCTTTTGTTACTGGCTTCTTACACTTGTGTAGTGTTTATAAGGTTCATCCATGTTGTACCATCTATCAGTAGTTAATTCTTTCATGACTGCATAATATTCCATTGTGTGGATATACCCACATCTTGTTTAACCATTGATCAGTTGTTGGACATTTGGGCTGTTTCCACCTTTTAGCTATCATGAATAATGTTTCTATGAACATTTGTGTACAAGTTTTTCTGTGGACATGTTTCTGTGGATTTCATTTCTCTTGTGTGTATACCTGGGAGTGGAAATGCTGTGTCAAATGGTAATTCTATGTTTAACTTTTTGAGGAACTACCAGACTGTTTTCCAAAGTAGCTACACCATTTTGCATTCATACTAGTAGTGTGTGAGGTTTCTGATTTCTCCATGTCATTAATAATGCTTGGTTATTTGACTTGTAAGAATTATATCCATTCTAGTGTATGTGAAGTCGTATCATATTGTAGTTTTTTTTTTTTTTTAAGATTTTATTTATTTATTTTCCCCCCAAAGCCCCAGTAGATAGTTGTATGTCGTAGTTGAACATCCTTCTAGTTGCTGTATGTGGGATGCGGCCTCAGCATGGCCGGAGAAGCGGTGCGTCGGTGCGCGCCCGGGATCCGAACCCGGGCCGCCAGCAGCGGAGCACGCACACTTAACCGCTAAGCCACGGGGCCGGCCCCATATTGTAGTTTTGATAATTTTTTTTCTGTGATTACTAATGACTTTGAGCATCCTTGCATTGCTTATTAGCCGTTACGTATTTCCTTTGGAGAAGTATCTATTCAAATCCTTTGCCCGCTTTTTAAAGGGCTTATTTGTTTTTTTGTTATTGAGTTGTTAGTAGTTATATTTTCTAGATACAGATCCCTTATCAAATATATGATTTGGAAATATTTTCTCTCATTTTATGTTTTATCTTTTCATTGTCCAGATCTGGATAGTGTCCTTTGAAGCAAAGATTTTCAACTTTAATGAAACCCAGTTTATCTGTTTGTGTTATTGTTGCATGTGTTTTTGTGTCATATTTAAGAATCCATTACCAAATCCAATGTTATGTGATGTTGCCCCTGCGTTTTCTTCTAGGAGTTTTATAATTCTGCCTTTGATCCATTTTGAGTTAGCTTTTGCAGATGGTTTGTGGTAGGGCTCCAATGTCATTCTTTTGCATGTGAATATCCATTTGTTACTGACTTCTCCCACTTTGTATACTGTTTATAAGGTTCATCCGTGTTGTACCATATATTAGTACATCATTCTTTTATGGCTGAATAACATTCAGCTGAATAATGTCAGATACATGGTACAACATGGATGAATCTTATAAACATCATGTGAAGTTGTAAGAAGCCACTAATAAATGGATATCCACATGCAAATCACAGCACAGTTTAATGATTAGGCTGTGCTTTCCCCGCTCAGTAGTCTCAGGACACTTTCAAAATGTCATTTTGCCATAGATTAATGGGTTTATTTCTGGAATTTCAGTTCTGTTCCATTGGTCTGTATGTCTGTCCTAATGCTAATACCACACTCTGGATCACTGTAGCTAGCTTTGTAGTAAGTTTTGAAATCAGGAAGTGGGGGTCTTTGAACTTGTTCTTTTTAAAGATTGTTTCAGCTCTTCTGGTCTCTTTAATTTTCATATGAATTTTATGATTAACTTGTCAGTTTTTACAGTAAAGATAGAAGAGATTTCCGTAGGGATTGCATTGAATATACATGTCAATTAGGGGAGTATTCCTATCTTAAGAAAGTTTATCAATCCGTGAACATGAGATGTCTTTTTGTCTATTTAGATCTTCTTTAATTTTTTTTAGCAGTGTTGTGTAATGTTCAGTGTGTAAGTCTTTTACCTTTTAAATTTGTTCATAGATATTTTATTCACTTGGATGTTATTGTAAATGGAATTTTTTTTTATTACTCTTTTTGGATTGTTCATTGCTACTGTGTAGAAATATAACTGATTTTTGCATGTTTATCTTGTATCCTGCAACTTTGCTTAATTCATATATAAGCTCTGATAGTGTTTGGGGAAATTGTTTACTATTTTCTTTATATTGGATCATATCATGTGCAAATAGGGACAGTTATAGTTTTTTCCTTCCCAATTTAGATGCCTTTTATTTCTTTTTTCTTGCCTAATTGCTCTGGCTGGAACTTTCACTACAATGCTGAATGGTAGTGGTGAATGTGGCCATCCTCATCTTGTTCCTGATCTTAGGTGTAGGTTTTTTTTTAGCTTGAGAAAGATTATCGCTGAGCTAACATCTGTGCCAGTCTTCCTCTATTTTGTATGTGGGATGCCACCACAGCATGGCTTGATGTGTGATGCGTAGGTCCACGCCCAGGATCTGAACCCGCGAACTCTGGGCCACTGAAGCAGACTGTGCGAACTTAACCACTATGCCACCAGGCTGGCCCCTTTCATTCTTTTTTAGGTGTTTATAGCTATAATTTTCCCTCCATCATCTGGTTTCACTGCATCTCATAAGTTTTGAAATGTGTTTTTGTTTTCATTTGTCTCAGTGTATTTTCTAATTTCTCTTGTGATTTCTTCTTTGACCCATTGGTTATTTTAGAATGTGTTGTTTAATTTCTACATATTTGTGAATTTTCCAGTTTTCCTTCTGTTATGATTCCTAGTTTTATTACACTGTGGTCAGAGAACATACTTTGGATGATTTCAGTCTTTATAAATGTATTGAGATTTGTCTTTTGACCTAACATATGGCCTATCCTGGGGAATATGCCATGTGCATTGAGAAAAATGCATATTCTGCTATTTTGAGGTACTGTACTGTATATATCTGTTAGATGTAGTTGATTTATAGTGTTATTCAAATCCTCTGTTTCCTTATTGTTCTTCTGTCCAGTTTTTCCTGTCTGTTATTAGGAATGAGGTATTGAACTCTCCAAGTATTATTATTGAATTTTCTATTTCTCCCATTAGTTTTCAGTTTTTGGAGCTAACTTGGTAGCTATGTATATGTTAATAATTGTTATACCTTCTTGAAGGATTGAAACTTGCATCAATACATAATATCCTTCTTTGTCTTTTGTGACAGTTTTTGACAAAACTTTCTTTTGCCTACTGTTTGCATGGGTTATTTTTTTCCATTCTTTCCCTTTCAACTTAAAATGTCTTTAAAGTGAGTCTCTTGTGAACAGCATGTAGTTGAGTTGTGTTTTTTACCCATTCTACCGATCTCTGCCTTTAATTGGATAGTTTTATTCATTTGCATTTGTAGTAATTACTGATAAGGAAGACTAATTTCTGCCATTTCGCTCTGTTTTCTATGTCTCATAACTTTTTATTCCTTGTTTCCTCCATTATTGCCTTCTTTTGTGTTTAATTTTTTTTTATTATATGATTTTGATTCCTTTCTTATTTTCCTTTCTGTATATATTTTTTAGTTATTTTCTTAGAGGTTACCCTAGGGATTGCAATTAGTCTCTTAACTTTATAACAATCTATTTTGAATTAATATCCCCTTAGCTTCAATAGTATACAAAAACTCTGCTTATATACACCTGTGTTCCTCCTTCTTTACGTTGTTGTTTTACTAATTACATCTTTATACATTCTGTGCCCATTAACATCAATTTATAATTATTGGTTTATGCATTTTTCTTTTAAAGCATGTGGAGAAAAAAACAGGAATTACAATAAAAAATCTAATAATCCTAGCTTTTGTATTTATCTATGTGGTTACCTTCATCAGAGTTCTGTATTTCTTCATATGGCTCTGAGTTACTGTCTAATATCTTATCATTTCCACCTGAACAACACTTTTTAACATTTATCGTAAGGCAGATCTGTTAGCAGGGAACTCCCTCAGCTTTTGTTTATCCGAGAATTTCTTAATTTCTCTATCATTTCTTTTTAATGAAAGCCATATTTCTTTTTTCTTTTTTTTGTTTTTTTTGAGGAAGATTAGCCCTGCGCTAACATCTGTTGCTGGTCTTCCTCTTTTTCTTTTTCTCCCCAAAGCCCCAGGACATAGTTGTATATCATAGTTGTAGAGTTGTAGGTCTTCTCTGTGGGACGCCACGTCAGCGTGGGTTGATGAGTGGTGAGTAGATCTGTGCCCAGGATCCGAACCGGCAAACCCCAGGCCGCTGAAGCAGAATGTGTAAACATAACCGCTGCGCTACCTGGCTGCCCCCTCTGTAATTTTTAAAGGATTATTTTGCCAGATGTAAAATTCTTGTATGCCAGTTTTCTCTTTGAGCCCTTTAAATATGTCATCCCATTGCCTTTTGACCCTAGTGATTTTTGGTGAGAAATTGGCTATGAGTCTTACTGAGGATTTCTTGTATGTAAAGAGTCACTTCTCTCTTGCAGTTTTCAAAGTTTTCTCTTTCCCTTTGGCTTTTGATAGTTTGATTTTAATGAGTCTCAGTGTGCATCACTTTGCATTTATCCATCTTGGAACACATTGACCTTCTTGACTGTGTGGATTCATGTTTTTTATCTAATTTGGGAAGTTTTGAGCCATTTTTTCTTCAAATATTCTTTCTGTCTCTTTCTTCACTTTCTTTCCCTCTAGGACTCCTATAGTATATATGTTGGTACACTTGAAAGTCTCCCATGGGTCTGCTAGGTTTTGTCCATTATTTTTTTCTTTTTTCTGCTTTTCAGACTAGATAATTTCAGTTGACTTATCTGCAAGTTTACTGATTCTTCTTTCTGTTTAAATCTGCTTTTGAAACCCTCTAGTGAACTTCCAGTTTCAATTATATTTCTCTGCTTCAGAATTTTTTTTTTTGTCCATGTCTTTATTGATACTTTCTATTTTGTTTTTGTGAGGAGCTCAGCCCTGTGCTAACACCTGCCAATCCTCCTCTTTTTTTGCTGAGGAAGACTGACCCTGGGCTAACATCCGTGCCCATCTTCCTCCATTTTATATGGGACGCCGCCACAGCATGGCCTGCCAAGCAGTGCGTCTGTGCGCTCCTGGGATCTGAACCGGCGAACCCCAGGCTGCCTCAGCGGAGCGCATGCACTTAACCACTTGTGCCACCGGGCTGGCCCCGATACTTTCTATTTTTTGATACATGTTTCTACCGGTTTCCTTTAACTCTTTGTGCATGGCTTCCTTCAGCTCTGTGAGCATATTTAAGGTCGTTGTCTAATAAATCCTACATCTCTCCTCCTCAGGGACACTTATAATTTCTCCTGTGAATGGGAATACTTTCTTGTTTCTTTGCTTGCTTCATAATTTTTGGTTGAACACTGAAATGTTGGACATTTCAAATTTATAATGTAGTAACTGGAAACCTGATTATTCTCCATTCTCAGTGTTTTTGTTGCTTGCTTTGGGTGGCAGTTGTTTATTTGCTTATTGACTTTTCTAAATTATGTTTATAAAGTCCGTATTCTTTGTCATGAGTCTCTCTTCCTTTAGCTTGTAGTCAGGTTTTGTTTGACAGAGATTTTTTTGACTTCTTAGAGCCAAAAGAAAAGAAATGAAAAGAACACAGAACTCTCCCAGGCTTTGCAGGTTGGCTCTGTATTGGGTCATTCCTTCAGTGTTTAGCCAGTCTGTTTACAATTTTGCCTTAACTTTCCCTTCCTGCTTGTGCTGAGCCTAAAGATCAACCTGAGGTAAAAGTTTAGGGTCTTCTCTAAGTGTCGTTCTTTGGGCGTACATCTGGCTTTCTTATTCTCCAGTATATATGGGTGCTTTTCAATGCTTTAATATCCCGAAGAAACTCACTCCCCAGTGTTTCCTTTTCAGCTTTCCGTCTGTTTATGGTTTGCCTCAACTTTAAAACCATTGCCCCAGGTGGCAGCAGGGTTTTCATTTGCTTTACAGTTTTTTCAAGGAATTACCTCTGTGTAGCTGCTTTTCTGCCCTGAGAAAGTTACCAATTAGGGGAAACACAGGTAAGCTCCTTGCTACAGTTCTTCTGTCAGTTTCCAGTCAGGTCAAAAGAGATAAAATCAGTTCCTTGAGGTGAAGGTTGGCTCTGTTCACTACAGAGCCATGGACCAAAGTTTCACACTGAGAACACAGGTTGCCATCTCTAAGCCCTCCCTAAGTAGGGAGGAAGTTGGGGTAAGAGAAAGTAGAAATGCTGCTGAATTTTCCTACTATTTTTTAGTTACCTTTTTCCTAATTCAACAATTGCTTAGTTGCTGCATATCTTTGACTATTTTCCAGAGTTCTCACAAAGTTGATTCTGACAGTTTTTACTCAATTTTACTCAAGGGATAGGCCCGTGGAGCTACCCACTATGCCATTTTCACTGATGTCGCTCTTCTTTACTTCTTCTTTACTTTACTTTAATCATGGTTTCCTTTAGTTCTTTAAACGTATTTGTAATGACTACTTTGAAGTCTTATCTCATGCCTGGGTCTTCTCACAGACAGTGTCTGTTGCCTTTTTTTTTTCTTGTGCATGGGTTATACTTTCCTGTTGCTTTGCGTATCTCATAATACTTTTCTTTAAAAACTGGACATTTTAGGTAATATAGCAAATCTGTATACTGATTCCTTTAGGGGATCTTCTAATTATCCTTCTTTTGTTGATTTTTTTTGTTTAATTTTCTGTAGTCATAGTGTATACTCTGTATAATTTCAATCTTTTGAAATTTATTGAGACTTTTTGTGACTTAGATTATCAACTGTTTTGTTAAATGTTTCATGTGCGTTTGAAAACAGTATATATTCTGCACTTGCTAACTGTAGTGTTCTCTAAATGTAAACTAAGTTTAAGTTGGGTAGTAGTTTTAAAATTTCATGTCCTTTTATTTTTTTGTCTTCTCCCAGTTTCTGAGATTTTGAATTTGTCTGTTGCTTCTTCTGGTTCTATCTATTTTTGCTTCATGTTTTTTGAAGCCATGATATTAGTTGTACACAAATTTAATATTTTTATGTTTTCCCTTGAATTAACCCTCTTATCACTGTGAAGTATTCCTTTTTATCTCAACTAATACTTCTTCCTTAAAATTTAGTTTGTCTGATGTGAATGTTCACTCACCAGGTTTCTTGTGCTTTGTGTTTACATGGTGTATAATTTTACATGGTGTATAATTTTCCTTTTAGCTTCAAGCTATCTCTTTACATTTAAGGTGTCTCTCTCATAAGTAACAGCCTTTTTTATAATCCAGACTAATAGGTTATGTGTTTTAGTTGTCTTGTTTACATTTAAAAGTAATGTAATTATTGACATATTTGTGTTTAAATCTATTATCCTGCTGTTTTCTATTTATTTCACCTGTTTTCCCTCTTTCCTACCTTTTTTGAGGATGATCAAGTTTATTTTTTATTTTTTTACTTTATCTCTTCTATTAGGTTTTTTGTTATAGTTTTTGTATTATTCTTTTAGTGGTTACCCTAGATATTACAATGTACATTACAGTCTTAAGCAAGTATGTTATGATTTTCCTAACAATTAAAGAACTTTACAACAGTTTAACTCCATTTACTTCTTTTCACTTGGTGCTATTGTTATCATATGTTGTACTTCTGTATATATCATAAACCACATAGGGCACTTATATTATTGTTGCTTTAAGTAGTCATTATTCTTTTATATTTACCCTTTCCCGTATTCTTCATTCTTTCCTGTAGTTCCATGCTTCTGTCATCATTTTCCTTCAGCCTAAAGAACTCCTTTTAGTATTTCTTGCATTGCAGATCTACTGGTGACAAATTCCTTCACCTCTTGTTTATTTGAAAATGTCTTTTCCTTTTATTTTGATAGGTATTGTCACAGGGTATAGAATTCCAGATTGGCTTTTTTTCCCCCCTATTCAGTGCTTTTAAGATGTCATTTCATTCGTTATCTTTTGGCTTTCATGGTTTTTGTTGAAAAGCTACCTATCAGTCTTTTAATTCCTCCTTTGAAGGTAATGCATTTCTATTCTCTGGCTACTTGTAAGATTTTTCTTTCTATTGTTCATCTTTAAGCACTTTGACTGTGGTGTACCTATGTGTTGTTTTCTTTGTCTTTATCTTGCTTGGGGCTCTCTGAACTTGTTGAATTTGTAGGTCAGTGTCTTTGACTAGCTTTGGAAAATTCTTGGCCATTACCTGTAAATTAGGTCCATTTGACATGTCTTACATGCCTGTTACATACTCTGTTCAGTTTTTTCCATTCTGTTATTTTTGTGCTTCAGTTTGGGTATTTTTTATTGCCTTGTCTTCACGTAGACTAGTCCTATCTTCTGCAGTGTGTAGTGTGCTAAGTCCATCTATTGCTCCATGGATTAGCAGTGTCAGCATCACCAGGGAGCTTTTAAGAAATGCCTCATCTCAGGCCCCATCCCAGAATCAATGAATAAGAATCAATGAAAATACAATGAATGTATTTTAACTCAATCTCCAGGTTATTCTTATACACATTAAAGTTTGGAAGGTACTGATCTAATTCATTCAGTTAGGGGAAACAAAAAAACTATTTATATAGCTTATAAAGCCCAGTTAGGATATACTCCTGGGATCTTTACAATGGGACCCATGTTATGTTCCATATTTTTTGCTAAGCACTTTATTCTTATTATCCTATTTTATCCTTCCAACCATCCTGTGAACTAGGTTTTCTTGTTTTTATTCTATAGATGGTAAAACATTGGTCTAGAGAGGTTAACTATCAGAAGTTTACCTAGCTAGTAACTGGCTGAGCTTAGACTTAACCGATATCTGACTCTAAGCTGATGTGATATAACTAGGTTACCACTATTCAAACGGAGAAATTTTTGAAATGAAAAGATATGCTATTAGTAGTTATTCCAGGACAGTAGGCATAAACCAAATCTGTCTTGGTCCAGCTAGGTTATATGTTCATCCTGTCTGTAACTCTATATTATATAGCACCTCTCTTTTCTGTGTAACCATTTTAGCTCTAGGAGCATTTACAGCTGATCCCCCCAGCTGATCCTCCATGCCAATGCACATTTTATGTACTCTGTCTGCAATTACATAGAATAGCTAAATCCTCATGTACTTTCAGATTATGCATGACCTCTTTAGAGCCTTCATTGAAATCTTTACTCCACTTGACTCTCTTGATAAATTTCGTACCTCTGTTAAAGACAACCAGAACCAGACAGAAGTTAAGGTGATGAAAATGGATTTTATTTAAAAAAAGAAAAAAGAAAACTATTGTGGTAGAGGAAAATACTCCAGTATAGAAGTGGGCTTAATTCTGAATACAACCTGAACAAGTGGGGATTTATAGCCAAGGAACGAGTTGGGTGGCACATTGGTGAGTGGAAAATTACTAAGAGAAGACATCAAGTCTGGGGGTATTCTGGCTGAACTAACCTAACAGGACTCTTGCTGAAGGGGGAGGCAAAGGTTATCAGATATCACCTGGGATAGTAGGGATGAGGAGTTTGATCAGATATCAAAGGTGGGGAGTTCTTGCTAAGTGGACTTAGGATTCTTGCTAAAACTGGATTCTACAAGGAAGTACATGGATGAGCCATGTTGGGGAGAGGTTTCGGAGGAGCCTGACTAAAATTTGGTCAAGCAGAGAATCTCTGGGCCGGCCCCGTGGCTTAGCAGTTAAGTGTGTGCGCTCTGCTGCTGGCGGCCCGGGTTCAGATCCCAGGTGCACACCGACGCACCGCTTCTCTGGCCGTGCTGAGGCCGTGTACCACATACAGCAACTAGAAGGATGTGCAGCTATGACATACAACCATCTACTGGGGCTTTGGGGGAAAAAATAAATAAATAAATAAAAAAGCAGAGAATCTTTGTCACCTCTCCTCTGTACTTCTGTGTTTTCTTGTGGTCTTTGCTGTCATTGCACTTACTTTCTTGAATTATAATTCTCCAGTGACTTACTCTGTGTCATCTATGACACTGTGAGATCCTTAAAGTTAGGTGCAGTTTTTCATTTTCATATTTACCATACCCATCTTGTGCTTATTGTAAAATAGGACCTCTGTTAATATTAGTGGAATGATGACTATTCTTGCTCTAGAATGTTATGGAACTTAATCACAATTCTGGTAATGACTTGGAAAAGAAACACATTAAAGTGATTTTAATAAATAAAAATAAAAAGAATTTGGGCTTGATGTGTAGGGAAAGAACAGGAGTTAAAAATGACTTTGAGGTTTCTTTGAGGTCCTATCTTTTCAATAATAATGTATATCTCAAATACTGTGTCACTGGCTTTTCTCCCTTTCTAGGACAACCCAGTTAACATGAATTACTAAGAAAAAAATGAAATCAAGTATTAATATATAATTGCCATTTTGGAATAAGATATCAGTGACTAAACATGAATGTAAGCACTGTCTTTTGTTATTTGTTTGCAGGACTGAGCTAACCATTTTTCTTTTGGTGTGTATCCGCTTTTTTTGACCCCTTTGTGCCAGTTTATATGGACACATTCATTTTCCTATTTTGATATCTATAATTAAGGTATGGAGTCTTGTTTATCATAAGAAATCACTATTCATCATTAAAAAAAATCCTGATGATTCATCAATATAAATTCACTTTTCCTGCTTTGTGTAATTACACTATTGTTTGAAAATCATGACATTGTTTTGTTCTAAAAAATATCCCTGTCATCATATGCTAGGAATAATGGTTCCATATACAATTTTATTTGCATGATTACATTTAAACTAAATGCTAGTTTTTTGTTAAGATTCTATTCTCAGTGTTTTCTCTTTCCAAGGTAAGCTCATATCAGGTCTTTTATGCTCCCTTCCTGGGCAGTTTCATCTCGCACTGTGTCTCTTATGTACCTAGAACACCAGCTTTGTGAAATATTTTGTGGGTAAAGGAGAGGTAATACCTTCTAGATAAAAGAAGTAGTGTGTGCAAGGCACAGAGACATGAGATTATGATGCTATCTACTTGATTGATTAGATGGTGTTTTTCGAATTTTCAAGTTTAAAGGTTTTTTTTAATGCATAATTAGCCTAGATCAAAATAGTATTCAAATAAAATAATGATTTCTCAAATTGTTTGAATGGCATTATTTTCTGTCATCTTATCGTTATTTTAAAGTTTAGAGAATGACAAGCCATCATTCTCTATAGTTTGAAGGTGATTTACATGGTGAACCCTTATCTTGGTATTGATTAGTATCTTTCTTTTTTCTTTTTTTCCTTTCACTTTTCTTTCTTTTTGAAATGAGGGCTTACTGTTTTTATTTAATGCATTCTTTTAAAAAAAGAAGTTTCTTCTCCACTATACTCTTATCTTCTTTTTCCCTTAGGCCCATCCTGGTAACTAGGACAGTGATCTCTTGTGAACCCTTCCATAGTTTTCTTCATGATCATATAATCATGTTAGTGCTGTCAAGTGATTCTGACTCCTAGTAACACGGTGTATAGCAGAGTAAAATCTTGCCCGGTCTTTTTTGTGCCCTCCTCACGTCTTCTGGTGCTATAGCAGACAATGCTCTGCTGCTATTCATAGGGTTTTCATGGTCAATTTTTTTGAAAGTGGGTAGCCAGGTCCTTCTTCCTAGCATGTCTAGTCTAGAAGCTTCCCTGAAACCTATCCACCATGAGTGACCCTGCTGGTATTTGAAAGCTCTGCAGAGCTGGCAGAGCTTTCAGCATCACAGCAACACGCAGCTGCCACACTATAACTGACAGACTGGGTGGTGTGGTTCCTTGACGGGGAAATGAACCCAGTGAGAGCGCTGAATCTTGACCACTAGACCTTCAAGGCTCGCCTAGGATCATATATGGACAAACAGTACCCCTCCCATCCATACACACAGTCATTAGGATTTTGAGGTCATTGTTTTATAAAATGGAATCTTATTATATAGTCTTGTATGCTTCTTGCTTTTTTCACAAAAATATGCATTGTGAAAGATCTGTTCAAGCCAGCTACTTCTGCCGTAGCTCATTTTTTTTTTCAGGGTGTTTTTTCCCCCCCCGAAAGCCCCAGTAGATAGTTGTATGTTATAGCTGCACATCCTTCTAGTTGCTGTATGTGGGACGCGGCCTCAGCATGGCCGGAGAAGTGGTGCGTCGGTGCGCGCCCGGGATCTGAACCCCGGGCCGCCAGTAGCGGAGCGCGCGCACTTAACCGCTAAGCCACGGGGCCGGCCCCCTAGCTCATTTTTTTAATTGAATTTCATAATAGTCCACAGCATGGATTATACTACCACAATTTTTTCATATCTTCTGCTTTTGAATTTATATTTTCTTTCTCGCTCTTTGCTTACTACTGTACTGCACTTTTAGGAGTACATAGGAGAGATTGCTGTGTTGAAAGGTTATTTTAAATTTTTATTGACATGCATTTCTCAAAATTATATACGTATTGCTTTCTCAGAAGCTGTACCAGTTTACATTTCTAGCAATTATGTAACATAGTACCCTTTCACTACAATTCAGTTAGCACTAGATGTTTTTCCTCTTATTTTTGCTAGTTGAATGGGTATAAAGTGATATCACATAATTTTAATTTGCATTTCCTTCAATACTAGGTATTACCATCCTTTCAGATGCTTATTAGTCATGTGGGTTTGCTCTACTGTGAATAACATATTTCCATTTCTTGGCATTTTATTTTTATTTTGTTTTTTTTTTTCTTTTTTTTTTTTGGTGAGGAAGATTAGCTCTGAGCTAACATCTGTTGCCAGTCTTCCTCTTTTTGCTGAGGAATATTGGTCCTGGGCTAACATCCATGCCTATCTTCCTCTACTTTATATGTGGGACGCCTGCCACAGCATGGCTCAATAAGCAGTGCATAGGTCCGCGCCTGGGACCTGAACCTGCGAAACCTGGGCCGCCAAAGCGGAGCACGTGAACTTAACCAATACACAACCGGGCCAGCCCCTTATTCTGCTTTCTTAATCCTGATTTTTTATTATAAAATATTTCAGAGCCAGCCCTGATGGTCTAGTGGTTAAAGTTCGGTGCTCTCACCGGTTTGGTGGCCCGGGTTTGTTTCCTGATTGTGGAACCACACCACCAGTCTGTCAGTTGCCATGCAGTGGTGGTGGCTCACATAGAAGAACTAGAAGGACTTAACATCTAGGATATACAACCATGTATTGGGGCTTTGGGGAGAAAAAAAAATTTAAGGAATACTTCATATAGAAAAAATAAAGTGCATTATCAGTGTGCTCATCACCCAACTTTTCAAAGTTATCATTTTGCCATTTTCAGATTTTTCTCTAATATGTTATTGTGATGAATTACATTAAGAGATTTTTATAATTGAGCCATCTCTGCAATCGTAGGATAAGTGAACTTTGTCATAATTTTTTTAAAAAGAAACATTGCTTGATTTGGTTTGCTAGTATTTAGTTTAGGATTTTTGTATCTATTTTAATAAGTGAGAGTATCCTTTTATGATGTCTTTTTCTGGTTTTGATATCATGGTCAAACTAAATTCACCTAATGTGTCAATTTCTCTGTCATCTCTTTTTCTATTCTGTAATAGTATATTTAAGATTAGAGGACCGGCCCCGTGGCTTAGCGGTTAAGTGCGCGCGCTCCACTATTGGCGGCCCAGGTTCGGATCCCGGGCACGCTCCAATGCACTGCTTCTCTGGCCATGCTGAGGCCACGTCCCACATACAGCAACTAGAAGGATGTGCAACTGTTACATACAACTATCTACTGGGGCTTTGGGGAAAAAAAAAGGAGGAAGATTGGCAATAGATGTTAGCTCAGAGCCGGTCTTCCTCAGCAAAAAGAGGAGGATTAGCATGGATGTTAGCTCAGGGCTGATCTTCCTCAAAAAAAAAAAAACATTAGTATTGTCTTTCATGTTTGGTTCACTCACATATAAATTTCATCTGAGTCTGATGGTGGTTTTTCCTTTCTTCTTTTTCATTCTTCCTTTTTTCTCTTTCCTTCTTCCTCCTCCTTTCTTCTCCATTTCTTTTAAGTGGAGAGATTGTTTCTTTAATGGTTATAGTTCTTTTGACATTTTTTTATTCTTGAATCGATTTTTAAAGTTACATAGTTTAAAAAATTTGTCTACATTTTCAAATTTATTGGCATAATTTATTCTAGCACTCTCTTTTTGTCTTTGTAACCTATAATTATGCTTTAAAAAAATTCTTAGTGTTTTTCTGTGCCTTCTTTTTTTTCTTGATCAGGCTTGACAAAGGCTTGTTTATTTTGTTAGTCATTGCAAATAATCCACTTTTATTTTGTTGATTCCCTTTATTGAATCTTCATTCCCTGTTAACTTCTACTCTATTATGTTCTTCTTACAACTGTCTTTGGGATTACTCTGTTGTTTTCTGTTGTATTGAGTTAGATAACTTAGATCATTCTCTGTTATTTTCTAAGATAAACAAGTTGGAGCTAAAATTTTCCTCTTGCGTATCACTTAGTTATATTCCATAATTTTTAATATATGGTATTTATCGTTATTCGTTATAAATGCTTTTTAATTTGTGTTATAATTTCTCCTATGATCTGTGAGATATTTAGAAGTATTTGTAAATACGAGAATGAATGCAAGGATACAGTTTAAAAGTAGTTACTGAATAATGTAACAACTTAATATGTAACTTGCTGAAATTATTACATATCTATGAGGAGACAGTTGTGTTAATAATTTAAATAAAAATTTTAGGGGCCGGCCTGGTGGTGTAGTGGTTAAGTTCACATGCTCCACTTTGGCGGCCCAGGGTTCACTGGTTTGGATCCCGGGCGCAAACCGATGCACAGCTTGTCAAGCCATGCTGTGGCAGCATCCCATATAAAGTAGAGGAAGATGGACACAGATGTTAGCCCAGGGCTAATCTCCCTCAGCAAAAGAGAGGAGGATTGGCATTGGATGTTAGCTCAGGGCTAATCTTCCTCACACACACACACACACAAATTTTAAATCTTTGTTGTCAATGTGTCAAGTTGGTGTCATTTGTCTACAATGGAAACAAATAAAAACATCACTAGAATAACAAGGGTCCTTTTGTGAGGCTTATGTTTTCAAATATGTAGGATTAAAAAAATTTTTGTAAGTATTCATTTCTGATTTAATTGAAGTTTGGTTAGAGCACGTGGTATGTATGATTATTCTATGGCATTGTTGAAGACTTGGTTTTAGTATCCAAGTGATTGGTGTGTGTTTGTGTGTGTGTGTGTGTGTGTGTTTGTGTGAATGTTCTATATATGCTTAGAGATAATATGCATTATTTAATTGTGTGGCTTAGGAGTTCTGTATGCTTTTTAAAAAGTTTAGCGGCTTTCAGCCTTTTGTTAATGTAACTCCTAAAATATTTTTGAAAAAAATCAGATACCGTTGCATTTTAAGTTGACATTTAAAATTTTTCATTGTAAATTTAAATAGTGCAGAGGATATAATTACTAGTGTATTGTGTAAACCTTGTCATTTAAAAATAAAACTGTTTCATTGTTCTCTTAAGAGTATCCAGTGATTTCTAAATATTTGAGTTGATACTGTCATTATCATTATTAAAGCACACACAAATTTGGGTCAAGCTTTTTGTAGAGAACAATTAAAAAAACTGGATAAAATGTTTTTTAAAATCTGCTTGAAAGAGTCCTAGCAATCATATTTTAAAATATAGAGAAAAAAAGATATTTAATTTAAGAATTCGCTTGTAAGTTGTGTTGAACCAAAAGATTTCGACTGCTATTGCATTTCGTGCTGATTTTAAGATTTGTCACTTCAGCCCCATTACAAATTATAGATGGTATATAAAAATACTTTTAACTGTCTGTAATCATTTCTTTTCTGCTACTTTCCTAGGAATCACACCTGTGTATCATAGTATGTTTGCTTTAATGAGTGAAACAGAAAGAATCTGGTATCCGCCCAACCATGTCTTCCATATAGATGATTCAACCGGGCACAATGTACTCTACAGAATAAGGTACTTTCTCCAGTGAAGTGACTCAGTTAATAGTGAAAGGGCAAAGTGGGAGAAATTATCAAACATATTTTTTAATTGCAAAAATGTTCATATGTGTTCTTTAACTAGAATGCTCTGAAAATAAAGCTGTTCTGGTGGGATGCTACTGTATCACTTATAATTAAATTTCGAAGAAGATGAGAATGGCTTTTACTAGCAAAATCCTAAATGTTTGGAATTTTGCTAGTTTCCCAGGAAATTTGATGTCTTCTGCAATAAAAATTAATCTTACATCTCTTTTTTTTATATTTTTTTATTTTTGTATTTGATGAGGCAGATTAGCCCTGAGCTAACATCTGTTGGCGATCCTCCTCTTTTTGCTGAGGAAGATTGGCCCTGGGCTAATATCCGTGCCCATCTTCCTCTACTTTATGTGTGGGACGCCTGTCACAGCATGGCTTGATAAGCAGTGTGTAGGTCCCGCACCCGGGATCTGAACCTGTGAACCCCAGGCTGCTGAAGGGGAGTGTGCAAACTTAACCACTACGCCACAGAGCCGGCCCCCTACATCTCTTCTTTTTAATAACTTTTTTTTAAGTTGAAATGAAGGAAAAATAAGATTTTGCCAGTGTTTATTTACAGCCTCAAATTATGTTAATTAATGTTACTTAATGGTAATATATAATACCAATTCAGAGAAATCTAGAGGTACTTTTCTACTCAAAAGGATGAGACAAATAAGTTTGATCTGTGGCTCTTACTTATGAAATCGATCCATTCCATGCAGAAAGTCAGTGTTGCATAGCAAAAAAGAACATGGAATCGTTCATGATTTTAAAAAGAAAAGAAAAAGAAGGCTTAATAAACTCAGACTCAGATTCAAGAGAGATGTCGTAGCTATGATACAGAGTAGCTACAAAAAACATGTAGCAAATAATATTTTTAAATGGTAAAATGTTAGAAACAATGTCTTTAAAATCAGAACAAGATAGAAAACAAAGATAGCCACAGCCACTGCTTCTATTTAGGATTTTAATGGTGTTCCTACCAGTACAGTAAGACAAGATAGATAAATAAAATGTCTAATAATCGAGAACAAAGAAGCAAAAAGACACTATTTGGAGATAATGTGATTGTTAACGTAGAAAATACGAACAAATCTACAGACGTCAAAAAGAAGCATTCAACAGAGTGCTAGATCTATATGATCAGTATGTTAAAAAATCAACTATTTCTATACACCACAAACAAATAGAAAAGAGGTCATTTAAAATAACAGTCAAGGGCCGGCCCCGTGGCTTAGCGGTTAAGTGCGTGCCCTCCGCTGCTGGCGGCCCGGGCTCGGATCCCGGGCGCGCACCAACGCACTGCTTCTCCGGCCATGCTGAGGCTGTGTCCCACATACAGCAACTAGAAGGATGTGCAGCTGTGACATACAACTATCTACTGGGGCTTTGGGGGAAAAAAATAAATAAATAAAATTTAAAAAAATAAAATAAAATAACAGTCAATAGCAACAAAAAGTAAGGTACCTAGGATTAAATCTATCCAAAGTTATGTAAGGCTTTTTTGCAGATTTTAAGACTTTACAAAGTTATATTATTTAAAGAAGCATACTAACATGCTGCATATGATTGACAAAATATCCATATCTTATTAAGAATATTTTCTTTATCACTTTTTGTCATTACTATACTTTCTTCAATTAGCAAGTGAATCTTTTTATTTTAAAATGTCTATAGAGCAAGGGTTTGCAGTCTTTTTCTGTAAAAGGCCAGATAGTCAGTATTTTAGGCTTTGCAGGTCGTACTATTTCTGTTGTCACTATTCAACTCTGTTATTATAGTGTGAAAGCAGCCACAGACAATAAGTAAATGAATGGGCATGACTGTGTTCCAGTAAAACTATTTATAAAAGCTGTCAGTGGACCAGATTGGGCCTGTGAGTCATAGTTTGCTGAACTCTTCTCAAGAATTAAAAATGTTTCTCTTATCAAATTCATGAATTCCTGCTATTCTTAAACTAAGGGGGCAAATATCCATAGCTACCTATAATCAGAATTTCCAAGGAAAGTCTAACCAGAAACTACCCAAAAGGAAATTTTATATAATTTTTATTAATCCCACCAGCCTATTGTATAGAGGCTATTCTTCATTTCCTTTATTACATATGTAGGAGTTATATCAAAAAAACATAAAAGAGCAATAATTATAAAACTGTGTTGAAGGGCTTATGATGTAATTTGTATGACAATAGTAGAACAAAAGGAACAGAACAAAGTTTTTGTATACTCTTGAAATTAAGTTGATATTAATAAGAACTAGGTTGTTTAAGTTAAAATGTTAATTGTAATCCCCTGGGAAACTCTTAAGAAAATAACTAAAAATATGTAGTAAAAGGAACAACAAGAGACTTAATAGAATACACTAGAAAACCTATTAACACTAAAGAAAGCAGTAATTGAGGAACAGATGAACAAAAAAGACATTAGCCATATAGAAAACAAATAGCAAAATGGCAGACATAAATACTACCCTAACAGTAATTGCATTAAATGTAAATGGATTATACACTCAAATCAAAAGGCAGAGATTGGAGGAATAGATTTAAAAAGCATGAACTACGTGTTGTCTATAAGAGGCAGCAAAGACACAAATAAATTGAAAGTAAAGGATTGAAAAAGATGTACCAGACATTCAGTAACCAAAAGAGAGCTGGAGCAGCTACATTAATATCAGACAAAATTGACTGTAAGATATAAATTGTTACTAGTAGCAAAAAAGGGACATTTTATAATGATAAAATTGTCAATCCATTAGGAAAACATAACAACATTTGTTTATAGTTGTTATAAATTGGATCTAACTACAGAGCTCCAAAATATGTAAGGGAACTGACAGAATTGAAGGAGAAAATAGGCAATTCAACAATAATAGTTGGAGACTTTAATACTTCACTTTCAATAATGAAGAGGACAACTAGACAGAAGATCAACAAGCAAATAGAAGACTTGAAAAATACTATAAACCAGCTACATATAGAACACTCCACCCAACAATAGCACAATACATATTCCTCTAGGTGCACATGGAACTTTCTCCAGGATAGAACATTCTCCATATGTTAGTCCATGAAACAAGTCTCAATAAATTTAAAAAGATTGAAATCATACAAAATATGTTCTCTGATCACAATGGAATTAAATTAGAAATCATTAGTAGAAAGAAAACTGGAAAATTCACAAATATGTGGTAATTAACAGCACACTTCTAAATAACCAATGGGTCAAAGAAGAAATCACAAGGGTAAATAGAAAATACTTTGAAATGGCTGAAAATGAAAACACAACATATCGAAACTTATGATATGCAGCTAAAACAATGCTTAGAGTGGAATTCATAGCTGTAAAGACCTCTATTTAAAAAGAAAAGTTCTCAAATCAATAATATTCCACCGTAAGAAAGTAGAAAAAGAAGAGTAAATTAAACTTAAAGCAAGTCGCAGGAAGGAAATAATAAAGATCAGAGGAGAAGTAAATGAAGTAGAAAATAGGAAAACAATAGAGAAAATCAAGAAACTAAAAGTTGGTTCTTTGAAAAGATGAACAATTTCGATAAACCTTCAGCTAGGACCAAGATAAAGAGAGAAAACCTTAAATTATTAAAATCACGAATATAAGATGGAACATCACTATGACCTTACAGACATAAAAAAGATTATGAGGAGCAACTGTATGCCGACAAATTACATAACCAAGATGAAATGGACAAATGGCTAGAAAGACACAAACTATAGGAATTGACAAAAGAAGAAACAGAATGTCTGAGTAGACCTATAATGAGTAAAGAAACTGAATTAGTAATTTAAAAAAACTTCCGACAAAGAAAAGCCCAGGCCCAAATGGCTTCACTGGTTAATCCTGTCGAACATTTAAAGAAGAATAATGCCAGTTATTCACAAAAAGTGAAAAGGAGGGAACACTTCCCAACTCATTCTGTGAGTTTAGTATTACTCTGATACCAAATCCAGACAAAGACATCCAGAAGAAAAGAAAACTAGAGACCAATATCCCTTATGAATATATGTGTAAAAATCTTCAACAAAATATTAGCAAACCAAATCCAGCAATATATCAAAAGGATTAAAAACCATGACGAGGTGGGATTTATCCCAGGAAATACAGGAAATAAATCCCCAAATCAATCAATATCATGCACTGTATTAGTAGAATAAAGGACCAAAACCACATGATCATCTCATTAGACACAAAAAGCATATGACAGAATCTAACACCCTATCATGATAAAAATACTCAACACAATAGGAATGGAAGGGTGCTTCCTCAGTTTGATAAAGGTCATTTATGAAAAACCCAAAGCTAGCATTATAGTTGATGGTGAAATACTGAATACTTTCTCCCAAAGATCAGAAAAAAGACAAAGATATCTGCTCTCACCACTTCTATATACCATAGATTCTAACCAGGGAAATTAAGCAAAAAAAGAAATAAAAGTCATCCATACTGGAAAAGAAGAATTAAAACTATTCACAGATGATATGATCTTGTATATAAAAAATCCTAAGGAATTAATAAACTATTAGAACTAATAAATGAACTCAGCCTGGTTACAGGATAGAAGATCAATATACAAAAATCATTTGTATTTTTATACAGTAGCACTAAACAATCCAAATGTGAAATTAAGAAAACAATTGCATTTACACTGGCATAACAAGGCAATACTTAGAAATAAACTTAACAAAGGAAGTGCAAAACTTATACATTGAGAAATATAAAACATCATTGAAATGAGTTAGAGAAAGACCTAAATAAATGGAAAGATATGTTTATGGATCAGGAGACTTAATATTCTTAAGATGGCAATATTCCCAAAATTGATCTGTATATTCAGTGCAATCTCTACTGAAATCCTAGCTGTCTTTATTGCAGAAATTGGCAAGTTAATCATAAAATTCATATAAAAATCAAGAGGACTTGGAATAGCCAAAACAATCTTGAAAAAGAACAAAGTTGGACCATTCATACTTCTGAATTTCAAAACTTACTCCACAACTATAGTAATCAAGATAGTGTGGTACTGGTTTAAGGATAGATATAGAGATTAATGAAATAGAATTGAGAGTCTAAAAATAATCCCTCATATTATGGTGATTGATTTTTTTGTGTGTGTGTGAGGAAGATTAGCCCTGCCTGAGCTAACATCCATTGCCAATCCTCCTCTTTTTGCTGAGGAAGATTGGCCCTGGGCTAACACCCGTGCCCATCTTCCTTTGCTTTATATGGGACGCAGCCACGGCATAGCTTGACAAGCGGTGCATCAGTCCATGGCCGGGATCCAAACCTGTGAACCTTGGGCCACCGAAGTGGGCTGTGCGAACTTAACCGCTACACCACTGGGCCAGCCCCTGATTTTTTTTTCTTGAGGTCATAATAGTTTATAACATTGTGCAATTTCAGTTGTACATTATTATTTGTCCATCACCATATATATGTGCCCCTTTACCCCTTATGCCCACCTCCCAACCCTCTTCCCCTCTGGTAACCACTAACCTGTTCTCTTTGTCCATGTGTTTGTTTGTCTTCCACATATGAATAAAATCATACGGTGTTTGCCTTTCTCTTGGCTTATTTCACTTAACATAATACCCTCAAGGTCCATCCATGTTGTTGCAAATGGGATGATTTTGTCTTTTTTTATGGCTGAGTAGTATTCCATTGTGTGTGTGTGTGTGTGTGTGTGTATGTATATACACACACACATACATATGGTGTATATGGTGTATATATATATATATATATACACATACACACACCACATCTTCTTTATCCATTCATCAGTTGATGGGCACTTGGGTTGCTTCCACGTCTTGGCTATTGTGAATAATGCTGCAGTGAACATAGGGGTGCTATGGTGATTGATTTTTGACAATGGTACCAAGAGAATTCATGGAGAAAGGATAGACTTTTCAGCAATTGGTGCTGGGACAAGTGGATATCCACATGTAAAGTAATGAAGTTAGACCACTAACTCACACCATATACAAAAAAGTAACTTAAAATGGATCATAGACCTAAATCTAAGAGCTAAAACTATAAAACTCTTAGAAGAAAACATAGGAGTAAACCTTCGTGTACTTAGATTAGGCAATGGTTTCTTCAATATGGCACCAAAAGCTCAAGTGACAAAAGAAAAATGGATTAATTGGGATTCATCAAAATATATGTTTGTGCATCAAATGATACTGTCAAGAATGTGAAAAGACAAGCCACAGAATGAAAGAAAATGTTTGTAAATCATATATATGATAAAGGTCTTATATTCAGAATACATAAAGAACTCTTACAGCTCAACAGTAAAGGACAATCTGATGAATATATGGGCAAAGGATTTGAACGGACATTTCTCTAAACAAGACATACAAATGGCCAATAAGCATGTGAAAAGATGCCTAACATCATTATTCATTAGAGAAACATAAATCAAAACCACAGTACCAGTTCACCTACTAGAAGGGCAAAAGTAAAAAAAGATAGACAAGTTGTTATGAATTTGTCAAATTAACACTTATTAAATATATGTAGCACAGGCTGTCAGATGGTTAGCTGCAGTTCAATAACAGACCACAAGAGGAATTGAAGTAGAAAAGTTTAGTACTCACAGGTCCTGGAGGAGGAAGTACCCAGCATACCTCAAGGGGCCACACAGGGAATTCAAGGCAGAGTGTAGACAGGACCTGGAGCACATGCCTTTATTAGGGTCTATGGGTAGAGTGCTTTGGGGTTCCTGGGCAAAGACCAGATGGGTCAGTTCAAATCAAAATAGCTGAGTTTTGGTAAGCCACTTGGGAGTCTTATTGAAGGGGCACATAAGAGTTAGGCACTAGGAGGCTGGGGAGACTGTTGATCACAAGGACTATTAGTGAAGTCATATCAGAAACTTACATTTGCTTGTGACTCTGCAGGCTGCTATCTACACCATACACTTGCATGAGGGGGCTAGTTTCCATTTAAGTTCACTGCAGGCCTTTTAGCCAAACAAAATGAATGCCAAGGCAACAATACCGTGGAGTAATTTAGCTAAACTCTCCACCTGAACCACCTGAACTGTGAACTACTGGGATGCTCATATGTTGCCGTTGTAATGTAAAACATAAAATAGTGCAACTGCTTTGGAAAACAATTTGTTCCTCAAAAAGATAAACATAGAATTACTATATGATGCAGCAATTCCACCCCTAGGTATATGGAAGAGAAATGAAAAGATACATCCACGTACACAAAAAACTTGTACATGACTGTTCATAGCAGCATTATTCACAGTAGCAAAAAGATAGAAACAACTCAAATGTCCATCAAGTGATGAATGGATAAGCAAAAGGTAGTATATCCAGTATGCATACAATGGAATATTAATTGGGCAATTAAAAGGAATGAAGTACTGATACATGCTATAACATGGATGATCCTTGAAAACATACTAGATGAAAGAAGGTAGAAAAGGCCACATAATATATGATTCCATTTATATAAAATGTCCAGAAGAGGCTAATTTATAGACAGAGAAAGATGAGTGGTAGCTTAGGACTGGGGAATGGATAGGGGTTATTTGGGTGTAACTACTAGGGAAGGAAGATTGGCCCTGGGCTAACATCCTTGCCTGTCTTCCTCTGCTTTATATGTGGGACGCCTGCCACAGCCTGGCTTGACAAGCAGTGCATTGGTCCACACCTGGGATCCGAACCTGTGAACCCCAGGCCGCCAAAGTGGAACACACGACCTCAACTAGTACACCACTGGGCCGGGCCCTCTGTGAAAACAAGTTTTTAACATCCATTTCTTTTCTGGTTTTTCTTTTTTTTTTGTGAGGAAGATCAGCCCTGAGTTAACATCTGTCACCAATCCTCCTCTTTTTGCTGAGGAAGACTGGCCCTGGGCTGACATCCATGCCCATCTTCCTCCACTTTATATGGGATGCCGCCACAGCACGGCTTGACAAGTGGTGCATCGGTGCGTACCTGGGATCTGAACCCCAGGCTGCCGCAGTAGAGGCGTGCACTTAACCACTATGCCACCGGGCTGGCCCCTAACATCCATTTCTTAAAAAGAAGAAGCAATTATTTCTTTTCATACCAAATTAGCATTTTTAGATTCCTCTACTGATAAAACTGGATTAACGTTAAAAAAAATTTTTTTGTTAATGTTTTATTTCTATATTTCTCTATTTCCTGTTATTGCTTCTACATTCTGTGCATGGAAGAAGGCAGTATATTGATTTTACACTTATGTTTCTTGTATTTTTTGCATATATTATTGTAATGGTCTTATCCAGATTTCCTTTTGTCTCCAACTTGTATTTCAACACTGTTAGCTGTGTTTTCCGGTAATGGGATAATACCTTTCACTATGCTGGAAGTGGTTGTTTATACACAGTATGTTTATATTTGATCTATTTGGAGGCTGACTGAATGTTTTAACTGTCTTGTAGATTTTACTTTCCTTACTGGTATTGTAATGGCAGCAACAGAACCTATCGGCATGGGATATCTCGAGGTGCTGAAGCTCCTCTTCTTGACGACTTTGTCATGTCTTACCTTTTTGCTCAGGTATGATTATATTATCTTACTTCTACGTGTGTTAAGTGATAAATGTCTTGCTGTGTAACGTATCTCTTAATCAGAAAAATCTTCATATATGGGAAAATTGACGTTCTGTCTCGCATAGCAGTTGCAGAGAGGTAACAAAATTGTCTTTTTATCACTAATTTTTAATCCCAAAGTTTATGGAAAATAGAATCTATTTTATAAAGATTCTTTGAATTGGCCCTTTTGAATTTTCTTTTATCTTAGTATGTTAGATCATTTTAAGGATTTCACAAAGTTTGAACTGAGTTTTACAGCATGATTCATGTAGACATAAGTGGCTGGAATATAAGACAGTAGAATTTCTTTAGAGAAGTTTTTTTTTTAATTCTTGAACAATTTCAGACTTCAATAGTGGGTAGTGAAATGTAAAGGAAGTAGGTAACTGCATAAAAATTGAGCTGCAATAGTTTTTGTAGCTCCTCATAGGAGGGTGGCTGGATGTTGATACTTAGTCTGAGAGCTGTGTTCCAGTTATTTGTTTATTAATACTGTTATGTTAAATTTTTGTGGTGTACCTGAACATTTTGTAGTGCTTTCTTGTCTCTTACCTTGGTTTAAACTGTAATTGAAATGTTTTGTTATTAAATAACTTGTTTTTATGTGCCTTCAGACTGAGGAGTAGAAACTAAAGAAAGAAAAGAAAAGATATTAGTGCTTTTGGATAAAGATATGCTCTTGGTATCCCCAAGGTGTCAGATTAAGGAGTTCTAAATCAGATTTGCTAGTATCAGAGGAAATAACCCCACAGATCCTCATGGCTCACATTTCTAAGATATCTAGTAGGATTAGTTAAGTTTGTCAGCAACAAATTGAAAAAATATTTCTTATAGGGTATGAGAGCAACCGTTTTTTTTTACTTGTAGTAAAATATACTTAATAAAATTTACCATTTTAACCATTTTTAAGTTGACAGATCAGTGGCATTAATTAAGTACATTCACATTGTTGTGTGACCATCACCACCGTCTATCTCCAGAACAGTTTCATCTTCCTAAACTGAAACTTCATACCCGTTAAACAATAATTTCCCATTTTTCCCTCCTCCTGGCCCCTGTCAGCTACCTTTCAACTTTCTGTCTCTATGAATCTGCCTATTCCAGGTACCTCATGTAAGCGGAATTATACAGTATTTACTTTTTGTAACTGGCTTATTTTTCTTAGCGTAACATCTTCAAGGTTCAGCCATGTTGTAGTATGTATCAAATTTCCTTCCTTTTTTTTTTTTTTTTTTTTTTGTGAGGAGGACTAGCCCCCAGCTAACATCCAATGCCAATCTTCCCCTTTTTTCCTGAGGAAGATTGGCCCTGGGCTAACATCCATGCCCATCCTCCTCCACTTTATATGGGACGCTACCACAGCATGGCTTAGCAAGCGGTGCGTCGCTGCACGCCCAGGATCTGAACCTGTGAATCCCGGGCCGCCGCAGCGGAGCGCGCACACTTAACCGCTGTGCCACCGGCTGGCTCCTTTCCTTCCTTTTTAAGGCTGAATAATATTCCATTGTATATACCAGATTTTGTTTATCCATTCATCTGTTGATGGATACTGGAGTTGCTTCCACTTTTTCTCTCTTGTGAATAAGGCTGCAATGAACATTAGTGTACAGATCTCTTAGAGACCCTGCTTTTAATTCCTTTGGATATATTTCCATAAGTGGAATTTTTAGATCATATGGTAGTTCTATTTTTAATGTTTTTGAGGAACTGCCATACCGTTTTCCATAGCAGCTGCACCGTTTTATATTCCTACCAGCAGTGCACAAATATTCCAATTTCTTCACGTTCTCACCACACTTACTTTCTGTTCTTTTGATGATAGCTATTCTCATAGGTGTGAAGTGGTATCTCATTCTGGTTGTGATTTGCATTTCTCTAATGGTTAGTGATGTTGAGCATTTTTCATAAACTTTTTGGCCATTTGTATATCTTCTTTGGAAAAATGTCTGTTCAAGTCCTTTGCCCATTTTTTAATTAGGTTGTTTTTTTGTTGTTGAGTTGTAAGTGTTCTTTATGTATTCTGGATATTAACTCCTTACCAGATATATAATTTGCCACTATTTTCTCCTGTTCCGTAGGTTGCCTTTTTACTCTGTTGATTGTGTCCTGTGATGCACAAAAGTTTTTAATTTTGATGTAGTTCAGTTTATCTATTTTTTTCTTTTGTTACTTGCTTTTGGTGTTATATCCAAGAAATTGCCAACTCCAGTATCATGAAGCTTTCTTCCTATTTTCTTCTAAGTGTTATATTGTTGTAGCTCTTACATTTAGGCCTTTGATCCATTTTGAGTTAATTCTTATATATGGTATAAAGTAAGGGTCTGACTTCATTCTTTTGCATGTGAATATCCAATTTTTCCAGCACCATTTGTTGAAAAGACTGTCCTTTCTCTGTTGAATTGTCTTGTCACTCTTGTCAAAAATCATTTCACCACCAACCAACTTTTATACAGCTTCCTTTGTTTGAGTAGCCATTAAGAAAAGAAAGAGACAGGGCAGGCCCTGTGGCCTGGTGGTTGAGTTCAGCCTGCTCCGCTTTGGCGGCCTGGATTCACAGATTTGGATCCTGGGCATGGACCTGTGCCACTCGTTGGCCATGCTGTGGCAGCGACCCACATACAACATAGAGGAAGAATGGCACAGATGTTAGCTCAGGGCAAATATTCTTCAAGGAAAAAAAAAAACAGGAAGATTGGCAACAGGTGTTAGCTCAGGGTGAATCTTTCTCACCAAGAAAAAAAAAAAAAGGAAAGAAAGACAAGCTTCTGAGAATAGCATACTATGAGGTTATGACTTTCTGCTGCTTTTATGATTATGTTGTTTCATCTATGCTGCAGAGCTGGTTTATTTTGGTGGCATGCTAGTTAAGTCCCATTAATAAGGAAAATTTTCCTAAACTATTCATTCAGTTACTTTACCCTAATATTAATACTGTGATATCTCATATTTTTGATCTAGAAAAATTATGAATGATTTCCAATTTTGTCTTCCTAGGAGAGATTTCTTATCTAGAATGGCAAAATAATTTCACAATAGAATCCTAAATTGTGTCTGGACAGTACCACATGCAATTTTCTATTTTTAATGTTTCTTCTTCTCTAAATCTGTGCCTGGAAAATAAATAAGGTAGTAATTAACTTATTCTCAGATTGTATTAATATCAGGTTAGACTATATGTATATTGTAGACTAAATAAAGCAAATTTGACCAGTGATATCACCCAAGTGTAACAATACGTTGACATTTTTAAATAAATAAAAAAATATTTTAGCTGCTAAACCGTCTTTCAAGTATGTAAGACAGTACTATAGAAAGATAGATTTGGAAAAGTTAAGCAAATGAAAGCCAAAAGTGAGGTGTCCCTTTTAAATTCATTTTCTTCTGAAGATTGTCTTTATGTCATCAAATATGGCTACTTAGCTGCCATGTGAACAACCTTTAATAAATTCATATATATTCAGAAAAAAATGGATATTTACTCTGTGTTCTTACTTCGGTTCATTTCTGATTTTGTGACTATACCTGTTTTCTTATTTTTCTGGCTGAATGAAGATGAAATTTCTTGGTTTAAATGTTGTCAGCTACCCAGGTGAAAAACTGCTTTTCTACAATTTTAATTAAATGAAATTTTTATTGTTGTATTGTACTATGATGTTTAAGGAAGGCTAGTCTAAAATAATATGCTTTGGTATTTGGGACTCTATTTCATTTGTAACTTTAATGGGTATTTGGTTGATTATGTTCTTAGCCCTGCTCTCCCTAATTTTTCATATATTTATTGTCTTTTGGGCAAGAGTTCCACAGAATAGCCTCATGAACAGAATGTATTATCCTCTGGTCCTATATGGTCTATGGAACAAAATCAAGTGATTAAAAGGAATCTATCTAGCCATCAGTTATCTGTAGCTCTTTCTTAATCAGAATAACTTTCTTACTCGTTTTGAAAAATGTGGTGAAATAAGTGTTTGAAATTGAGCAAAAATAAATCTAACTACTTCCCTGAATTCATTTTGTATTACTAACATTTAGGCCTTTGTTTTGGTTAATACTGATTATTTCATGGTTTGTGCCTTTTAAGTAATATAGTTTATTTTCTTACACTAAAATGTTTTCTAATTTGTTAATAGAAAGTTAACAAACAAATATACTTTTAAATGCATATTTATTTCTTTTAATAAAATTATTTTTAAAGGATTCATATAAAACTTTAATTTCATGAGATCTTATCACATCATAAGAAGGGAGATCCGTACATAAAATATAGAAGGCAGCCCTGTATTTCTCTTATCCAGTTTAAAACCTTGGTTAAATATTGATATTTCAACTAATATTATGGCTCTTAACTTTTTTTATAAAGAAAATTCCTATTATTTTTAGAATATTGGTGCTTTTTACATTCTACCCTTTCCTTTTTCCCATTACATTTCAATCTGATTTTATCCATGTCCCTAAATCATCCGAATCAAATCTTGGAACTTCTGTTTTTCCCTTTTTTAAATTTTTTATGTAAAGTTATCAATTTTCTTCAGACTCTCTTAGTGTCTTCTGTTCCCTACATCAGATCCTTATCTCATATCTGAACCATTACTGCAGCCTCTTTTTTTTTTTTTTTTTTTTTTGTGAGGAAGATCAGCCCTGAGCTAACAACAGTGCTAATCCTCCTCTTTTTGCTGAGGAAGACCGGCTCTGAGCTAACATCTATTGCCAATCCTCCTCCTTTTTTTTCCCCCAAAGCCCCAGTAGATAGTTGCATGTCATAGTTGCTCATCCTTCTAGTTGCTGTATGTGGGATGTGGCCTCAGCATGGCCGGAGAAGCGGTGCATCGGCGCGCGCCTGGGATGCGAACCCAGGCCGACAGTAGCGGAATGCGTGCGCTTAACCGCTAAGCCACAGGGCCAGCCCCTTACCGCAGCCTCTTAAAGAGTCTCCCTGAATACACTTTATTTTCTTAAAGTACTTCTGTCATTGGTACTTCTACCAATGAAAGAGTCATGATGCTTTAAGAAAAGATGCTTTAAGAAACGGATGCTTTGAGAAAATGGTTCTCTGTTGCTTCTAGGATCAAGTCATTCAAGGGTATGTGCAGGCTCACCCCAACTTACTTTTCCAAATTTTAATCCACTCTGTTCTCTTACGTAAATTGTGTGCCCCAGCCAAACTAGTTTGTATCTCTGAACATGCCTTGTGCTTTGTTTTTATCATTTCTTCTATTTCCTCACCCTGTTTTGTGTCCATCAGAAATTTCTTCATCTTCAAAGAATACATGAAATTTTGAATTTTCCATGAAATCTTCCCTAATTACCCCAAGTGGATATTCTCTCAACTTCCTTTAAGTTCCTGAAGCATATGTTGTGTGGCACTTACTATACAGTATCTGGCATTATAATTTTTTGTTTACATGTTTTGCTTTCTTGCTAGATTTTTGTCTGCTTGAGGGCTGAGACCACATCTTATATTTCTTTGTATCCAACATAGTCCTCAGTATAATGCTTTGAACTCTGTACCTATTTAATTAATTAATATCTATTGTAATTTAGGTAATTTTGATGTAGAAGATATAATCTAAAGATATCAGCAGTGAAATAGGTTGTGTCACATGTATGCTATAACTGGGAACCCAATTTAAATCAGTTTCCATTTGCAAAAGAACTTTTACTAAAATTTTATGGCAAAATGATTGAAAATCAAGGGACCAGTTGATTTCTCATTTTTCAAACGTGTATGTCCTGGAAATTAGGTTATAGGTTAAAATATGATAGTAAATTAAAATGCGATAGTGAAACTTATATTTCTTTCTAAATTTTTTTTCCCTTTAGTGGCGGCATGATTTTTTGCATGGATGGATAAAAGTACCTGTGACTCATGAAACACAGGAAGAATGTCTTGGGATGGCAGTGTTAGATATGATGAGGATAGCCAAAGAAAAGGATCAAACCCCACTGACCATCTATAGCTCTATCAGGTAATTTCCTTATGCAAATCCATATACATAAATGTGAACAGTTGCAGTTTTTATATAATTTGTATTTTCTGTATTTTCCCATACTTTTTGATTTTATAATAATTAAAAGTAACGTGGGTAACTTTTCTTCCTTGTGTATAACACATACCTTTTGGGATAAATTAAATTATTATTTTTTTCTTCCAGTTTTGTTGAGATATAATTGACATAAAACACTGTGTAAGTTTAAGGTATACAGCATAATAGTTTGACATATATTGTGAAATGATTAGCCCAATAAATTTAGTTAACATCTATCATCTCATACAGATACAAAAAAAAGAGAAAGGAAAAAAATTTTTTTCTCTTGTGATGAGAACTCTTAGGATCTACTCTCTTAATAACTTTTATATATATCATACAACAGTGTTAACGATAGTCATCATATTGTACATTACATCCCAGGTACTTATTTATCTTATAACTACAAGAAATTATTGAAAGAGTTGGAGTACTACAGAAAATATTGGTGTTCAATACCTATTTGTTATTTGATTCATTTATTCTGAAAAGGCTAGGTAAGGTCAGAGGAATGAAAAGAGCACCTGGAAACATAATTTCTGATAGCAGTATAAATAATTCTGAATCACTATTTGTCAAATAGTGGTCCTTATTTTACTTGAATTAGTGTCTCCCGAGGTGCCTGTTAAAACTGAAGATTCTTGGGTTCTAACCCAAGAATTTGGATTCAATAAATTTGAGGTGAAGCCCAGAAATATGAATTTTTGCAAGTGCTCCAGGAGACTTTTTTTTATTTTGGCTTTAATGAGGTATAATTGTCATATAAAATTGTAAGATATTTAAAGTATACATCATGGTGATTTCATATATGTATACATTGTGAAAGGATTCCCCTGTCTAGTTTACTAACACATCCAGCACCTCACGTATTTATCTTTTCTCTTTTTTTGGTGAGAACATTAAGCTCTACTCTCTTAGCAAATATCAATTATACAATATAGTGTTATCAATTATAGTCACCATCTTTTATATTAGATCCTCAGACCTTCTTCATATTATAACTGATCCAGCAGATTCTTATAGAAGTGATCCACACTCTCCACATTCTTCACATTATTCTTCTGTGCATTGAATTTTGATAATCATGCCTAGTAACGGTTTTTGAAACACTACTCCTACAGTCCAACTTGAATGACTGTAAAACTTCCACTCTTTTTAAAGGTCTATATGACTATTATAAGAATGCTTTGATTTTTTTTTTTAAGTTTGAAGACTAAATATGTGTTTTATATATTCCATACTTACCAGATTAAAAGTTTGAGGATGTCATGAAGTCTGGTTATAACTCTCTTTATTCCTTGAAATCCTTCTCTCAATAACTGGCTTCAATCATTCCTGTTTTGTCTTTTTTTGTGTGTGTGTGTGAGGAGATCAGCCCTGTGCTAACATCTGCCAATCCTCCTCTTTTTTTGCTGAGGAAGACTGGCCCTGGGCTAACATCCGTACCCATCCTCCTCCACTTTATATGGGACGCCACCACAGCACTGGCTTGCCAAGCAGTGCGTCAGTGCATGTCCGGGATCCAAACCAGTGAACCCCGGGCCGCCGCAGCAGAGCGGGCGCACTTAACTGCTTGCGCCACTGGGCCGGCCCCCAATCATTCCTGTTTTGTATGTAACAGTATGTATGTATGTAGTCATAGTCACATAACAGTCAAAACAGTTACATACCCAATTTGCAGTGTATCAATTTCTGCATTTCCCTCTTTGGTTTTAAGTATTCTTGTTTTGTTTTCAGATGTCTCTTAGGCCTTAACCTAAGAGTATAAGCCATAGGGTATGATCACTGAGGAATCAAAAAGATTCCAAAGTCCAGAGGAAAAACAAAAACGTTTCTGTTTTCCACTAAGGCCTTGATCTTTATTAAAATACAGACAGAATGGATAAAGAAGATGTGGTATGTGTGTGTGTATAATGGAATATTACTTAGCGATTAAAAAGAATGAAATCTTGCCATTTACAACAACATGGATGGACGTAGAGGGTATTAGGCTAAGTGAAATAACTCAGACAGAGAAAGAAAAATACTATATGATTTCACTTATATGTGGAATCTGAAAAACAAAACAAACGAACAAATGTAACAAAACAGAAACAGACTCATAGATACAGAGAACAAACTAGCGGTTGCCAGAAAGGAGAGTGGTGAGGGTGAAATGGGTGAAATAGGTGAAGGGGATCACGAAGTAAAAACTTCCAGTTATAAAATAAATAAGTCACAGGGATGTAATGTACAACATAGAGAATATAGTCAATGATACTGTAATAACGTTGTATGGTGACAGATGGTAACTAGACTTAGCTTGATGATCATTTTGTATTGTATAAAGATATCAAATCACTATATTGTATACCTGAAACTAATATAATATTGTATATCAATTATACTTGAATAAAAAGTAAAATTTTAAAAAACGCAGACAGACACTCCTTAGGATATTAACTCATTCACTCATTCATTCATTCAACAGCTATTTATTGAATACCTGCAATGTGTGAGTCCATAGCAGAACAGAGTCAGGGGAGGAATATCTTAGATATTGTTAATAGAAATTGAAGGAATTGGAGGGAACACAGTTGAAGAATGGAGAAGCTTTGAGCCGCTGAAGATGAATTTAAAAAATATGAAGCCATCTCTAGGCTTATGCTATGGTGAAACACTTCTGCTTTGGAGACCATGATATTGTCCAAGGTCTTGGCATAATCTTTCTGTGTGGATTAGGGTTTCTTTGAGGTCAGGAATCATGCCATCTATTTATTCTTCTTCCTACATTATTTAGTCTAGTGTCCTAAACCCAGTGAATGTTTAGCAATTGTATTTCTCTGATTCTCTTAACCAGCATATAAATGCATCTGCAAAATTCTGCATCATTTTTTTCTTTATTTTACTTTTAAAATTGTATAGATATTAAACATTCGTCATACGATTCCATGATATTTTAAAACAACTTTATTGAGATAAAATTCACATACCATAAAGTTCACCCATTTAGAGTGTACAATTCAATATTTTTTATTATTGAGTTCTTCATATATTCTGGATACAAATCCCCAGATGTAAGTTATCATATATGTGATTTGCAAATATTTTTCCTATTCTGTGGATTGTTTTTTCACTTTCTTAAAAGTATCATTTGCAGCATAACAGTTTAAATTTTGAAGTAGTCTAATTTATCTATTTTTTCTTTTGTCTCTTGTACCATGATATTTTAATATTAGATAAATAATTTATGCCTGTTCTGAAGCAAAACATGTCTGCCTTGCTTGCCTTCTTAATATAATTTAACTCACTGATGTTTTTTGAATTCTCATTTAGTGCTCATTTCTGAGAAATGATCAAGGAACTCAACTCAGTGTTAAAATATTCAGGATTGACAGGAGAACAGATGAATGATTAGTTCTTGGCAGAATGAAATAAACTGTGTTGTTCCCAGAAATATCCAGTAGGGTATGGATCTTTGATTAGTATAACTAAATACATATTCTTTCCCAAACTTAAAAGAAATACGTGTAAGGTGCACTCTGTGTGTCTCTGCCTGTGTGTTAGGTGTGTCTATGTGTGTGAGCCCATGCCTCTATGTGCATATCTGCCTGTATATATGTGTTTGTGCATCTCTTTGTGCATGTGTATGTATTAGATAGTTACTCTTTTGTACGCTAATTCCTAATTGAACCTTGTGGCTTAGATTTTGGAGTATAGACAGTGAAGGAAACGAATAAGATTTTTTTCATTTTCTTTTTTCATCTGCTCTTTAAAATCCTCAATTTGCTAAAAGGTGGGAAGAAGAGAACTGGAGAATGGAAAGAGGTTAAAGGAGACTGCTGAATTTGCAAACACTAGGCCAGGGCCAAGGCCACTTACATAGCAGCTGAACTACATACCTCCTATCATTAGACTCCCTTTTTAAATAACTGTACAAATACTAGGTTTCCAGTAGCCTACTCCAATTGTAATAATAAAATACAGATTTCATTTTACAGTACAAAAAATACTAGTTTCTAGGGCAAGGCTCAATTTTAGAGCCTTTTAGAACCTCAATTTTAGGATTCTTTAAAAACTCAATATAAGAAAAGCATGAGGAAAATGTTTTTATGTTTCGAGAGTTAACAACTTTGTGTCTCTTGAAAAATTTTAGTGTTTCTAACGAGTCTGGTTCTGATAGCATGACACTGAGGCGGATTCACCATATTCAAGAACCACACACTCCTATGGTATTCCCGAAGGATGTATATCTGGTCCTTTATTCTAAGCATCAAAGTGGAAAGCCTTGTTTTATGTTATTATCTTTAACTCCTCTTTTTATCTCCAGATAGGTTTTCAAAGCTTTATTAAATCAAGTAGCCATTGGTGTTTATGTAAATTGCATTCCAGATTTAGTAAGGCTCTTGGCAACTAATGTTTTTGACGGAAGTAGATAAAGTAGGAATCATTTGCGTTCTGATTATATTTTTTTGTTATTGTTGTTGAGGAAGATCGGCCCTGAGTTAACATCTGTTGCCAGTCTTCCTCTATTTTTTGTATATGGGATGCCGCCACACATGGCTTGATGAGCAGGGTGTAGGTCTGCACCTGGGATCCGAACCTGCAAACCCCAGGCCGCTGCAGCAGAGCGCACACACTTAACCGCTTGCGCCACCGGGCCGGCCCCCAGAGTGTGACTTTTGAGATCTGGAAAATGAGTAGAATTTACTGGGTGGAGAGAGGTGAGCGGTGGAGAGTAGAGACTCATGGAAAAGGCCTTGTAGCAGAAGGGAGCATAGGAAGAGAGTCAGTATGGCTAGAGCTTAAAATAGTAGGAGACAAGGCAGGGGCTAGACCATATAGAACCTTAGAGTCGTGTTGACAAGGTTAAGAACACTAAGAAACCATGCAAGGGTGAAATGATTAGATCTTTGTTCTTAAAAGATCCCCATGACTCCAGTGTAGAAAACAAATCAGACGGTGCTAAGAGTAAATGGAAATTCGAATTGACCAGAAAGTAAGGCCATTGCGGTAGTTCCTCCAGGAGATATTGTTGAATGGGTTGGTAATGAGAAATATTTAGAAGGTAAAATAAGAGAATGTGGTGTTGGAGTGAATAATGGGGATTGAGGGAGAAGATGGTGTAAAGGATGCTTCCTGGGTTTGTGGGGCTTGTAGAAGTAGATGAATTGTAGTGCTGTTTACTCAGATAGGGAATGCTATAAGAGGATCTTCTAGGGGAGAACTTTAGGGGAATTCATGAGTTTGATTTAACACATTGTTTGAGTAGCTTTTGAGACATCCAAATTAAATAGGTAGATTGATTTGACTGTCGAAGATATAAGTCTAGAGCTTAGAGGTTAGGGCTAGAGATAGAGATATCAGAGTCATTTGCATATAGAGTGTCTAGAGAAAAAGAGAGTATAGATAAGAAGAGGGTCCATAATTAAGTCTTAAGGAACTCCAACATTTAATCACCAGGCAAAGGGGAATGAACCTGTAAATAAAATTGAGAAGGAGTAGCCAAGAGGTAGGAATAAAATCAAGAAAGCTAAAGGGAGAGAGTTTCAAGGAGAGAATGATTAACAGTGTTGGATGCTACTGAAAACTGACAAGTAAAATGAACATGGGAATTTGTTTTTACCAACATGGAAGTTTCTCTTGATTTTGGCAAGAGCAGTTTCTATGGAGTAATGGAGCAGAAGCCAAATTGGAGTGAGTTGAGGAGTAAATGGAAGGCAAGAAAATGGAACTGGCTGAATAAACTTTCAAAAAGAGGCCAGATAGGATGTAGCTGGAGGGAGATATGGGATAAAGAGATTTTACATTTTACATCTAAGATGGGAATAGTATTAGTATTTTTAAACCTTGTGGATAGAAGAGAAAAAATAGAGTAAAAGTCCTCAGAGGGTGGATGTATGTTAGAGGAAGAGAGAGGGTGTAGGTAAATACATGTCAAAGAAATGGCTTTAATTAGCAGGTTTATACCTCATTTATTGTAATAAGTGGGAAGGAGAGAAAATGAGTGCAGATGTACGTAGGTTTGCTAGCAGGATATTGAGTGAATTCTGCTTAGAGAAGCTTTTTTTTTTAATTTTTCCCTTGAGAAGGAGATGAAGTCTGCTGCAAGTGAGGAGGAATGTAGCTGAGTTTGAGGCGGAAGAAAGGTAGGAGGTTTGAGGAAGTTCGAGAAGGTTTGACATAGTTGTGAGTCTTGGGAAGATTAGTTGAACATAGAAATATAGTAAAAGTGATGGTAGTAATGAAAGCCCATTTGAAATTGGTGATTATGAATTTATTATAATGCAATTCATCTACCTTGTTTTGCTCCAGCAGCTCTGGCTGCTTGAGTACAAAACTGAGAGTTCCTCAAGGGGCTTAGGGTAGAGTAGAGAAGGGAGTAAGCAGTGGTATGTTGGTAAATGTTTAACAACTTGGGGGTAGGGGGCAAGGTCTGATTTATTTGTGATCTTTGCTGAAATCCGTGGTATAAATACTCTCTCCATGGCCAATTTCAAGGTATCAACCTGATGTCACCGAATGCAGAGTTGGGAAGAGATGAGCAATAGCAAACCCTTTCCACTACTCATATACGATAAACATAAATGACATCAAAAGCATAGTTAGTAGTAAAATGTAAAATAAAAACTATAAAATAGTTAGGAAGGGATGCATTTTGAGTATTTATTACCTATATATAATATATATATATATATATATACCTATATATATATATATATACCTATATATACCTATATATAATATATATAGGTAGTATTTATTACCTATATATAATATATATATATACCTATATATATATACCTATATATACCTATATATAATATATATATACCTATATATATATTATATATACCTATATATATATATTTTTTATATATATATAATATATATAGGTATATATATATACCTATATATACCTATATATATATGTACCTATATATATTTTATATATATATATACACACCTATATATATATGTACCTATATATATTTTATATATATATATATACACCTATATATATATATACCTATATATATATATATATACTATATATATATATATTTTTTTTTTTTTTTTGCTAAGGAAGATTCTCCCTGAGCTAACATCAGTGCCATTCTTCCTCTATTTTGTATGTGGGTCTCTGCCACAGCATGGCTGAAAAGTGATATAGGTCTGTGCCCAGGATCCAAACCTGCAAACCCGGGCCGCTGAAGTGGAGTGTGCCAAACCAACCACTACATCATAGGGCCAGCCCCTATTACCTATACTTTTAATATAATTTATTTATTTGTAAATTTATATAACTTAAATTTTAATGATGAATGTTTAACAATCAGCTCAAAATAATCCTTAAAATGTAATAATAAACTCTCAGCATGAGCCTTCTCTAGCACTGGTTGTAAACACTCAAGTACAGTATAGTGTGATAAGTGGTATTATGGAGGGGTGCACAGAATGCTGTCAGACAAAGGGAGGAGCATCTAACATTGTCATAGAGGTCCAGAAAGGTTTCCTGGATTTGAGGATGCTTGAGCTAACACTTGTAGAATGGGTAAAAGCTAACCAGATAGGAGATGGGTGATGGGAAGAAGGATTAGCATAGGTGAAGGCATGGAAATTTAATATAGTCGTACCTTCAGAAATAAAATGTTTTTCATTTGTCAGATATTTGAGCAGGAGGGAAATAGCTTATCCACCTTCTTTAGGATATTTTACATAGAGATGGAAGTACAAAAGAGTCAGAACATTTCCAAATGGAATTGTTTTGATTGCAAAGGAATTATTAGGAGTTATTGAAGCTGGCCTAAGAAAATAATGTATACAAAAGAAGTGTGTTTGCATAATGAACAACAGTAGCATCCAACAAAATGTAACAATTTCCAGAATTCAGATGAATTTTGGTGTACAGCATCATAGGAAATATTTGCAATACAGTGCCAAAAATATAGTATATAAGATAATCAGTGAAAACAAATTTTTAGAGACTCCATTATTAACTAGACTAAGTCTTCATTAGGGGAAGAAAATTAACATCTCCTGTTTTAAACATTTATGGTAACTCAGAATTTGTCTATGTATTCACATCATCAAATGAAACCTTAAGGTTTTATTCTGTAGACGTGGTGGCTACGTCACCTTTCTCCACTTGACTACTGTGCTATAGTACTTACCTATCATGGAGAAAGGAGGTAACTTCTCTTTTAATTTTGTTTTAGATTTATCTTCCAATTTGTTTTGCTTTTCTGTGTGTGCTCTTTGTCCCTAGCTACAAGACATTCTTACCAAAATGTGTTCGAGCAAAGATCCAAGACTATCATATTTTGACAAGAAAACGAATAAGGTACAGATTTCGCAGATTTATTGAGCAATTCAGCCATTGCAAAGCCACTGCCAGGAACTTGAAACTTAAGTATCTTATAAATCTGGAAACTCTTCAGTCTGCCTTCTACACAGAGCAATTTGAAGTAAAAGAACCTGGAAGAGGTCCTTCAGGTGAGGAGATTTTTGCAACCATTATAATAACTGGAAACGGTGGAATTCAGTGGTCAAGAGGGAAACATAAAGAAAGTGAGACACTGACAGAACAGGTAATCCTTAATGATACGTTCTCATTCTTTGTTAATTTAAGTAGAATGGCAATAGAAGCAAAGTAATCTTACTCATTTGAAACATGGTCTTGCACTTCTCTTCTCCCATTGATAGAAGTGCACATTTTTTAATAGTGTGAAGCCATCAAGGTCATTTCTCTAGTTCTTTTCTCGTTGTTCTTAAATGGTTTTTTATTTAATTTTTTATGACAAAATATTTAGTAATGGTGTTCTTATAGTTTCAGAAAAGGCTTGAAAATTAAAAGTGATTTTTAAGGTAGTTTTGCCTCCTTTTTTTCTTTTACTATTATTGATAGTAGGACACAATCATAAAATTTAATTAATTGGAAAAGATTAATTTTAATTGTTTTTATGATGATGTATACCTGTTAAATAACTTAGTTTTTTTTTTAGCTTTGCATTACAGTTTTAAGTTTGTTCATATCTGTGTTCTTAGATTGTTATTAGAGATTTATTTGTTTTTTATCTTCATTCTTTGGTAGTTAAACTTTCAATTTTCTGGCAATGGTTCTTATTAATGTTGGTTGGATTGAAGGATACTATAGCACACTTTAGATTTCTGGCATCCTTTAATGCTCTCATTTTTAAGTCAAAGCAAAATATGATGTAGTCTTAGGGTTAGATTATTGGGGGAGAGAATCTCATTTAATACTTAACTATTGCTATCAGTACTTTTTTATCTTAAAGAATTTGGAATGAATGTTATCTCCTTGTCATGTATTAAAATGGCTCCATAAATTCTACCTATTTTTAATTTCAAATGCTCTTAATTACAGGATTTACAATTATATTGTGATTTTCCTGATATTATTGATGTCAATATTAAGCAAGCACACCAAGAAGGCTCAGATGAGAGCAGAATTGTAACTGTCCATAAGCAAGATGGTAAAACTCTGGTAAGTTTGCTTTATAACTAAATAATGGTTGTTTTAATAAGTATTTCAGAATCTTAATACCAAAGTTATTTTCTTGTAGGAATTTTGATTATAGTATTAAACATAGCTCTAAACATAAACATCAGTATAGTAAGCTTTTTGATTATATCTAGCTTTTTGTATCACTGCCAACACTATCTTCCTACCGAGTTTCTTGTACATTAGTATATTTTTCACTCATTTTTATCATTAGCAAAGCACCAGTTACTTTTTCCCCCCACTCTGGGTTGTGCTTTTTCCCTGTTGTAATGCTCATTCCTGACTATAAACTTTTTTTAGCAATAGAGATGTGCATAATGCCAATCATACCGCCTAATTAAAGGAGGAAGAGAAATCAGAACAATACTATCTGGAATTTATATAACAAAATATAAACCAATCCCAGGTCAGCCCTACCAAGCTGTAAGACATGACTGATTCTAAAAGATTAATCCTTTCTTTCTTTAAATAGTTTCAAAATTTTCACTTATCTTAATTGAAAGGGAAGAAATGAATTCCTTTATACTCTGCTTTTAAATTTCATATCTATATGACCTAGCTATCTGGCCATTTCAGAGTTATATTACCAAAATTATAACCAACTTGTAACTCACTGTAGTCAGTACGCTGTCCTGGTCTTAGATAAAAATATGATAGTGTGCACCTACTACTTGCTAGACTGTGAGCTTCTTGAAGGTAAGAATCATGTTTTTTTGTGTGTTGTTACTCTCTGCATCTTGCACAGTGTTCCAGGGCCTAGTTTGTTTGTTTGTTTTTGCTGAGGAAGATTTGCCTTGAGCTAACATCTGCTGCAAATCTTCTTCTTTTTGTATGTGAGCTACCACCACAGCATGGCCACTGACAGATGAGTGGTGTAGGTCTGCCGGGAACCAAACCCAGGCTGCCGAAGTGGAGTGTGCCGAACTTAACCACTAGGCCACTGGGGCTGACCCTCTAGGGCCTAGTTTAGAAAGAGCTTGATAAGTATTTCATGGATCAATAAAAGGATGATTAATAAATATCAACCCCAATGTGGAATTTATAGAAGGAATATTTATTCTGTAAATACCACAAATACATGCGTATTCCATACACGTAAATATTTATTCTATAAGTGTGGTATCTATAGAATAAATGTTTCTAATATTTCTAGAAGAGTTTATTGATGCTAATGTGAACATCACATTAGGGATGGTATTTGGACTTGTTGACTTTATTTTAAGTTTGCAATACAGAGAGGTTAAGTAACTTTCCAAGGTCTCAGTGTTAAGTGATAGAGCCTGTGTATACCCAAATGTGTGATTTGATAACCTAAGCTCTAAACTGTGACACTACCTTTTTATTGAGTATTCCTAAAGCTCCTTAAAATATTACATTGACATTTTGTTGGAATTGCTCTAAAGATTAATTTGAGAAGAAATGACATTTCTTTACATTTTCTATTTAAGGGATACATTGTATTTCTCTTTGTATCCAAGTATTATTTTATGTTTTTCAGTAACTTTTAAAATTTATTTTTATTTATTATTTTTATGTTTTTTTTTGTGAGGAGGACTAGCCCTGAGCTAACATTCAATGCCAATCCTCCCCTTTTTTCTTGAGGAAGAGTGGCCCTGAGCTAACATCCGTGCCCGTCTTCCGCTACTTTGTATGGGATGTCGCCACAGCATGGCTTACCAAGCAGTGTGTCGGTGCACACCCAGGATCTGAACCTGTGAACTCTGGGCTGCCAAAGCAGAGTGCGTGCACTTCACCACTTGCGCCACTGGGCTGGTCCCTTCAGTAACTTCTGATAGTTTTATTCATATTGATACATCATGTTTCTTGCTGAATTTTATTCATGATATATTATGCTTTTTCTGTTACTTATTAGGGTTAAGAACTTTTTCTCAATGGATTTTTCTAACAAATTATTGCTGGATATAAGAACGTAATTAATTTTTGCTTATTATCACATTTTCCCAGTCTGTTACATGTTAGTTACACTTTTTTTACTATCCTCTTACTCTTTACTCTGGCATTTTTTTCTATCTTTATCTTTTTTTAAAAAGTATGGTAAAATGCACTTCACATAAAATTTAGCATCTTGATCTCACAATTCCACTTCAGAGTATATATTCCAAAGGAAACAAAATCACTCTCTTGAAGAGATATCTGCACCCTCTTGTTCGTTGCAGCATCCTTGGATGTTATCAATCTTTTGGTTTTTTGCCAAACTGATAGACAAAAATTACTGTCCTGTTGTTAGATTGCGTTTCCTTTATTAGAACCTGAGATTGAGCAATTTCTCATGTGTTTGTAAACCAGCTGTTTGTATTTCTTCTTCTCTGGATTGTCTTTTCATATCCTTTGACTAGTTTTCTATTTTTAATTGCTTTATAGGTTTGGGTTTTTTTTGCTTTTTGTGGGGAAGATTAGCCCTGAGCTAACATCTGATGCCAATCCTCCTCTTTTTGCTGAGGAAGATTGGCCCTGGGCTAACATCTGTGCCCATCTTCCTCTACTTTATATGGAATGCCGCCACAGCATGGCTTGACAAGCGGTGCCTCGGTGTGCACCCGGGATCCGAACCTGCCAACCCCAGGCCACCGAACCGGAGCGTGCGCACTTAACTGCTACGCCACCGGGCCGGCCCCTATAGGTTTTTTCAATCAATATATATTGGGTATATTAATCCTTTGTTGTACAGGTTTGCAGTTCTCCAAATCTTTTAACACTGCTTATGATCTTTTATAATACCTATTTTTATGGCTTAATTGTGTTAGCTAAATACCTTTTATAGTTCAAATACATCACATACTTCTCTCCTTAGTATAACTTTTGGTATAAGTCCGTATTCTGTGTTCCCATTATGATAAATATGGTTCATTGCTGAGCCAAGTAGAATATTGTGATGACATTTCCATTCTTGTACAACTTTTGTTTTTCTGGGAGTTCATTCCTTTAACTTTTTTTCCTTGGTATATATCTTTCCATTCCCTGCAAGAACTCTATAAAGTAGCTCACTTCTCAATATAGTATTTCACATAATCAGACCTGTCAAATATATCACTTCTATTTCTTTCCTGGAAAAGTCCTTCCTTGATCACTGAGTCTTACTATATAATCTAGACTGGAACCTCTCGAGGCCATGCACAGCTCTAATACTTGAGCATCCCTTTCTTATCAAGGTGGGAATTATCTTCTTGTCTCTCTTATGTTGGATCCCTGGTTTTCTGAATCTCATATTTGCCTTGTGTTTCTGGGTATATCTGCCAGTACCTGTTGGTATTTTATACTGGGATTGTGACAAGTTAGAAAGTTAATTTAGGGAGGATTTTTACATCATTATGATATTGAATTTTCCTATCCAAGAACATGGTAAATCTTGTATATATTCAAATAAAAAGATGCATCTTACAAGAGCGTTTTGAAATTTTTCGAAAAATGATTTTGTACCTTTTTTGGTTAAGTTTAATTCTAGCTATTACATTTTTTTTTTGCTGCCGTTATAAATAGAGCTATCTTTTTTTCATTATATGATTGACTATTTTTTATATATGTTAAAAACTATTGATTTCTGTATCCTGCTATCTTAATGAATTATCTTACCATTGTAGTAGTTTTATAGCTGTTTTCTTTTGGGTTCCCCACGTGTACAATATAATCTCCAAATAGAAATAGTTTTACTTCCTTAGTTCCAATTTCTATATTTATATTTGCTTTCTATGACCTAATTATATTAGCTGTATACAATACAATACGGTACAAAATTAAATAGTGGGCTTTCTTATCTTATTCCTGATTTTAGGAGAAGTTGCTTTGGTGTTTTCCCATTAAATAAGATGCTGCATTTTAGGCTGATTATATAGTCACATATGTATATGTGATACAATCATAGCATAGCTGTATATGATTTTAGTTTATACTCCATACATTTTAGTTTATAGCTTGAGCACTTTAACCTTAGCAGTGTATGTGAAAATAAATGATATTTAAAAATAAATGCTCATTATTTCTTTTTTTTTTTTTTTTTTTTTAAAGTCAACCACCATGGGTGTACTCCGAAAGATTTTATTTTATTTTTTTTTGTGAGGAGATCAGCCCTGAGCTAACATCCGCCAATCCTCCTCTTTTTTTTGCTGAGGAAGACGGCCCTGGGCTAACATCGGTGCTCATCTTCCTCCACTTTATATGGGACGCCGCCACAGCATGGCTTACCAAGCAGTGTGTCGGTGCGCGCCCGGGATCTGAACCAGTGAACCCCGGGCCGCCGCAGCGGAGCGCGCGCACCCAACCACTTTGCGCCACCGGGCCGGCCCCATGCTCATTATTTCTAATTAATACAAACCTTTGTATCAGATTAGATAGATTTCTAATTGAGATGAATGGCACATTTGTCTAATAGGAGTATTGGAAAATACAGTAATGTTATGAATGTAGAATGAACTATAACTGGAAAGGCATGATAAGCTAACATTCGAGAGGGTCTTGAATATCAGACACAAGAATTTGTAGTTCAGATTGGGTAATTGAGAGCCATAAAAAAGACATTTGAGCAATTTAGAAGAAAATTAATTTAGGAGAATTAATCTAACAACATGGAGTGAAGAGAATTTTCAATATGTAGCATCTAGTTGACTTTTTAAATAATACTTACTATTATTTTTTTTCTTTTTTCCACATAGGAAATTGAACTTAGCTCATTGAGAGAAGCTTTGTCTTTTGTGTCATTAATTGATGGATATTATAGATTAACTGCAGATGCACATCATTACCTCTGTAAAGAAGTAGCACCTCCGATGGTGCTTGAAAATATACAAAGCAACTGTCATGGCCCAATTTCGTGAGTAATACAGACTTTAAAAGTAAATTTTTAACAAAGTAAATGAGATATTTACAAAAAAAAAGATTTTACACAATAGAATATATACGTAGGTTTAAGAGTTTAGAAAAAATATTTGACTGAAGATTTTTTTTTTTAACAAAAGTCTATTTGCAATCAAATCACTTAGTAGGTAGAATTATTTAGGTTATAATCTGCTATCTGTATCCCAATCTATAAATTGTGTAGTATAGTATAAAAATACTTCTAACTTGTATAAGTTTGACATTTAGTTGCCTAGGTGTGTTTAAATAATTCTTGGGTGTTAATTTAAGAAACCCTCCAATTTATGTTTCATTAATTTTGAAATACGACAGAAGAACCACAATGCAAAATTTGATAATCATCATTATTTTTGGGTAATCTAACTCCTTTTAGTGAAAGCTTTGAACACAAGATGTATGTGATGTACGAGTACTGTGCAGTACTTTCTGCAGTGATGAAAATGAAAATATTCTGTATCTGTGCTGTTTAATATAGTAGCCACTAGCCACATGTGGCTATTCAGCATTATATGAAGCATCTTCATATACGACTTATCAAACATTCACTACAGGCATGAGGGAATATCTGTAACATTCGTTCACTGAAATGTGGCTAGTGCAACTGAGGAACTGAATTTTTAATTTAATTTAATTTTAATAACTTGACATTTAAATAGCTACGTGTGGCTACTAGCTACCATATTGAGCCACACAGTTGTGGACCCTTACTTCAATACTGGATAAAGCCAGCTATCGTGCATAACATCTGTTTAGCCTAAGTCCTAGTTATGTCTCAGCTAGGATGTACTTTATGATTGGTACCAGGTTTGAAGGACTTGAGCAGAAGAAGCAATCTGGGATTGTGAGCATATGTTTCCTGACCTTAACCTATCCTTAGTTAAATATTTGAGAAAACATATCCTGACTGATATTTAAGACTTGATTCAGTCTATACCTAATGTCTGTTTAATAATAAGTATGGTGGTTATGAAAAAGTTGCACTGTTTGAACATTCTAATATAATTACATATTCAATATTTTAAAAACTCCTACCGTTCATTCATTCATTATCCATCCATCCATTCAAGCATTCTTTTATTTGTTTATAGAACATTTACTGAGTACCTAATATGTGCCAGGCACTGATTTATGTATGAGAAATATAGTGGTAAGTGAAACAGAGATGATTCCTGCTTTCTTGTAGATTACATTTTGACTTTTCCTTCAAGATGTGCAGCTTCAATAAAACATATAGCAAATTTTAAAAATCAGTAGTGTTTGTCACTTGCCATGAGTCTTTTACTGGACTTTGGTATTACATTAAATATTAAAATAATGCACATAAATTTTTATATTAGTTATTGCTATGGTAGAAGAGACATAAGAAGTGTTTCATGATATATTGTTTGCATAGTTAAATGAAATTTTGTCAGAGTACGGTTTTTTAAACACTAAATTTGTAATCAGAAGGCAGAAAATTCAAAGAGATTGTTTTTTGTCATTTTGTGTGTCTTATAATACCTTTTATTTGTTTTTAAAGCAACATAATTGCCCCTTGAATTGGTTTGAACTTACTGAAAAATAGCTTGTTACTTTAATATTTTTCCTTGCAAGATTATTGATAAACATATAAAGTAGAGGAGACTTCTAAAAATTCTGAATGTTTTAGATTTGACTTTGATCTTTTAGATGACATATAGTCGTAATGTCCTTGTGCTTGCTACATTGTCATTCAAATTACTTCTTTACCTTTAGAATGGATTTTGCCATCAGCAAGCTGAAGAAAGCAGGTAATCAGACTGGACTCTATGTACTTCGATGCAGTCCAAAGGACTTTAATAAATATTTTCTGACTTTTGCTGTTGAGGTTAGTATGTCACATTAATTAATGGTAACAGCTTTATTTAGTCCATGTAACTTCCCCATTATGTCTATCTATCATATTTCCTTTTTAATACTTAGAATTGTAGCTCTGGAAATGATAACTAGCATAATAATGCTTAATTTACCTCAGGGATTCTGCATAAACAAGATGTAATTCCTAGGATTTATATAAAAATATAACATAATTTATAATGTCTTTCTATCTTTTTATTTGGAATTTATTTTATTTTTTGCTATTTGAGTGTTACCAATGTATCAGATCTCATGAAGTCTTGTGACGTTTCTTTTTTCACAGAAATGGAAATCTTTACCAAAACAAGTAGAATAAAGTAAATCAGAAGCAAACTTTCCTTTTACTGGTAATGATTACAAGATTAGAGTGAAATAGGACAATAGCGAAGAAACAAACACTATAGCACTTTTAACTAGTGTGGTTTTCCAATATTAAGAATAACGATCTATAGGGGCCGGCCCATTGGCATAATGGTTAAGTTCCTGCACTCTTCTTTAGCTGCCGGGGTTTCGCAGGTTCCATTCCCCTTCATGGACGTATGCACTGCTCATCAAGCCATGCTCTGGCAGCATCCCACATACAAAAAGTAGAAGAGGATGGGCACGGATGTTAGCTCAGGGCCAATCTTCCTCAACAACAACAAAAAATAAAGAAAAAATCTTTTAAAAAAAAGAGAATAATGATCTACAGTGTATGTTTTAAGCGTAAAACTACAATGAAACCTTGCTGTTAATAGAGATAATTTTGGATCTCATCTAAGATTGTTTAATATCCAAAATTATCTGAAAAGATACTATCACTTATAAGGCAGTTTCATGATAATGTTGAGGAAATTTATAACAGCTTCCAAAATTTATCTTACTTTTTAAAAGTAGGGAAAGTAAGGATTTTGTTACTCAATTATTTTAATTTTTATAAAATGCAACGATCTTATATTTAGCATATGTAGAGTGGATTAACTGTCCATAAATACAGAAGGTAGGTTACTCCATGACTTCAGCGTTGTAAAATACCAATAATCTATCCTTATTTCACAGTGTCTTCTTACTGTAATATATAACAGTGCATTATATTCAATTATCAAATCAAAATGTGTATTTTTTTATGTTTACTGTATTTGCCCAGCCTAATATGGGGGCTATGTATTAGGGAGTTTGTGATATAGCCCTGCTTCGAGAAACTTATGTTTTGGAAAAACAAAAATAATACTAAATATTATAATACTAAGTATAATACAAAGTATACCCTAAAAAATAATAAATTGAGCATTGTAATTATCCAGTATAGGCAAATACAGACAATAACAGAAAGGATTATAATTATTAAGAAAGATCTTTTGGAGTAGGAAGGACTTGAGGTATTTAGTTGATTTTATATGAAGGGTTCTAAGTAGGTTGAATAAGCTTATAAGAATCAGCTCAAAAAAATAGATGAATGAACAAGTTCATAGTATAGCACAGACAACAAACATTGAAAAATTGAAAAATATTAAAATTTCCATATTAGAGATAATTATACAAATACAACAGTGGCACAATGGAAGGTATAATCACCTTTGCTTTTGGAATGGGGTGAGAGTTGTTAAGGAGGACCTCACAGAAAAAGTGGACGTTAACTGAGTTTTAAGAAACGAATAGGGCTGGCCCTGTGGCTTAGCGGTTAAGTGAGCGCGCTCCGCTACTGGCGGCCCGGGTTCGGATCCACGCCGCCACGGAGAAGTGCGTCGGCCACGCACCGACGCACTTCTCCGGCCGTGCTGAGGCCGCGTCCCACACACAGCAACTAGAAGGATCTGCAACTATGACATACAACTATCTGCTGGGGCTTTGGGGGGAAAAAAAAAGGAGGAGGATTGACAATAGATGTTAGCTCAGAGCCGGTCTTTCTCAGCGAAAAGAGGAGGATTAGCATGGGTGTTAGCTCAGGGCTGATCTTTCTCACACACACACGCACACACAAAGAAATGCATTTAAAAAAAAAAAAAAAAGAAATGAATAAAAGTCCACTGCTCAGAAGGAGAGGATGAACATTCATAGGTAGAGAGCATGTACAAGTTATCAAGACATGAAACAGCATGGCATTTGCTTGAAATTTTTTAAGTCACTCAATATAGCTAGAACATAGGATATATATTGGGAGTGACAGGAGTTGAGGTTGAAGATGGAAGCAGAAGCCAGCTCATGGAGGGCCTTATATGCTAAATTAGTTTTATACTTTATCTTATAAATGATGGAAAGCTGTTAAGGATATTATTATTATTGTTGTTAATTATCATGGCTTTCTTACTTGCTTTTTAATTAGATGAAGTCTTAAGTCATTTTTGTAGTCTATGCAATTTTAATTAGATGTCTTTTTGAGGAACCAAGCACCTCTATCACCCTATACCAGTACTTCATCAGGATTCACGGTTCAAATGTCTATGTTCTGTTGGTTGTTTTTGTGATATCCTTTTTGTCACAATAATCACTATAATGTCCATTGTGATTTTTCCCTCCCTCTTTTTATAATTAAACTTACATAGCGAGAAAATGTCATTGAATATAAGCACTGTTTGATTACAAAAAATGAGAATGGAGAATACAACCTCAGTGGGACTAAGAAGAACTTTAGTAATCTTAAAGATCTTTTGAATTGCTATCAGATGGAAACTGTTCGCTCAGACAGTATAATTTTCCAGTTTACTAAATGCTGTCCCCCAAAGCCAAAAGGTAAAATAATTTTCTAGTTATTTTTAAAATACTGGTCATGGATTGTGTATATGGTGGGAGGTATCTTTAGTGTATTGATTTCAAAAAAAATATGAAAGAAGAAGCTCCAAAAACTAATTAATTTTGTCTCATTCTGTTGTATTAGCATCCTCAAATAGGATTGTTCAGTTTGGTTTGGGTTGTCTAGAAGTGACTTGAAGTTCCATAATTCTAAAATGGCATTTAGGGGCCAGCCCCATAGCCTAGTGGTTAAGTTCGGCGCACTCCGCTTCAGTGGCCCAAGTTTGGTTCCCAGGCGCGGACCTACAGCACTCGTTGGCGGCTATGTTATGGCAGCAACCCACATACAAAATAGAGGAAGATTGGCATATGTGTTAGCTCAGGGTGAATCTTCCTCACCAAAAAAAATAAATAAATAAAATGGTATTTAAAAAATAATATTTGCTTGGTATAAATCAGTCGTTTATTAAACTGAAAGACCTCACTACCAAATTCTCATGTGTTGTTCTAAGTAAAAACTTTCATACTCTTTTAGAATTTTAATTTTTGTACTTTTAAAATAAAGATGATAAGGTTGGAAATCCTTAAAATAACAGGCTTGTTAAAAATTATTATTAAAATTCCTGAAAAATTATATGTTAGCAAGTGATTATAATTTTGAATTTATGAAATAACTGATTAGAGTACATCAAAGTTCAATGAATAAACTCCTAAAAAAATTGTCTATGGAAAAATTGAACATAAGAAGTTGTTAAGCATTTCTTAAATATAGAACACATTTTATTTTACTCCTTTGAGCAATTTGTATCCTCAATGTGTTTTGATTAGATATATTTTATTTCATTGTTTCTTTTTTCTTTTAAAGATAAATCAAACCTTCTAGTCTTCAGAACCAATGGTGTTTCTGATGTACCAACCTCACCAACGTTACAGAGGCATAATAATGTGAACCAAATGGTGTTTCACAAAATCAGAAATGAAGATTTGACATTTGTAAGTCATTAGATGCTGATTATTCTTTTTTGTCCTTTTAAAACAACAACTGTTTTCTTCATTTTCTATCCCACATTACATTCATGTGACATTTGGAACTATTGTACTATAGCCTATATTATAAAAATTTTATTGCAGTTTTTAAATGTTTTTATTTCTTATGAAAATGTGGTACAGAGCTGGAGTTAGAAATTAGCAAAATTAATTACTTTAAGAATGGAATTGTGTTCTCTTTTCAGGAATTTAAAAATATCTCTAAGTTGTAAATTAAAAATCTTCTTCTACAAAAGATCTATCTCTTAATTCTCAAGTTCTCAAGAAAGTAAGAGAAATTCAAGGGGTTAAAATAAAGAAGGAAATGAAACCAATGTAGTAATAAGAGCTGATATTTCAGCTGCAGGATGATGTTGCGGGGTCGGGATTAGTCTCACTAGTGAAAGGGATTAAGATCTAAAACCAATACAAAGAAGGGTAAAGTCTTAAGTCCTACACAAGACCAGGTATTAAAAGTGAGACCATCTCAATAAAGCTGGGACCCTCAAGCAAATACATCCTCGGTAAAACAATATATGGATTGTGAAAAACTTACCCACTAGCAAAAGGAGAAGAAAAGGAGTGTTGTCTGTTTTAGTTCGGCTCTTAGGAAAAAAATTCTCTCCTGAGAATTTGTAATCATAAGCTTTTGAGTTGGGATTTCTTTATACCACCTGCATGGTCAGAGAAGACCTAAGCCAATAAATTAAATTAAAGTAAAAAGTAGTATTCCCCTAGTATTACTCTGTGGTTCTAGGCAGAAGAAAATACAAAATCTTTTTGGAAGAACATACTGTTAACCTGGGTCACCCAGGATTCCCACAGATAAAACGACTCCAAACATGGGCTTTTAATCAAAAATTTAAAAATATACAGGGAAATAATCCAGGATTAAGTAGGAGTCAGCAGACTAACAAATGAAAATTAGACCTCCAAGAACTTCATATAACAGACTCTTCAGATAGAGATTATAAAATACATATGTATGTTTAAAGATATGAAAGGAGTTGAAAACATGAGGAAAAAAAACCCCAAGACATTATCAAAAAAGACCAAAGAGATTTGGGGCAAAAAGTATAGAAATGAAAAGACACACTCAGTGACATTAAAACAAAATGGACAGGTTAGAGAGCAGATTACTCATAGTTGAAGAGAGAATTAGTGAATTGGAAGATAGCCCTGAAAATTATTCAGATGCCACAAATAAGGAGAAAGAAATAGAAATTATGAAAGAAATTAAGGGACTTGGAGAGTAGAATGAGAAAGACCAACTGATGTCTGAGTTCTATAGAGACAATAGATAGAATTATCTAGAATTGTAAAGACATGAATCCTCATGTAAATAACAGGAAGCAAAGAGTCGCCAAGTAACCTGATTAACATTACAAAACTAATAATAGTAGAACTTCAATTTGAACACAGGCAGCCCTGCTTCAGACTGCAGGCTTTCAACAATTATTCTGTAAGGATATGTGAGAAATACTAGTAATAGTAGTAATAGTAATTGAGCATTTACTATGAGTCATAGACTGCACTAAGTGCTTTCATGTAGTTATTCATTTGTTGTTCATAAAAATCCTATGGGAAAAATAGTTGTTATCCCCATTCCTCAGTTGAAGAAACCAAGACAACTGCAGCTCAGAGAGATTAAATAGCTTGTACAAGGTTACACAACTAGTAAGTGGTAATAAGGAAGAAGTCAGACATTCTGCCTCCACGGACCATACCGTATTGCCTTTCTACTGCACTATTAGGCACGGCAAACAAAGAAAAAGATTCAATGTAAATAAATGCAGGTAAACACTGATACTATGAAAAAGTGATAATTATAGCTAATTCAGGGGGTTTAAGAATAAGGTGGAACCAAAGTGCACTTTTTTCATTAATCCTTGTTTTCTGTCTTTTATTACAGTGTAAGGAAGCAGAATATAATTAATTGGGAGTCTCAAATCTGGGTTTTGTTTGTCCGGGAAATATTTGCTCATGAATTTTTTTTGACTCTTTGTCATTGAACTTATTTCCTAATTGTCTCATTTTTCTCCATCTTTACTCATTCTTTTCTTTCCTTTTTTTTTAAAGAATGAAAGCCTTGGCCAAGGCACTTTTACAAAAATTTTTAAAGGTGTAAGAAGAGAAGTAGGAGACTATGGTCAACTGCATGAAACAGAAGTTCTTTTAAAAGTTCTGGATAAATCACATAGAAACTACTCAGAGGTGTGTATGTTCTTTGTGTCATTCGTGTGGTTTATGATATTTAAAGATGTACTCTCATATGCACATGACACATTCATGCATGCACCTTTTCAAAATTGTAATTTTTAAGAGTATATGTACCAAGGGCCTTTCTGAGGATGCATTCTGGTGGGGCTATAGAAAATTATAAAATTTTTTAATAATTTATTTCCAATCTAACTACTTTCAGTGTTGTGTTGTGAGTGTTATTACATTTCTGCATATACTAAGGCAGTGATTTTCAAAGTTGGCTCCTCAGAGCTTTATGGGTTCCACAGATTTCCTCCATAATTTCATCTATTTAAAAGAAAAAAAGATTGAAAGGCACCATACCAAGGAACACTCTAGGTAAAATATGGATGCCTCTGGACATCATCCTAGCCAACAGAAACCCAGCTGCCAGTTGCCAGAGTCTTTAGCATAGCAAGACATCAGCAAACATGATATGACAGACATTTCTGATACTTAAAGTGTCTTAAAGGATGTTAGTGGAAGATGATGTGAAACATACAAGCTGAAGAGTTGTTTTAATCCTTCAGAACACCACAGTGTTGGTGATTGTGATCCTCAAGAACCATACCCAGGAGTTCTAGTCAAAGTTTAGTTGAGTTAAGAGTGACGTTAATACAATGTCAGTCTCCCAACAGTTGTCATGATATTTTATCTGCATAGAGATTGTTCTTAATTCTTTAGGAAATGTTATTTGAAGCTCCCATCCATTTACTTCAGTCCTTTATCACTGTTTCTGGTGTCTACCTCTGTTTGTGCCTCTGTTCTCTACTCTAGGTGCTATGGATCTAAGCCTGTTTATCTTACGTCATTCATGTTGCCCTGTACCACTGTTGCTCTCTCTCACTGGTATCTCCTTATTCCAGGCTTACTCAGGGGTTTCCTCAGAATGAACTCTAGCATCAAGGTTGATGGCAGTTGCAAGTCCATATAAGGGGACCAAAGCACATTGTAGCTTTATCTGTAGTCCTGCTGAGACTATGAGACAGTGCATTTCTCTTAGGGCAGAGAGAATCTTTCTGAACTATGAATGCTTATATATACAAACAATAATTATTTGGCATTTTTTGTATGTTTTTCTTTTCCTTAGTCTTTCTTTGAAGCAGCAAGCATGATGAGCCAGCTCTCTCACAAATATCTGGTTTTAAATTATGGAGTATGTGTCTGTGGAGAGGAGAGTAAGTAAAACCACTGGCTTCCTTATGTTAATGGTATGCCTTTCTCAGAACATCCATTTTCGTTTATGTAGAAAATTCAATTTCAGGATCATAGTTAGGTATCAGTATAAACCATAATTTAACAGGGGTTAAATATTGTTGAAACCAAAAATATTGTAGAACTATTCAGTTGTCTTCTAGAATGGGAAACCAGAGACTGAAATTAAAATGCAGAAAACAGTTAATATGCCTTATGTTAAAATACCAAAACAGTAGAGTATATAGTAAGCAAATGTCTTACAACCTTTTCTGTTAACCATAGCAATACAGATTATGGTCGGATCAACATAACATTGGAATAACTGGCCATTTCAGTACAAATTTATTTGGAATTATGAAGACAAAGCATATAAATGATAGACTGAATTTTTAATGGAACTGACTGAAATGATTGGATGTTCATATTAGCTGTATTCTGTGGCTAAATTTAGACTGTTCATAAAAACTCACCAAGTTTACATTCAGAAAATTACTTATGTAATTCCCCATTTTCCATTAGTCACGTGGATTAAATACACATCCATACTTATATAACATTTCTTCATGTCTTTTTTGAAAATTGATAGTCTTTTCAAAGGCAGTGGTTTTCAAATCTGTTCTGTGGAGGTATCTCAGGTATCGCAGGGAGTTGATGAAGTGAGAGTAAATCTAAATGCAGTGGTGGAGAGTTCTGCCCAGTCATTCCACAGCTAGAGTGGTTCTACATTTATCTCTTTTTATTTATTGATGTTTCTCATAATTTTTCATTTGGGGAAAAAAGAATACACTTCTTTACAAAGTTTGAAAACAGTGTTTTAGAGTATATAATCCTGGTTCTTTCACTTGCTTTTATACTTACTTTATTGAGTCTGTGATGCACTTTTCACATTTAAAAGTATTTGAAACTGCAAAGTGTGATATAATCGATGGCATACCCTAGTTTGCCAATTTTTTTTTTCTTTTACGACACATGAAATAACGGGGCATATGACAATCAGTGGTATCCTGGAAATATAGTAGTCTTAAATGCCACATAAAATTTTTTAAGTTCTTATTCATTGTAACTCCTAGATCTTTTTTCTTTCAACACCTGCCCTGATGTAAATGTACTTGCAGTCAATTCTTAATTATTGGCATGTGGATTGTTCCCCAAATTAACTATGGACGGCAAAACTGTCATGAAATTTGTTTTAGTTACCCAGCAACGTCCAAAAGCAACTTTTGTCACTAACAGTTGTTATATACCAAGTGAAAACTAAGTAATTTTAATATTAGATCAAGCAGAATCACAATTTGAGATTAGATCTACAGTTTGCAGTTTAAAGCAAATTTATGAAGCATAGACATGTATGCAGTACAGGTGCTTAATAATTTACTGGGCCATGAACTAACATGGATTACAATGTGAAAGTCTGTCAGAATTTCTTTAAAAATACACATCGTGATGCCATGCTTAAAATTTTTACTTGAATTTTTGTGGTTTTTATTTTATCTTAATTTTCCTTTTTTTAGTTGAGGTAACTGGTTTATAACATAATATAAATTTCCAGTGTACATCATTATGTTTTGATTTCTCTGTAGACTACAGCATGTTCACCACCCAGTGTCTAATTACCATCTGTCACCATACACATGTGCCCTTTTACCCTCCCCCCTCCCATCTTCCCCGATGGTAACCACTAGTCTATTCTCTATGTTTATGTGTGTGTTTGTTGTTGTTGTTTTCATCTTCCACATATGAATGAAATCATATGATATTGGGCTTTCTCTGTCTGTCTTATTTCGCTTAGCATAATGCCCTCAAGGTCCATCCAAGTTGTTGCATATAGCAAGATTTCATCTTTTTATGGCTGAGTAGTATTCTGTTGTGTATATTCACCGCATCTTTATCCATTCATCCATTGATGGGCAGGTTGTTTCTAAGTCTTTGGCTATTGTGAATAATGCTGCAGTGAACATAGGGGTGCATATATCTTTTCAAATTTGGGTTTTCATGTTCTTTGGATAAATATCCAGAAGTGGAATAGCTGGATCATATGGTAGTTCTATTCTTAATTTTTTAAGGAGTCTCCATACTGGTTTCCATAGTGGCTGCGCTAGTTTACATTCCCACCAGCAGTGTATAAGGGTTCCCTTTTCTCCACATCCTCTCCAACACTTGTTATTTCTTGTCTTTTTAATAATAGCCATTCTGTCAGGCAAGAGGTTGTATCTCACTGTAGTTTAGATTTGCATTTCCTTAATAATTAGTGATGTTGAACATCTTTTCTTGTGCCCGTTGCCCATCTGTATACCTTCTTTGCAAAAATGTCTGTTTAGATCCTCTGCCTATTTTTTGATTCAATTGTTTGTTTTTTTGTTGTTGAGTTGTATGAGTCCTCTATATATTTTGGATATTAACCCCTTATCAAATACATATTATTTGCAAATATCTTCTCCCAGTTGTTAGGTTGTCTTTTCGTTTTGTTCATGGTTTCATTTGCCTTGCAGTAGCTCTTTAGTCTGGTGTAGTCCCATTTGTTTATTTTTTCTTTTGTTTCCCATGCCTGAGTAGACATGGTATTCAAAAAGATGCTGCTAAGACTGATGTCAAAGCGTGTACTGCCTATATTTTCTTTTAGGAGTTTTATGGTGTCAGGTCTTACATTCAAGTGTTTAATCCATTTTGAGTTAGTTTTTGTGTATGGTGAAAGATAATGGTCTCCTTTCATTCTTTTGCATGTGGCTGTCCAGTTTTCACAGCACCATTTGTTGAAGAGACTTTCCTTTCTCCACTGTATGTTCTTGGCTCCTTTGTCAAAAATTAGCTGTCCACAGATGTGTGGGTTTATTTTTGGGCTCTTGATTCTGTTCCATTGATCTGTCTGTTTTTGTGCCACTACCATTGCTGTTTTGATTACTGTAGCTTTGTAGTTATTTTTGAAATCGGGGAGTGTGATAACCTCCAGCTTTGTTCTTTTTTCTCATGATTGCTTTGGCTATTCAGGATTTTTTGTTGTTCCATCTTAATTTTAGGATTCTTTGTTCTATGTCTGTGAAAAATGTTGTTGGAACTTTGATAGGGATTGCATTGAATCTGTAGATTGCTTTAGGAAGTATAGACATTTTAACTGTGTTAATTCTTCCAATCCATGAGCACAGAATATCTCTCCATTTCTTTGTGTCTTCTTTGATTTCTTTCAACAGTGTTTTATAGTTTTCAGTGTACAGATCTTTCACCTCTTTGGTTAAGTTTATTCCTGGGTATTTTATTCTTTTTGTTGTGATTGTAAATGGGATTGTATTCTTAATTTCTCTTCCTGCTAATTCGTTGTTCATGTATAGAAATGCAACTGATTTTTGCACGTTGATTTGATACCCTGCAACTTTACTGTATTTGTTTATTATTTCTAATAGCTTTTTTGGTGGATTCTTTAGAGTTTTCTATACATTGTATTATGTCATCTGCAAATAGTGACAGTTTTACTTCTTCCTTTCCGATTTGGATCCCTTTTATTTCTTTTTCTTGCGGAACTGCTCTGTGTAGAACTTCCAGTACTATGTTAAATAAGAGTGGCAAAAGTGGGCATCCTTGTCTTGTTCCTGTTCTTAGAGGGAAGCTTTCAGTTTTTCACCATTGAATATGATGTTAGTGTGGGTTTGTTATATATCGCCTGTATCATGTTGAGGTACTTTCCTTCTATACTCATTTTATTCCTAGTTTTTATCATATCTGGATGCTGTATCTTGTCGAATGCTTTCTCTGCATCTATTGAGATGATCGTGTGATTTTTATTCTTCATTTTGTAATGTGTGTACCATTGATTCATTTGTGGATGTTGAATGATTCTTGCATCCTGGAATAAGTCCCACTTGATAATAATGGTGTATGATCCTTTTAATAGTGTTGTATTCGATTCACTAATATTTTGTTGAGGATTTTTGCATCTGTGTTCATCAGTAATATTGGCCTGTAATTTTCTTCTTTTGTGTTGTCCATGTCTGGTTTTGGTATCAGGATAATGTTGCATATGGGTCCTTTTTTTTGGTGAGGAAGATTGTCCCTGAGCTAACATCTGTGCCAATCTTCCTCTATTTTTTGTATGTGGGACGCCGCCACAGCATGGCTTGATGAACGGTGTGTAGGTCTGTGCCCAGAATCTGAACCCGTGAACTCTGGACCGCCAAAGCGAAATGCACGAACTTAACCACTGTGCCACTAGGCCAGCCCCAATATGGGTCCATTTTTTAGTTAAAAACCAAAATATGAACCAGCCCTGATGGCCTAGTAGTTAAAGTTCGGCAGCCTCAGTATCACTGCCTTGGTGGCCTGAGTTTGTTTCCCGGTTGCAGAACCACACCACCTCTCTGTCAGTTGCCATGCTGTGGCAGTGGCTCACATAGAAGAACTAGAAGGACTTACAACTAGGATATACAACCATGCACTGGGGCTTTGGGGAGAAAAAAAAAAGAGAAAGATAGGCAACAGATGTTAGCTTACGGTGACTATTTCCCTGCACAAAAAAAAAAACCACCAAAATCCTTTTTTTCTCATTTATATAACCTACTGTTTATGCTTTAGAAACAACAAAATAATTTCAATAAATTCAGATTTGAAATTGATTACCTGAGCTTACTCCATTACAAATTATTACTAGATGACTATAAATAAACCCTAAACCCAGTTAATTACTCTATTAAATAACATGCCTTTACGTAGAAACAGTTTAGACTTTTTTTTTTTTTGTGAGGAAGATCAGCCCTGTGCTAACATCTGCCAATCCTCCTCCTTTTTTTTTTTGCTGAGGAAGACTGGTCCTGGGCTAATATCCATGCCCATCTTCCTCCACTTTATATGGGACACCGCCACAGCATGGCTTGCCAAGCAGTGCATTGGTGCACGCCCGGCGAACCCCGGGGCGCCACAGCAGAGCGTGTGCACTTAACCGCTTGCGCCACCAGGCCAGCCCCTGAAACAGTCTTGACTTTTGAGAACTTGGTCAAAACTAACAGAGTGGGAAATTTTTATCTGTGTCTTAAAGGCAGGACTGTTTTTAGAAGCAAACACTTGTTTCTCTGGCAAGATATATTTTAATAGTATTTTTAAAAAATTGTTTTAAAGTTAAAGCAATGCAAAAACACTCATTTTTTAGCATAAATTAAAAGGATGAATGGAGTTTGAACTCAGATTCTCCTTTATGCCTACAATAGAACAGACGTTGCTATTAGTTTTGTGTGTAGAAGAATTTCAGGAAGTTTTGAAGGCCTAAATAGTTTTGTGGAAGAGAAATTAACTATGTGAAATTTTCATTTGTTTTGAAAAAGCAGCCATAATTCAGTACTAAGACATAGAGGTGTATTGGAGTAATATTATATATTATGTCTATATATATATAAAAATATAATACAATATATATAATATATAATGTTATGTAATATGGTTATGTATTATTTGTTATATATAATTATATATATATATAATTGTTTAGTCTCTTACCTCTTACTGTTGTGAATAAACTAAAACCCAAAAATCCAGTGGTATACAGCTGTTAGCTTTTTTAAAATTAGTGAATTTTACGTAGTTTAATCTCTTTACCTATAATACCCATGTATAACTATGAATGTATTTATAAAAGTTTAAAAGTATATATTTTTATTGTATGTGAGCTTGAGCCTTATTGTTATTATTATATTTTAATGCAGATATTCTGGTTCAGGAGTTTGTAAAATTTGGATCACTAGATATATATCTGAAAAAGAATAAAAATTCTATAAATATATTATGGAAACTTGAAGTGGCTAAACAATTGGCGTGGGCCATGCATTTTCTAGTAAGTAATTAATTTATTCTTTTATCAAAACTTATTGTTTTATCTTAAGAAACAGTGTAATGTAGAAAGGATCTTGACCTGAGAACAGGAAATAAATCTGCAAATGGATGCTGAGTCATTTAAAATAATCTGTTAGTTGGTGAAAGGGATTATTTTAGGCATGTATTTCTTTATGTAAAATCACTTTTGAAAGAAGTAGTTTTGTCATCTCATCAATCTCTTAGAACTGCTGACGGACACTGTAGTTTGTGTCACTTGGGTTTAGAGAATTTAACCAAATATTATGCAGAAATATGTTTTGTTAACTGTGGACAGCAGAAAATCCCTGCAGAAAATACTTCGTTATGGTATTTGTGGGCAGTTGGACATTATGTCTAATAAGAAAGCAATATTGCTAGAGGAATGGAATACCAGAGGGCCAGCCACTGATCAGATCCCTGTCTTGCTGCTGAACATAAACAGTATTTCTTACTGTCACCTACCATCTAGCAATATATACTATTTAAAATCTCAGCTTTAGAAAGTGAAGTGGCATTGGGTAGATTTAATGTATTCATTTCATCATGGGTATAGATTATTGTGTCATTTAAAATGTAAAACAGTAAGCACAGTGCTGCCATAAAATTTCCTTTTATTATCTCAAAGCATGTCTCCAAATTAATGTTTATTAGTTAATACTATCTTACTTATCTTTCTTCTTTAAGTCCATTTTGAGGCCTTGGAGATATTAAGTGCTCAAATATTTGTGGATTGATATTTGAATGTATGTGCATTTAACTTTAATAGGAAGAAAAAGCCCTTGTTCATGGAAATGTGTGCGCCAAAAATATTCTACTTATCAGAGAAGAAGACAGGAAGACAGGAAATCCTCCTTTCATCAAACTTAGTGATCCTGGCATTAGTATTACAGTTTTGCCAAAGGACAGTAAGTTCTACAGGGATTGCATTTAACTTTATTAAGCTTTACTTGGCGAGTAGCATAAAAAGCATGTTGTTAATTTTTATCAAACTCTATTTTATTGATATGTTCTTGATTAATAATAAAATTTAGCTACCATTTTTAGCAATCTAAATTAAGTTACAGTTACATCCAGGTCTCTGTCCGTTTCTTCTTTCTTATAATCATGTTACTATCGACTATAAGATGAGTTTTTAAAACAATTTTAATCCCTAATTATGTGTGAAAGTTCAGCTTTTATCCATTTTTTAATGTGAAATTTTCTAATATCATTCTTTGAGCCACAAGTAAATTTTCGAAATTTTTCTTTCCTTTAGTCACTAAATAAAAATTTGAGAATATATATTATCTAGTTTGAGATCTTATCTAGTTTAATGATTCAGCTAATTGTGATTTTTTAAAAAAGCTTTTTTTTGTGTTTGTTAACCTTCTATTTCACACAATTAGTTAAAGTAAAAATTTGAGTCAAATAGTTAAGAGGAGTTTTTTTTTGGTCCAAATAATGTTGTAATTGTATGTTGTTATCTTAGCTAATTTCTCGAATTGAATATTCTAAATTTAGAATCTAAATTGATCGGCTTTTGTGCATTGATGCATGGTATCCTATTGGAGCCAATAGTACTTAAACTTGGTGGCTTTATCTGACAGTGAAGACATAATAGGGCAGAAAATGTTATAGAATCTTAGATCTGGTACTCAGGGAAATTTTATGCTTTGGAATGGGAGGTGAAGAAGGAGAAAATGTATTCATATGGTGAAGGAGAAAGGAACTTGTACTTTTTAATCTCTTAATTATATTGCAAAAATATTCACATTGCCTTATCAAAATATACCAAAAGATGCAACAGATTATCCTTCATTCTTACTTATTTATTTATTTACCAATCTATCTATCTGTCATCTATCTGTCTGTCTGTCTGTCTATCTGTGCCAGAATACCAGAATGTAGAGTTCAAGTGCTCCCTCTTTCCTTAAATATCATTTTTCTGGTGGGGTCAAAGACCACAGGAACTTTACTTGGGAATTTCCACGATCGGAGCAAAACCTACCTATATCAATTATGTACCCAGAATATCTTGGTATAGTTTAGTCATCCATCTGCCTGTTGGTCCTTGTTTTTTCATCTGCAAGTTAGAATCGCCACTGCTATTAATCATTAGAATAGCTTGGAATGATGTTAACATTACTACTTACACATTGTAAAGAAATACAAAATCAAGAGGCAATTTTAGGACAAATCTTATGCAAAAAATTTTTTATTGAATTCAGAGCTAATAGGAAAGGGTAAAGAGAGTGGGATACTAGTTGAGACACTATGGTTTAATGGAAAGAAGTTCGGTTGATCCAGGATTCATTGTACAGGATTCTCATTCTCTCCATGCTGCTAACAAATTGTGTGACTTTGGCCAAATTATTCACTTTTTATGGTTCTCAGTGTTTTCATGTTAAAGCTGAGATATTGAATTAGATGATATCATTCTAGCTCTTAAGCTAGTTCCTTTCATGCTATGTGCACACACACCCCCCAAACAAATAAAAAAGGCCTGATTATTCAAATCAGTTTGAAAATTATTTGCATATTAAAGAACTGTTTACTTGTGGGAACTTTTTAACCATACTTTGGTTCCTATCGTTTAAAAGTTCTTCAGGAGAGAATACCATGGGTACCACCTGAATGCATTGAAAATCCTAAAAATCTAAACTTGGCAACAGACAAATGGAGTTTTGGTACCACTTTGTGGGAAATCTGCAGTGGAGGAGATAAGCCTCTGAGTGCTTTGGATTCTCAAAGAGTAAGTTTATATGGACTCTGAAGTTGGAATTACTCTATCTGTGATCCTTGATATTTCTTTCACATGATTTTGATATTTTTTTAGCCCATCTAATGTTAAAAAGAAGGTTGGTACAGCATTATACAATTTATTCTAAATGTGTGGTTCTTTAATTATAGAAGCTACAGTTTTATGAAGATAGGCACCAGCTTCCTGCACCAAAGTGGACAGAATTAGCAAATCTTATTAATAATTGTATGGATTACGAACCAGATTTTAGACCTTCTTTCAGAGCCATCATACGTGATCTTAATAGTTTGTTTACTCCAGGTATGTATTGATGTAGCAATCTTATTGATTCTCCAGCTTTCTGTCTTTGTTGTATTTAACAAATCTTTACTAATTTTGTAATTTCTTCCAAGAAGTTCCTTGATGTCTTTTAGACCCTCTTAATTTCTTATTATGTTCATATGACTTTTCCTACTTTATAAATATTCTAGTCTCCTTGATTGAGCAGTCTTTTTATTTTGAAAAAAGGCTTTTTCTCCTTCAAAAATCTAATTTTAGTTTACCAGAGTAGTTTACTATAGAAGTTTATTTGGTTTATTTGACTTTTTAAAAACAATTCTTTCTGTTTTTTTTTAACTAGTTCTCATATATTTTATAATTGATTGATTTTCTAAATATAAAGTAGATTTGGTTTTGTTTGTTCTCGTCTCCTTTAAAAATGTAGCTAAATATGCATGTGTATAGGTATTTCCTGTTCCAATACTACTTGCCATTCTCACCACAAAAGTCTGAATATAAGCTTACTTTATAAATATTAAAACTACCTGTTTTGGAAGGTAATCATTTATTATTTGCAAAAATCTTTCTTGAAAGCCTGTCAGATTATGAGTAATAATTAAAGCTTTCATTAACATAATCTAAACTATTTGAGTTTCCCTGTATCCATTTGTATTTAGTATTTCTAATTCATTCTGATTATTTTGGTTAGCTTGAATATATATCAGTTTAACCCAGAGAATGTATTTGCCAGCTTATGGTGGTAATATTCTTTATTTCTCCAGATTATGAACTATTAACAGAAAATGACATGTTACCAAATATGAGGATAGGTGCCCTAGGGTTTTCTGGTGCTTTTGAAGACCGAGACCCTACACAGTTTGAAGAGAGACACTTGAAATTTCTACAGCAGCTTGGCAAGGTAAGATGTCAGAAATTTTTTAAATAGTTAAAGTATAATCACAGAACACTTTATTTAGGAGAGAAAAAGGCTTTAGAGATTCTTTAAAGTTAAGTTTCCACAAAATTTTAAGGAGTTTTTGTAGAAAAAAGGTTTAGTTGTCAGATGTCAGAGAAATGCTACGTTAAAAAAACAGCTGTCTTTACTGAAGAGCTTCTCAGAACCTTTAACGTGTAGTGTGCATATAACATCTTCAAGAGGATGGTAAATTAGGCCGTATTTCCCTAGTTGATTTGACCATGGGACTTCTTGGTAGAGAGCAATTTAGTTATGAAATAGAGAAAGGAACAATTAAGCCTTTCTACCCCCCTCCTTTTTTAGTCATCTCAGGTGGAAATAATTAATCTGATTTTTCAGAGTCTAGATGTTGACTGGACCATGTTCACTAGCAGACAGTGTCTCTATCTGCTCAAAGGTCATACATTCCTGCATAGCCTACGTATTTTAAATAGGACCAGGAAAGGCTTAGTTCTTAGCAGGCCTAATCATAGCGGTAAGCTCTTTCTTACCCTAAGCTTGCTAGTAAAGGTTTCTGTACCATGTGGCCTTACAAATTGCATTTTGGCATGGAGGCATTATGAAGGCCTCACTTAGGCCTTGAATCTAAGTTAAATGTTCTGATCCAGCTTTACCAGAGCTAAACATTAAGTATTGGATTAGCAATATTAATACTTTGCTGTTGTTCCTTGTTTGTAAAATAGTCTTGGGAATGTTTCAAGGGATGTAGCAATGGCAAAAAAAAAAAAAAAAGGTCCAGGTATTTGGGTGTATTAGTTATCTATCGCTGTTTAACAAATTAACCTAAAACTTAACAGCTGAAAACAACAAACCTTTATTATCACCTCATTTAGGTTATCACCTCATTTAGGTGAATCCGGAATCTGGGAGCAACTTAGCTGGGTGGTTCTAGCTCAAGATCTCTCACAAGATTACAATCAAGGTGTCAGCCAGGCCTTGCAGTCTCATCTGAAGGCTTGACTAGGGGAAGATTTACTTCCAAGCGCACTCACATGGCTATTGACAGCCTCAGAATACCTGCCTCCAATCTCACTTACGTGGGCCACTCCACAGGGCTGCCTTACAACGTGGCAGCTGAGAGCAGACAGCCAGCGTGGAAACGACAGTCTTTTTATAACCTAATCTCAGGAGTGGCATCTCATCACTCCTGCTGTATTCTATTCATTATAAATGAGTTAATAAATCCAGCCTAAACTCAAGGGGAGGGGATTATAAAAGTATGAATGTCAGAAGGTGGAGAACATTGGGAGATATCTTAGAGGCTGCCAACCATACTGGGTGACCTTGGCCATAATTCTATGTTGGTAGCATCAATTTCTTGGTAGTATGCAGTGTATCCAAAATTCATTAGACCTTTTTATCCCCACCCCCCAAATTATCTATTGACATCTCATAGAAAGTATTTTCTAGAACAGTTTCGGAAATGATGCTTTAGACTTAAGAGTAACCTCTTCGTTTCACAATGAGAAAAATTAAGGTCCAGAGAAGTTAAGTAGTTTTGCCTATGATCAAAAAGCTAGATATTAGCAGATATGAAATGAGAACCTTTCTCTATTCCTACTTCCATGCTATTTCTACTATTTCACATATGTATTTGATTTTGTTCATGTGAGTATGCTTCAGTTGTATTATCATCTTCTATTGTTATCTTTTTGGGGCAAATCATATAATGTTAAGCTGTAAGAAAGTAATTTTTTTATTCCCACTCAGGGATCACATTGCAAACAATAAATTGTTTATGGAAAAGGGAGAAATTAGTGTAATATGACTTATTCATGGGTTTATTGCTGAATACATTTTGATTTATTGTTAGTTTTTTGCAGATATTTTCATGACTATGGTCACTAGTCACAAAATCATGAAAACCTTAAAAATTATTTTCTCTGTGATTCTGAACAAGCCATTTAATTTTTCTAATCCTTAGATCCAGCCTTTAATGGGTATTATTATATCTCCCAGAGATTCTTTTGGTAGACTATAGAGAAAGTTTTAGAAAATAAAATCCAGTTTATTTGAAGTAAAAGGTAGTAATCTAGTGAAATTTTGTTATCTTCAATTGGTATAGATATTTGTAACCTTTAAAATTTTCTTCTTATACTTCTATCTTTTCTCAATTTTTAATATGAATATATGAACATTTGTATGATTAAGGCCATTTTCTAGGAAAAAAGTCAACATTTTAAATTCCAAAATCCAAAGTGAAAAAGCCATCCTTCACTTTTAGAGTCAGAAATTTTTAAACCAGTAGATGAAGATCTAAAGGACAATCTAGGAACCAGACATCTTTGGGGAGGTCTGAATTACTTTCAAATTTTTAGTTTTTTCCCTGCAATGATGTGGTTTTAATATACAAATATTTGAGTCCCTGCTAAGTGCCAGGTGCTCCACTGGTCACTGTGGATATGAGATATAATCAATGCCTCTGTAGAGTTTACAGCTTAGTTGGAGGAGGTGGATAGCAAACTAACAATTATAGAACGCTGTGATAAGATATACTCTGTGTCAATTTCACACTGATCACAGTTAGTAAGATTTTCATAAGATGTGCGTTAGTACAAATGTCAACATTGTAATTATTTCATGTATATTTATGAGCTGTTCAAGTATTGATTTTGAGATATCACATGGTTTCCTAATTATAAGTTGATTTTTTCATACAAAATTTCATTAACATGGCCCTTACATAATTTTGGTTATTAGTTTTAATGAATTTTTTAAAACAGAATGCAACACTGTGTTGTTATTCAATACTTGATGGGAATTTGTTTAGAATTATCCAGAAAATATTCCTAAGGTAACAGTTCTGCAGTAAATTGTAGTATACCTTTCTAAACAAGAATATTATAAAATTATTTTTAGGAATATTATTAGGTTATGTTTCTCTTTTCAAAGAACTTCTTATTCTCTTTATAATTACCCTAAAATCTCATTAATTTGGATTTAATTCAATATTTGCAATAACTCAAACTCAGCTAGATTTAAGTAAAAATGTAAATCACGCTGTTAAATGTGCTTTCATAAAAGAACTAATATTTAGGTGTATAAACCATGCAAGGAAATGTGATACATATCAACATATATTCATAGATTGTAGTTACTTAGAAAAAGTAACTTTAAATTAATAAAACTGCCTTTCAATAGTTCAGTAGCTACCTTATGATTTACTGTTCACTTATTCAGACTACTCTTTTATTTAGTTTAAATTTCTGATTTTTTCATTATTTTCTAAAAATAACGGGTATTTAAACTTCCTTAAAACATAATTATAGTTTTGCCCTTTTCATATACCTTATTTAGTTAATCAAAATTGTATATTTCTGTTATTCAGGCATTTCTTTATTAAATGTTAATGTACTTTTTCATAGCTGGTAGTTAAGACTGATTTAGGGGCAGAAATTAATTGGGACGTGTAAATTAGGAGGTAATGGAGTAGTTCTAACAGCCACACCTCACCTTAGGCTTTCAACCATTCTTTGAAAATGAATGTTCCAGACAACAAAATGTGCGCCTTCAGTATTTGTTGGCTCCTTTAAAAACAAAGAGATTTCAATCTCAAATTAGTGCAGAACTTTTAGTGATTGTTTGTTAAAATAAATAAATAAATAAATAAGAAAGTAATTAATAATATTAAAGGGTAAAGCTTGCTAAAACCATTGAAAACAAATTTTTTTAATTGAAGTATAATTGACATACAGTATTGTATTTGTTTCAAGTGTACATCACAGTGATTTGATATTTATGTACATTACAAAATATTTGATCACCATGATAAGTCTGGTTATCATCTGTTACCATACAAAATTATTACAATATTATTGACTATATTCCCTATGCTGTACATTACATCCCCACCCCATGACTTATTTATTTTATAACTGGAAGTTTGTACCTCTTAATCCCCTTCATCTATTTCACCTGCCCCTTATCTCCCCCCACCCCCTACCCCGCCGGTAACCATCAGTTTGTTTCTTGTATCTGTGAGTTTGTTTCCATTTTGTTTGGTTTGTTCATTTGTTTTGTGTTGTTTTTTCAGATTCCACATATACTGAAATCATACAGTATTTGTCTTTCTGATTTATTTCACCTAGCATTGTAACCTCTAGGTCCATCCATGTTGTCACAAATGGCAAGATCTCATTCTTTTTTTATGGCTGAGAAGTATTCCAGTGTGTGTGTATGTGTGTGTGTGTGTGTGTGTGTGTGTGTGTGTATTTATCCATTCATTATCTGTAGACACTTAGGTTGCTTCCATATCTTGACTATTGTAAATAATGCTGCAGTGAGCATAGGGGTGCATATGTCTTTTTGAATTAGTGTTTTCGTTTTCTTTGGATTAAATACCCAGAAGTGGAGTTGCTGGATCATATGGTAGTTCTATTTTTAATTTTTTGAGGAACCTCCATACTGTTTTCTGTAGTGGCTGCACCAGTTTACATTCCCACCAACAGTGTACGAGGGCTCTCTCTTCTACACATCCTCACCAACACTTGTTATTTTTTGTCTTTTTTATAATAGCTATTCTAACATGTGTGAGGTGATATTTCATTGTGGTTTTGATTTGCATTTCCCCAATGATTAGTAATGTTGAGCATCTTTTCATGTGCCTGTTGGCCATCTGTATGTCTTCTTTGGAAAAATATCTGTTCAGATCCTCTGCCCATTTTTTAATCAGGTTGTTTGTTTTTTTAATATTAAGTTATGTAAGTTCTTTATATATTTTGGATATTAACCCCTTACAGATGTATGATTTGCAAATATCTTCTCCCATTCAGCAGGTTGCTTATTTGTTTCATTGGTTTCTGTCACTGTGCAAAAGCTTTTTAGTTTGATGTAGTCCCATTTGTTTATTTTTGCTTTTGTTGCCCTGGCCTGATGATACTGGTCCAAAAAAATATTGTTAAGACAGATGTCAGAGAGCTGACTGCCTATGTTTTCTTCTAGGAGTTTTATGGTTTCAGGTATTACATTCAAGTCTTTAATCCATTTTGAATTTATTTTTATATGTGGTGTAAGATAGTGGTCCAGTTTCATTTTTTTTGCATTCAACACCGTTTGTTGAAAGGACTATCTTTTTCCCCAGTGTATATTCTTGCCTCCTTTGTCATGGATTAATTGACTGTATATGTATAGGTTTATTTCTGGACTCTCTATTCTAGTCCATTAATCCAAGTGTCGGTTTTTATACCAGTACCATACTGTTTTGATTTCTATAGCTTTGTAGTATAGTTTGAAATCAGGGAACCTGATACCTCCAGCTTTATTCTTCTTTCTCAAGATTGCTTTGGCTATTCGGGGTCTTTTGTGGTTCCATACAAATTTTAGGTTTCTTTGTTCTAGTTCTGTGAAAAATGCCATTGGTATTTTGATGAGGATTGCATTGAATCTGTAGATTGCTTTGGGTAGAATGGACATTTTCACAATATAATTATTCCAGTCCATGAGCATGGTATATCTTTCCATTTATTTATGTTGTTTTCATTTTCTTTCATCAATATCTTATAGTTTTCAGAGTATAGGTCTTTCATCTCCTTGGTTAAATTTGTTCCTAGGTATTTTATTCTTTATGATGCAGTTGTAAATTGGGCTGTTTTCTGAATTTCTCTTTCTGATAGCTCATTATTAATACATAGAAACATCACCTATTTCTGTACTGTCATGTGCTGTATAATGAAGTTTCAGTCAGTGATGGACCGCATATACAAGTGATGTTTGCGTAGTGATGAAATCACCTAACGATGTATTTCTAAGAGCGTATCTCTGTCGTTAAGCGATGCATGACTGTATATTAATTTTGTATCCTGCAACTTTACTGAATTCATTTATTAGTTCTAATAGTTTTTTGGTGGAGTCTTTAGGGTTTTCTATACATAGTATTACGTCATCTGCAAATACTGACAATTTTACTTCTTCCTTTCCAATTTGGATTCCTTTTACTTATTTTTCTCGCCTAATTGCCATGGCTAGGACTTCCAATACTATGTTGAATAAAAGTGGCAAGAGTGGTCATCCTTGTCTTGTTCCTGATCTTAAAGGAAAAGCTTTTAACTTTTCACTGTTGAGTATGATGTTAGCTGTGGGTTTGCCATACATGGCTTTTATACTGTTGAGGTACATTCCTTCTATACCCACTTTGTTCAGAGTTTTTATCATAAATGGATGTTGAGTTTTGTCAAATGCTTTTTCTGCATCTACCGAGATGATCATATGATTTTTATTTTTCGTTTTGCTGATGTGGTGTATCACGTTGAATGATTTGCAGATATTGAACCATCCTTGTGTCCCTAGAATAAATCCCACTTTATTGTGGTGTATGATCCTTTTAATGTATTGTTGAATTCGGTTTGCTAATATTTTGTTGAGGATTTTAGCATCTATGTTCATCAGGGATATTGGCCTGTAATTTTCTTTTTTTTTGGCGTCTTTATCTGTTCTTGGTATCAGGGTAATAATGCTGGCCTCTTAAAATGAGTTTGGGAGCATTCCTCCCTCTTCAATTTTTTGGAATAATTTGAGAAAGATAGGCATTAACTCTTCTTTATATGTTTGGTAGAATTCACCTTTAAAGTCATCTGGTCCTGGACTGTTGTTTTTGGGGAGTTTTTAAATTACTGATTCAGTTTCATTACTTGTAATTGATCTATTCAGATTTTCTATTTATTAATGATTCGGTCTTGGAAGGTTGTGTGTTTCTAGGAATTTATCTGTTCTTCTAGATTTTCCAATTTGTTGGCCTATAATTGTTCATAGTAGTCTCTTATGATTCATTGTATTTCTGTAGTGTGAGTTGTTAACTTATCTTTCATTTTCGATTTTATTTGAGCCCTCTCTTTTTTTCTTAATGAGTCTGGCTAAAGGTTTATCAATTTTATTTAAAAAAAAAAAACAGCTTTTAGTCTCGTTGATCTTTTCTGTTGTCTTTTTAGTTTCTGTTTCATTTATTTCCACTCTGATCTTTATTATTTCTCTCCTACTACTAACTTTGGGCTTTGTTTGTTCTTCTTTTTCTAGCTCTTTTAGGTGTTAAATTAGATTGTTTATTTGAGATTTTTCTTGTTTCTTGAGGTAGGCCTGTATGACTGTGAACTTCCCTGTTAGACCTGCTTTTGCTGTGTCCCATAGATTTTGAAGAGTTGTATTTCCATTTTCATTTATATGAAGGAACTTTTTGATTTTTCTCTTTGATTTCTTCATTGACCCATTCGTTGGTTAATAGCATGTTGTTTAGTCTTTATGTGTTCATGTCTTTTTTCAGAGTTCTTTTTGTAATTGATTTCTAGTTTCATACCATTGTGGTCAGAAAAGATACTTGATATGATTTTAGTCTTCTTGAATTTATTAAGATTTGTTTTGTCACCTAACATGTGATCTATCCTGGAGAATGTTCCATGTGTACTTGAAAAGAATGTGTATTCTGCAGTCTTTGGATGGAATGTTCTGTATATATCTGTTAAGTCCATCTGGTTTAATGTGTCATTTATGGCCAGCATTTCCTTATTGATTTTCTGTCTGGACGAGCTATCCATTTATCTAAGTGGGGTATTAAAGTCTCTTGTATTCTTGTCAGTTTCTCCCTTTATGACTGTTAATATTTGCTTTATATATTTAGGTGCTCCTAAATGGATTTCCTTCATGGATAGTCTAAGTGCCTTAAACCACTGTTTTTCACCATGCCTCAGGGTGGGTGCATCTGTGTGTAGGCCCCTCAAGGATATCCCTCCCTACTGCAGGTCTCTGTGTCAGGAGAGGAGTTCCTGTCGATACCATGTCTCCATCTCTCCTACTGGTCTCTGTGTGGTCCCTCTGTTGTTGATTTTGCAGAAGCTGTTTTTTTCAGCCCTCAGTTCTTCTTCAGGAGGAATTCCTCTATATGTAGGTGTAGATTCAGTGTGTCCATAGGAGGAGTTGATTTCAGGGTCTTCCTATGCCACTGTCTTGGATGCCTCCTCCAAACAAAAATCCCTTTTTAGAGTGATATAATAAATCTTGAAATTTGCTTTTTAAAATCAGACCTTCCCTTACCCTAGATTCTGTCTGTAAAATTTGTAGTCTCTCTCCCACATCACCAGTTTTGTCTTCTTAAAATAACTAAAAATTTGTGCTGTTTCACTTATAAACTATCTTAAGTATCTTATCCTAAGCATATTCTTGAATAAAAGGGAAATAGAAATTTCTATTTATACTTAGTCTTTCCTCACATAGTGAGTGCCATATTAGTGTTATCCATGCCATAAAGATTTTCCTAAAATGTCTCCAGCTGTCATTGATTTTCCTCTTTTCTGGAAGCCCATAGCATTTATTGTCTCTTCCACACAATTTAGTTCTTAATTGCAGTCCTCTGTTGTTTATTAATCTTGGTTTTTACTTGCTTTTTTTTTAACTTAAAAAATATTACCTTAGCCCTGAACATATTACTAGGTACATATATTGAAGTAAAACAATGGATATAACGATTATAATTTGGCAGTATATACTGGTATTTAAGAAATAGACATAACAAAGAGAACTTCAAAACATCACTAATTTAGATGAACAAGGTGAAAAGATCAGAGTAAATTATAAAGGATTTTTTCTTTTTTAAAGTAACTTTTTTCTAGTTATGAAAGTGATATATATTTATTGTAGAGAAATTGGAAAATACAGATGCATTTCCTTCATTCCAGTCTCTGCACACCTACACACAAACATACTGTTTCAAAAGTGAGACCATAATATGTATACAATTTTCTGTCTTGCTGTTTTTCATTTATTATATCATCAAGGTTTCCCATGTTATTAATATTCTTTTGAAACATAATTTTAAAAGTGAATTACTATAATTTATTTATAGCAGTCCCCATTATTGCAACTTTGAGTTATTTCCTTTTTGATTTTTAACATTTTTAGTTTTTTACATAGTTCTTTGGGCTTAAAATTATTTTAAACATGATATAAATTGAGGACGCAATAAGGAAGGCATTTTCAAAATATATTTACAACCAAGTATATTTCTCAGTAATTTAGTTTGTAGGAAATGAAAGGAAAATGGTGTGGTCTTTAGTCAATTGTAAGATTTTAATGTGGATATTTCCTGGCTGCATTTAACACTATAATATTAATTTCATCTTTGTTTGAAAGAATTAATGTGTTCACTGGTCTGTCTAGCTGTTTGTATTGCCTTATTGAAAAAATGTAAAATGCCATCCCCACAAAAATGATGCATCTCACCTTTTCATTTTATTAAAAAACAGCTGTTAATATACATTCCTTTATTCTTTTCAATTAGCAGCATGGTGAAAATATTAAACAGAGGAATTTTTACTTTAAATAAAACTTAAAAACTTGTTTTAAACCAAGAGACATAATGGTATATTTTAATTTAATACTCTAAAAAGAGCTAAGAAAATATTGTGAAACCTTTCTTATGCTAATTGAATTTCAAAATGAGTATTTTCTTCCTTTATCCTCCTGCCTACTTATACTTATATTCTTTGCCTCTTCACCTGAATTAAAATCTAGCTTTTTAAAATCCTCTTTATTCCTTGTTGCTCCATGGTGCAGATCTGGGATACAGAGATCTGGACCTTGCTGCTACCCCTTTCAAACTATCAGCATCATTTATGTTCCTCTGGGAATATGATTGTTATTCTCTCCTCTTCTCATCATTGGCCAACATCTTGGTCAGTGCTCCACATTCCTTCACTACTTTTAATACTCATTGTTTTCATCTTCACCTTATTCCTGTTGTTATTTTGGGCACTCTTTCAATATCTTTTTTAAATTCTTCAACTTCTCTACCTCAAATCTATGTCTATGTTAAATGAGTTCACTTTAAACTCTATAATCCCTTATAATAATTTTACTTAGGAAGTTTCAGACCCTGAAATCTCCCTCTCTAACTGTAACTTTGTATCTTTTGACTCTTCCCAACACGTAAATCCTTCTTTTTGAATCTTTGTTATTGCTGGTATCTTGGACCCTTTCCTCTTCCTAAAGCTTGTTAGCTATCTTCTCGACTCAGCTCTCTCCTTTCCTAGACTGGGTAGATCTCCTGGTAGACCATTTAAACTCTGCTTTCATTGGTATCCACAATTATATCACCCTCCCTCCTTTGATTATCTGTTTTATTTTCCCTGTCATTTCCTAGTACAGGAACAATACAATTCAAGTTTTTTTTTTTTCTATTTGAGCTTCCATCTCTCAAACAGTATAAGAAAAAATCAGATATAAATGTTTATTGTGTCTGTTGCAAATTGATTTCCAACATTGACTGGCACTTAGGACTCTTTTATTGGTAGTTCTTTTATTCTCCCTTGTTTGATTTCTTCTCTGGTGCCCATTCCAAACATCACAATCCTTTCTGGTTTGCTATCCTGAAGCTATCTCTTCACTCTCAGTGTTTGTCTTCACCCTCTTCTTCCAAAAGAAAATAGAGGCATTCCTTCTTAAAGCCGTAAGATTGATTTGTGCCTATCAAATTGATAAAGATTTAGAAAAATTATAATGGCCAATGTTGGCAAGATATGATAAAATTGACACTTTTTCCACTGCTTATTAGAATATAAATTGGTAACCCCTTCAAGAGAGTTTCCGCTGCAGCATGTATCAAGGCCTTTTCAAATGTCTGTATTCTTTAAACAGCTAATTCTACTCTTAAGAAAGTATCCTTAATAGAGATGTACACAGATAGTTATGAATATCATTGAAATGACATGAATGTATTTTTTTTTAATTTTTTGTTTATTGCAGTAACATTGGTTTATAACATTGTAAAAATTTCAGGTGTACATCATTATACTTCTATTTCTGCATAGATTACATCATGTTCACCACCAAAATACTAATTACAACCCATCACCACACACATATACTGAATTATCCCTTTCACCCTCCTCCCTCCCCCCTTCCCCTCTGGTAACCACCAATCCAATCTCTGTCCCTATGTGTTTGTTTATTGTTGTTATTATCTACTACTTAATGAAGGAAATCATACGGTATTTGACCTTCTCCCTCTGACTTATTTCACTTTGCATAATACCCTCAATGTCCATCCATGTTGTCACAGATGGCTGGATTTCATCGTTTCTTATGGCTGAGTAGTATTCCATCGTGTATATATACCACATCTTCTTTATCCATTCATCCCTTGATGGGCAGTTAGGTTGCTTCCAAGTCTTGGCTATTGTGAATAACGCTGCAATGAACACGGGGGTGCATGTATCTTTACAAATTGGTGTTTTCAAGTTCTTTGGATAAATACCCAGCAGTGGAATAGCTGGATCATATGGTAGTTCTATCCTTGATTTTTTGAGGAATCTCCATACTGTTTTCCATAGTGGCTGCACCAGTTTGCACTCCCACCAGCAGTGTATGAGAGTTCCCTTCTCTCCACATCCTCTCCAACACATGTTGTTTCCTGTCTTGTTTTATAGCCATTATAGACGGGCGTGAGGTGATATCTCATTGTAGTTTTGATTTGCATTTCCCTGATAGTGATTTTGAACATCTTTTCATGTGTCTGTTGGCCATCTGTATATCTTCTTTGGAGAAATGTCTGTTCAGGTCTTTTGCCCATTTTTTAATTGGGTTGGTAGTTTTTTTGTTGTTGAGATGCCTGGGTTCTTTATATATTTTGGAGATGAAGCCCTTATCAGATGTATGGTTTGCAAATATCTTCTCCCAACTGTTAGGTTGTTTTTTCGTTTTGTTGATGGTTTCCTTTGCTGTGCAGAAGCTTTTTAGTTTGATGTAGTCCCATTTGTTTATTTTTTCTATTGTTTCTCTTGCCCTGTCAGACATGGTGTTTGAAAAGATGTTGCTAAGACCGATATCGAAGAGCGTACTGCCTATGTTTTCTTCTAGAAGTTTCATAGTTTCAGGTCTTACATTCAAGTCTTTAATCCATTTTGAGTTAATTTTTGTGTATGGTGTAAGGTAAGGGGCTACTTTCATTTTTTTGCACGTGACTATCCAGTTTTCCCAACACCATTTGTTGAAGAGACTTTCTTTTCCCCATTGTATGTTCTTGGCTCCTTTGTCAAAGATTAGCTGTCCATAGATGGTTGGGTTTATTTCTGGGCTTTCGATTCTATTCCATTGATCTGTGTGTCTGTTTTTGTGCCAGTACCATGCTGTTTAGGTTACTATAGCTTTGTAGTATATTTTGAAAGCAGGGAGTCTGATACCTCCAGCTTTGTTCTTTTTTCTCAGGATTCCTTTAGCTATTCGGGGTCTTTTGTTGTTCCATGACATGAATGTATTTTTAAGACTTTTCTATACATTATATGTTTATGTTTCCAATTTTAAAAATTCATGAGACAATATGCAGTGATTAAAAAATCATATTTTAAAGGAATATCTAATGGCACAGGAAAATAAATTTTATTGACACATTGTTAAGTAGGAAGAAAGAATATGAAACTCTATTTTGTTTTTTCAAACCCACTTTTGTTTTTTTAAGTTATGTTTTGGAATAATTTCTCACAACAGAAATATGAGATAGGTATTTTATTATCCTCCATTTTAAGAAGGAGAAAACTGGTATTAGAGAGGGAAGTGACTTGCCCAAGGTCCCAAAGAGAGTGAGTAGTGGACCAAGATTCTACCTCTAATGTGTCTGACTCCAGAGTCCCGGGTCTTATCCACCTTGCTTGTGGCTCGTGTAAGTGGAGATTTAACTTTGAGTTTACATATGGTCTAGGTTTTTTTTTTTTTTTTTAATTGACGTCAAGTGTATAATTGAAAATATAGTCACTTAGAATCTTATAGCTCAAGGACTATGTTGTTTTATTTTTTAATAATGCAGTAATATCTAAAATATACTAATGTGATTAATTCCAAAAGCTTATATTTAATTTTAAATGTTATATATCAATTTGTCAGTTCTATTAAATAATGAATCTTAAATAAAAAGAGAATATATTTCTTTGAAGACTGACCTTTTAAAAAAATGTAGGAACATCCCCGTAGGCCAAAAATTTCTTACTTCCTTCAGCAAATAAATCAGACATTGTATTAGTCTGCTCAGACTACAGACAAAATACCATGGACTAGGTGGCTTAAACAACAGACATTTATTTCTCATAGCTCTGGAGGCTGGAAAGTTGGAGATTAAGGTTCCAGCAGGGTTTGGTTTCTGGTGAGGACTGTCTTCTTGACTTGCATTTGGCCATCTTCACACTGTATCCTCATGTGGCAGAGAGCTCTGGTGTCTCTTCCTCTTTTTATAAAGGCACCAGGCCTATTGGATTAAGGCCTCACCCTTATGACCTTGTTTAACCTTTATCGCCTCTTCACAGACCCTGTCTCCAAATACCCTCACATTGGCGGTTAGGGCTTTATCATATGAATTTTGTGGGGACATAGACATTCAGTCCATAACAGACCCTTATTCCATCCAACTCACTGACAGTGATATCAGAAGGTATATTGTGAAGAAGCAAAGTTCTTCCTGGAAGTTACAGATGGAAATTCAGGAATTCCCTGGCATGTCCCTTGGTGTATCTTAATAATTAATGTTCATGATTTGTTTAAATGCTTTTTAGAAATTATATTATTTATAAATTGTTTTATTGTGTTATTTAGAAATTTAGAAATTGTATTTTTAGAAATTGTTTATATTTCAGCCTATAATTCCTTTTTAAGAAATTAAATATATAGTTTTACTACCCACCTATTGAAATATTATTTCCTTTTCTTATTCTGAAAGTGACCTAGGCCCCGTGGCTTAGCAGTTAAGTGCGTGTGCTCCGCTACTGGCGGCCCGTGTTCCCATCCCAGGCGTGTACTGACGCACCGCTTCTCTGGCCATGCTGAGGCCGCGTCCCACATACAGCAACTAGAAGGATGTGCAACTATGACATACAACTATCTACTGGAGCTTTGGGGAAAAAAGGAGGAGGATTGGCAATAGATGTTAGCTCAGAGCTGGTCTTCCTCAGCAAAAAGAGGAGGATTAGCATGGATGTTAGCTCAGGGCTGATCTTCCTCACACACACACAAAAAAAATGAAAGTTGCCTAATGTAAGCTTAGAGCTATGTCTGCTAATTCTAGCTACTGGAATTGCCTGTATAATTGGAATTTATTAGTAATTTGTCTTGAAAACTTGAGAGTTCTATCCTAATGTGATATGTTGTTTAGGGTAATTTTGGGAGTGTGGAGATGTGCCGTTATGACCCTCTACAAGACAACACAGGGGAGGTGGTGGCTGTGAAAAAGCTCCAGCATAGTACTGAAGAACACCTCAGAGACTTTGAAAGAGAAATCGAAATCCTTAAATCCCTGCAGCATGACAACATTGTAAAGTACAAGGGAGTGTGCTACAGTGCTGGTATGTTGCCCTTGAAACCTATTTTTGAACTCAAGGTATGTCTTTGGCATCCTGGGTGATAGAAACATATAATGTCTGAAGATCTGGACTTACAGTATGCAAGTGCCCGGGGAAGCATTTTATGTGGCTGCAGAGTACTTGTACTTGGCGATGGTGGGCTATAACTACAGGAAGTCTTTGGCTAATTGGTTAATCATCCTCTTCACTGAGAATGGTGCTTACCATTCTTGCTTAAACTTGCCAAGAGAATATCATTTTTAAAGAAAGAAATAGTCTTTGCTCACATTTTCCATGAAAATACTGTTTTTTAAATTAGATGCTTTGTTCAGTGTAGAGGAGGAGAAAGGAAGTTTTCTCATCAGCTTATTTTGGTTTGTATAAAGAGTTACAGAAGACTAAAATATAACTATTTTTAAAGCTTCTTTTCAAAACTTTTTGATTCAAAAAGCCTGTGTTCTTAACTACTACATCACCTTTAATTTATAATCAAGTTTTGTCATCTTAGACTCAGATTTTATATAAGTCATTCATCTATGGTTGTTTTCTAATATTTCATCAGTAAAATATGGCAAAGTAAAACATTATGTTCCCATTTGTGTATTAAAAGGTCGGCATAATCTAAGATTAATTATGGAATATTTACCATATGGAAGTTTACGAGACTATCTCCAAAAACATAAAGAACGGATAGATCATAAAAAACTTCTGCAGTACACATCTCAGATATGCAAGGTACCTAATATTCTGGCTGTTTGTTGTAGATGAAGAGAGCATGTTGAAGTAATTGTTAAGAAATCCTCTAGAGTTTTTCTTAGATAATTAAGGGAGTATACAAAGATAAGACCATTTAAATTGTTTATGTTTATAAAACTAGCTAAGAAAAATGTTATTTTATCCATAGGGTATGGAGTATCTTGGTACAAAAAGGTATATCCACAGGGATCTGGCAACAAGGAATATATTGGTGGAGAATGAAAACAGAGTTAAAATTGGAGATTTTGGGTTAACCAAAGTCTTACCACAAGACAAAGAATACTACAAAGTGAAAGAACCTGGTGAAAGTCCCATATTCTGGTGAGTATATTTTAGTACAATAAAGTGAAATTTTAGAGCACAAACTTCAAACTTTATTTTTACTATTAATAGTTTGTCATTTATATTTTTATAATAATAGTGAAAATTTATAATATGGTTACATTGGGCTAAATTCATTTTATGGATTATTTCATTTAATCCTTACAACAACCCTTGGAGAATATGTATTATGATCTCCATCTTAAGCGTGAGAGAACTGAAGCGAAGACAGGTTACATAGCTTGCTCAATGTCCCATGATCAATAAATGGCAGAACTAGGATTCAAACACAGAGTTTTGCTTTTAAGCTTTCTTAACCATGATGGTGCTTTAATCTGGCATTAGTTAAATATTTTATATGTTGCAGCAATTTGAAGCTAAAGGTAATTTTTCATTTTCAATTAAAATTGTGAGTTGTGAAGAGCATGCAAACCTGTCTTGTATATGGTATACATTGTTGTTTTCATTGATTTGTGCTTTGATGCAAGGTTTTCTTTTTCATGGCTTAGTTCATTTACATTTTGTTTTATAGGGATGAATTGGTGAAATTATATTTAAATGTTTTGGTTTGGGATACACTCCAAATTGACTTTAATTCTGGTTTATTCATCTGCTGAAATAATACTGTTAAGATTATGTTGTTTGAATCAAATTTTAGTGTTAAGGGATGGGTTTTATTTATTTGTTTTAGGTAAGTACATTTTATTTACATCTTGGGTATCTGACTTGAAAATTAGAATTACTAATATAAACAATGTAACTGTCAACTTATAAATATTTTTCTGGGATTAATCAGAATTATTAGAAATATATAGATTATTTAGTTAGCTACTGCTAAGTTCATGGATCATCTGAATGTGTTAGTTAGTTATCTTCATTTTATTTTGTGTCTGTAAATTTTACAATGAATCCCAGCTATTCAAATTGTTAGTCTGGAAGGAAATTAGGCAAGAAAGCTCCAATGATTTAGAACAAATGGATTATTTCCACAGAAGAGTAATTTGTAATGGTATTGTGAACATGTTTTAAAGAAGAATCCTTATCTTTCAGAGATGCACACTGAAATAATTATGGCTGAAATACTGTCTTGTCTGGAATTTACTTCATATAAAGCCAGTGGAGTGGAGGTGGGGAGTAGTAGATAAAATAAGGAGGGCAATGAATTTAGCTAAGTGGCAGGTACATAGTTGTTCATTGTTCTGTAATTTGTGTATGTTTGAAATTTTTCATAATAATAAAAACACTTTATAAGGAATATCCTGATGATAATCGTTAGCATTGCCATCATTTAATTATTTTTAGGATATAAATGAAACTACAAAATAAGATACATCTAAACTTGACTATCTATTTGGTCATGTCCCCAGTGATACATGAATTTCATTCTTTTTTTCTAGAATGAGAAATTAAAGAAGTTAAATGGAATTAACTAGCAATCCGTAAAGATTAGTTATATGAATTTCCAGTGATTTGGACATACTTAATGAATACAATTTAATAAATTTCTATTAAGCACCCACAATGTTCCAAACACCATACAAGATTGGGCTAAGAAGATAGGATCAACATCAGAAAAAAAAAACTGTCCCTTACTAGGAAGGCTGAACTAGAAGGAAAAGTTTGATATGGCAGGCCAATTCAACTGACAGGTCCACTACCCATAATCCCTTCCCTTTAAGAGCTCATAGTTTAGGAAAAATTAAATGTGTAATCAAATCATTGCAGTGCATTGTGTAAGTGCAATAATGAAGAAGAAGAAGAGAAAATATAAGAATGCAAATAATTCTGCTGAGGGTTTAAATTAATCAGAGAAAACCACAAGAGATGACATTTCAACTGTTGATTAATAGTTTATCAAATAGACAAGAAGAAGGGCATTCCATGAGGAGGATGACAAGAACAAGAGGATCAGGGGCTTGCAAGTGAATGGCATAATCACAGAACACATAGGGAGTAATTGCAACTGGAACGGTTTGAGCCCTGTGTGCTATGTTAATGAGTTCGGACCTTATTCAGTACACAGTGTGTAGGTGGGAAATTGTAGAGGCTTTATCCAAGGGAATAACATGGTGAGAGTCATATTTTAGAAAGATAGCTCTACTCTTGGTGGAGAACAGCGGTTCTCAAAATGTAAGGACCTCCGGTACCTGCTTTAAGGATTCCATGAGGTTAAAAGTACTTTCATAATAATACTAGTATGTTATTTGCGTTTTTCACTCTCATTTTTACATGAGAATGTAGTGGAATTTTCCAGAGGCTATAAGATCTGTCTTCTATTAAACCAGACATTAAAGAAACTTGGAAAAATGTAAAACAATGCTACTCTTCTTATAAAATTTTTTGTTGTTTTGGAAAGTTGTTTTCATAAAAATGTGATTTATGTTAACATGTACTGGATTTATTGTTATTTTTAATGAATTAAATACTTTTATATTTCCTTAGTTTTAATATCTAATATGGTAAATATTGGTGGATATAAGCCACATAAACAAAAGCTTTTTGGAAACTTCAGTAATTTTTAAGACTGTGTGGGGGCATGAGACCAAAAGGTTTGAGAACTGCTGGTATAGAGGGTACATCATATTAAGGAGAGGCTAACAGCAGAGAGAAGGCTAGTTAGGCAACTTTTGCAGGAATGTAGGCCATTGGTTTTCAAACCTTTTGTGTATATATACCTACTGGAAGAATTATGAAAAACTGTATCCTTGCACATTTTTAAATTGATAGCTAAATTTTTTCTTATAAATTTAAATAGTTGTAAATAATATATTTTCTAAAGTATTTTAAATATTGACATTAAATAACAGTTAATATCAATTTTTTAGATGTATCCCATGATATCTAATACCACAGCAATTTGATAGCCGTTGTTGCCCACTTTAAAATGTATAGGAGAAGACATTTTATTTTTGATAGAAACTTTACATCATTCCTTTTTGTCCTTAAAATTATATTTCTACTTCTCTTCTCACCCAGAATTTTACATAATGTGTTATATTTTGTACTTGGAAAATCTTTTGATCATCTATCTCCTTTGTAACCAAAATATGTATATAAATTGAAATTAATGTTTAAATTTCCTGTGATCACGAAACTCATAAGTATTCACATTTCTCTTCTGGATTGAGTTATCATTGAAGTTATTATCTGCATAAAATTTTCCAAAGCAATATAAACAACATACAACACAAATTTGGATAATTGTTTAAAAAATTTTGTTGGAGACTTTTCTTAATAAAATAAATGGGACTTTTTCCCTCCTCCAATTAGTTCCTGTATCGTTGGATGAATGTTATTTATTTCTATAATGGGACCAGATTCAGCATGAAATCTATGTTTACTTTGCATTTTATAGATGTAAACACTGAGAAAACCTGTTTGTGTAAATAAGTAGATAGGAATGGAAGGAGTATTGTTATAACAATATCATTCATTTCTATGACTCCTTCTGAGATATGTAGCAAAAAAATATACAGTGATCTACCACTAAAATTTATCTGGCAATTTCATTAGATCCATTCCTTTTTCAATTTTATTGCAAGCAAAGAATTAAACCCACTTGATTTTCAAAACTGGATTTACTACACAATCATTAGAGTTATTCTCAATTTCTGGGAATATACCAAAAAACTTTTTCAAATTAATTCAAATCATGGTGTTACTCTCATTTAGTGGCATCTTGATTAAACTGATACATTCAGAAGAGGTTATAAAAACAGAATATTGTTAATTTCAATACAGTATTTTTTAATAACATCTTTTCCAATATTTTAAATACATGATTTAAATATGGCAAACATTTGTGCTGCCTCAAAGGTTGAGTCAGTTTATGAAGAATGTCCTTCATACAACCCATTTAGCAATGCCAGGCCTCAAAAACAAATCATACTTAATTTCTGACAGAAAAAGTCTGACTTCATTTTTTAATTCAAGTATATTAATATTATGAAATAGTATTTTTAAAACACAGAAATAAGTTGCAGAACACATGTACAGAGGCATGTTTATAATGAAGCTAACAGAGCATATCCACCAGAGTGCCTTCCTTCCAAGATTCCTTCTTTTCTAATTTTAAATATTCACTTTTATGTGTAATTTTATATTCTTTGTCATAAAGAAAGCCTCCAAATTGTATAAGTTTTGGACCTTGTATTTCTCCCTGAATATTTGAAAAGATAAATCACAAGACCAGTCAAGATAAGCTTAAAATGATATATATCTCGTATAATAAATTTCATATTAAGTTATGAAAATAAGATAAATCATTTCTCATTACTTAATTTATAATAAATAATACAGAATAAAATGTAGCTAAGATTATAACTTATGAAGTAAGGTATATGGTAAAATGCCTAGTATTCCTTCAGTAAATGTTTTGGGGGGAGGTATATATCAAACTGTGATGTTTGACTTTGGGGAATCATTAAATAAGAAACTTGTATAAAAATCAGAAATAACATCATTTTCATCATGATCAAATTTTTCCTATGTATTTTTGAAAAAGAAAGCTATATACTGCTAAAAACTAATCAGATAGCTAGTTGGCATATAGTTTTATTTCTATATTAGCAGCAAAAAATATTAAATGTTGTATTCAATGAAATGAAGTTGACTAAATTTTATATAAATATTTCAGAATATGAGCTGATAAAATAGGTTTTAGCTAACATTGAATAATGAACACTAACTCTGAAGTCTGAAAGAAATCACATATAATTTTTATCCATAGGATTTAGCCATCATATCTTAAAAAATTACAGTATCATTTAAAAGAGTCTTTGTCATCTATATTGCTTTTGTTGTTCAAAAGTGCTCTTTGTTTTAAGCTAATAGCATGTTCCAGCATGTCCTAGGGGTTAGTATTAAGAAGAACTGAGGGAAAAATGCTTCTGCTAAAATATTTTTTTAAATCATTGAAGCAGAGTTTTGGACTCCTGGAGGATCCTTATGCTGTTTTTGCTGTAGAGTACCCCTTGGAAGATCTTTGTATATCCCTGGGGTGACTCCACCTGGTTTGAAGACCTCTCTGTACTAGTCATGAGATAAGGATCTGACCTAAGACTGTAACAGTAGTTTTGGTTTAGGAGACTGATTTGAGACTTTTCTAAGATATACTCTAAAGGGACGAGGTGGCTCATTGGACATTGGAGTGAAATATGAGTCAAAAATAATTCTTAAGATTCTATCTTGAGGAGTTGGATAGATTGTGATGCCATTCATTGCGTAGGGAAAGTAAAATAATCAGCAGGTTTTGGAAAAGTGGAGATGGAGTTCTCTTTGCATATAGAACTTTAATACAGAAATGTTCAGTGAGTCTGAAGCACAAAAGAAGGGTCAAAGAAATGGTTATAAATTTAGGAGACTTTAGTATATAGATGGATGATACTATCTAAGGGAAGATTTTTGACAGGAAGAGATCTGATGATGGAATTTTGGGGAAACTCAAATTTAGAGAATGGAAAAAAGACAGGAAAGTGTTGGGGAAATATAACTAAAAACAAACTCTCCTCCAAACCGAGAAAACCTCTCCATAAAGATAGAAGAGAAAGAAAACAGCATTAATCCAGAAAGTAATGTGTGTCACAAGCAATCTGCTAAGAGATTGCAAAGACAGAAAGAAATCTCATCCTTTCATGTTGCCAAGCAGATTCAATCTATTATATACACGTTCTCAAGATGAACAATAACTAGGCTTCAAGCAAGAGGACTTGACAACACCATTTGTCACCCACAGTTCATCCTAAATTCACTTGGTAATTGGAGTGACCATCTGTAGTAGCTAATTGGTTTTATCCAAAGGAAGAATAAACTTCTCCTATCTTTATGACAGGAGGTAGTTTTGCAACTTGGAAGGAGGCACCTGCCAGAGTTAGGCTTCTATCCTCCCACAGAAACTGGGAGGTAGGGCTCCATTTTCCTTGATGATTACATTCCAAAGAGATGGTTCCTACGTCCTTGAGAACGACATTCCTGGATCATAAAGCTGGCAAGAGGCTTTTAAGCAAAAGCTTTTAAAAAGATTTACATAGGGGGCCTGCCCCGGGGCCTAGTGGTTAAGTTCAGCACGCTCCACCTCAGCAGCCCAGGTTCAGTTCCCAGGTGCAGACCCACGCCACTCATTGGTAGCCATGCTGTGGCGGCAACCCATGTACAAAATAGAGGAAGGTTGGCACAGATGTTAGCTCAGGGCTAATCTTTCTCAGCAAAAAAAAAAAAAAAAAAAAAAAACATATATTTCAAAGAGAAAGAATTTACAAGTACAAGTTTTCTGAAGTAAATGCTCTAAGAAAAGAGGAAGTCCCTCATTTTCAACAGGGAGAATTATTTTTTTTTCTTTTCTGATTTGTATTTATCCTTACATAAATGATCGGAGAGAGAAAAACAGCCTTGGAGATGAGGAGAGAAATTACCAAGAGTGCTTTCATGAAAACCAAAGGAAGAGAATATTTTGAACGGGTTGGGGGAGTAACACTGTCTTCAAGGAAATTATATTTCATTTGTGGGATAAAACTAACATACATTTAAAAGTAACTAAATATGTAAAAATTTCTTAACTAAATATAGAAAGACTATACCTTTACATGGTTAATTGCATAGTACAGACTAGAAGTACTATAGAAATTCAGTAGCATAAGGTCATTAAGACCTTGAGTAGTCAGAGGAGGATTTGTGGAAATGAGAAAACTTAAACTTTGAAGGAAAGATTAAATTTATGTAATTCATACTTTTAATCTCATCAGGCCAGAACATACCTCTGTCACCATCCTCTGTAATGAGGATAAATCCATTAGCAGTGGAATCATGATATTCACAGTCCATTGGCCAAAATTCTCCCTTGGATAGTGTTGATGCTTGAGTAAACAATGACACCATTTCCCCCTGTGACTTTCTATTTTTTGTGCTCCCTCTCATCATTACCCCCTTTCTGATTAACAGGTTCTTTCTTTTATATGTTAATAGCTTCAAGTCATGCTTCAGCTTAGAAGCCATTTTTTCTCTAGGATACTTATCAGGGTTCAATTAGAGCTTAACTTGCAAAGAGCAGCTTATTTTTCAGTTCTTAGAAGATACTTTGCAGTTAACGCTGGTGTTACCTATAGAGACAAAAAAATTTTTTTTTTGGATTTTAGTTATCTTTGTGTGTCAGAGGTTCCCAAGACCGCCCTCAGGTTTGATGATTCACTAGGAGGACTCATAATGTTACCAGACACATACACAGGTTCTTTACCCGCCCCACAAGAAGGGCCAAATAAAACTGGAACGCCAGGCTTATCGCAAGGAAAGATTTTTATTTCTGGTGACCTCAGCTGGGAGACGAGAGTGAGCCCTTAAATTCATCTCGTCTCCCTGAAAGATGGGAGGCAAGGGGTTTTAAAGGTTGCAAGGAATGCAGCTGCTTGTAGGGAGGGAGAGCCTGTGGGCTTGCAGGTTGCGCCTTCCCTCCAGCCTGCATTTGGCCTTGTGAGGCTGCTTGCAGGGAGGAGGATAGCAAGATAAGGAAATCTGCAGATGAGTGTCCTTGGTTGTCTGCCTCCCTGGTGGAGGGTGGATTCTGGTGCCAGGAAGCCAAGGAGTTGGGGTCTGGGAAGCTTCAGCTTCTTGATGTTCTCTGGATATCAGTTTCCCTGTAACAAACCTCAAAGGACCCATAACTAGCCAAAATGTTAGCATGAGGCCACCTGGGCTCTAACAATTTGTAACTTTTTAAAAAACTGATATTTACATATGAATGTAACTTAGGGAAGCAGGGAAAGGGGATGAGTGCTTTTGGTTTTAACCCCATATATGCTGGGTTTAATGTAGGGGAACTGATATCAGGGCCAGTATCAATAGGACTCAGCAAACAGTCATACTGTTACTGAACCAAAGTGGGGTCGCTTCCTGGCGAATTAAAATCAGACTCTCCACCAGAAGTAGTTGTCACACAAAGTAGAGCCTATTTACATCAAATAGGAGTCCGCTGGGAATCATTTCCAAAGTTGTGGCTCTCCTGGAGCACAGGACAGCAGGGGCCTTTTATTTTGCATGGGGAATGAATATTCAAAAGGGAGAGGTGGGTATTCACTTGCGCCCAGGCTCAGTTCACTTATCTGCGCAGGTGCTCCTCTTGCGGTGGGGCTTGGTCTGGTTCAGGGTAGTTGGTGTCGGGGCAATGAGTTGATGACTATGATTCATTACAGGGAAAAGATACAAAGCAAAATCAGCAAAGGGAAAAGGCATCTGAGGCAAAGCTGGAGGAAACCAAGCACAAACTTCCAAGGGTCTTCTCCCAGTAAAGTCATGTGGGACATGCTTAATTCCCCCAGCAGTAAATTGTGACAACACATGTGAAATGTCATCTACTAAGGAAGCTCATTAGAGACTCAGTGCCTAAGGTTTTTATTGGAACTGGTCACGTAGGCACACTCTGCCTGGCACATACCAAAGTTCCAGAGTCTCAGAAGGAAAGCAGGTGTTCAGCATAAACCATTTTGTTTGCAGAAGCAGTTTAGGCACAGTGAACCACTCAACATTTAAGGAATTGTGGAAACTGTCCTCAAATCTAAGTTCCCAGGCACCAGTCAAGGGTCAACATTGCAAGCAGGCCTTTTTGAGGATGGCAGCTTCAGGCCTGCTATGTCAGCTCTTTTCTGTACACCTTTTAATCCAATGATTTTTTTTTTAATCCAATGATTTGCAGGTAGAATCAAGAGTTGGCACATCAAGTAACTGTCTTTTAAATGCTTCCCATATATTACAGGTATGCTCCAGAATCACTGACAGAGAGCAAGTTTTCTGTGGCCTCAGATGTTTGGAGCTTTGGAGTGGTTCTGTATGAACTTTTCACGTATATTGAGAAGAGTAAAAGTCCACCAGCGGTCAGTGTGCTTTTTATTTACTTTCAGCTTTTTTAACATGAGAAAATATTTTTCCAAAGAATAATAGTAAGCTTAGGGCTCATTTTAGAGTCTCTCATTTCTTATTTGTAAGACAATATCCACCAAAATAACCCTAAACTTATTAATTAAATTAACTTGAATTTTTAAAAAGAGGGTGTTGAATACTCTTTAGTATATTGTCTTAATATTATTTTTAGTAAATTCAATAAGCTCATTCATTCTAGGAATTATTGGAAAAGTTAAAATAAAGCTTTTAAAGTAATTTTTTTCCTGTACATTGTAGTTTTTTTAATATAGGAAAATATGAAAAAAAATAAAAAGCATCTCTAATTCAACTACTCAGAGATAACTACTTTAATATTGTGATATGTTTTCTTCCAGGCTTCTTTTAATTTTATGTATAAAAGTGAAATTTTATTAAAAATAGTTTTTATAAAATAAAGATCATACTGTACAGTTTGTATTAAAGTATGGATAGTTTCCTATATTAGTAAATATTTACTGCAAATATGACTTCTAAATTGTGGGTAGCATTTCATCATAAAGATAAAATTTCTGGACAATCATTTTCCATTTTTCAGTCTTTTAAGGAACGCTTCAATGAACATAGTGAACATTCTTTTACATAAATATTTATGTTTATTTCTGGTTGTCACCTTAGAATAAAAGTATAATTATAAATGAAAAGTTATGAACTCTTTTAAAGATTTTAGATTATTTCAAAATGCATTCCAGAAAAGCTCTATCAAATTACTCTCAATAGCAGTGCATTGTACATTTCATCATTTGCCAGTATTGACCGTTATATTTTTATTCAGTTTTGCCAAATTCATAGAAGTTGTATCTATTTGATTTTAATTTGCATTTCTCCTATTAATGTGACTGAGTACATATTTATTGAGTGTTTACTGTGAGTATCCGTGTGTGTACAATGTCTCCTCATGTGCTTTTCCCATTTTTATATTGGTAATTTTTCTTACCAGTTTATGAGAGCTCTCTATATGTAAATAAATGATGTGTTGATTGTAAATGTTTCTCTAGCTTATAGTTCAGACTTTAATTTTATGAATTTTTAACATGTGAACATTTCCTCCATTGCATTTATGCTTAAATATTCATTCTGCATTTTCTTTTTATTATGTCCTCTTTCACATTCAACTTTTTATTTCAGCTGAAATGTAATATGATGTGTTAAAATCACAACAACCAAAAAACCAAAGTAAATATGTTTTTTTGGGCCCTTGTTTTGGGCACTTCTCAGGGAATTTGTGTTGAGTATATTACAGTTATGTAATATTACATTTCCATAAATGGCATTATAGAGGTTCCATATTTAACAGTCTTTTCTGAAATATGACTGAAAAGGAAGTTATCGATTCTTAAAATAGTCTGTTTTTAAAAGGTTTCAAACATATAAGAAAACATACATATACAGAATTTTTCCCATTTACTGGAAGAAGCTGAGAAAGAATTCTGCTTCAAATTAAATATATCAAAAAAATCTCATTGAAACGTGGGTTTGTTTTTCAGGAATTTATGCGTATGATTGGCAATGACAAACAAGGACAGATGATTGTGTTTCATTTGATAGAACTCCTGAAGAATAATGGAAGATTACCAAGACCAGATGGATGCCCAGATGAGGTAACAAAAAACTTTTTTATCCACAGTAATCATGCATTTTCTTTCTCTTTTTACCCAAGGATTTTAGGTCACTTTATGAAATTTAATTTGCTGAGCTTTTAGATAAATAGCATAATCATATGACTGTGGATCTAAGCATAGCCATGACACATGCTTGTATAGGAAAATTAAGTTGAAGTTCTGAATTCATGTCTTCCACCAATTAAAAGATGGCACTTTGTGTTCATTGTAATTTTGTTTTATTTTCTCTTTTACAGATTTATGTGATCATGACACAATGCTGGAACAATAATGTAAATCAACGACCGTCTTTCAGAGACCTAGCTCTTCGAGTTGATCAAATAAGGGACAACATGGCTGGATGAAAGAAATGAACTTCCCTCTGAGACCAAAATAGACGTAGAGAACAAAGTTTTGTATTTCACATTGCCCTGGACTATTATTACATGTATCATTTTATGTATATCATGATGCTAGTCAGCAAAGATGTGGAAATATCTGCTCAAAACTTTGAAAGTTTATTGAGTTTTTCTTCATGAGGACACTAGTTTAAAAGACATTGATGAAAAGTCCTTAGCAAAGAATTTTGTAAAAAGTTTGATGAACCTAATCAGTCAGTTAAATCACCTTTCTTTGGAAAAGAAAAAAAATAGACTTTTTTCAACTCAGAATTTTGAGAGATGAAAAAATTGTACATTTTGCAAAGTTAAAGATGCACAGAATACATATGTACAGTTTTTACCACAGTGAATGTATAATACCTTGGCATCTTGTGTGATGTTTTACACAAGGGCTAGTATTCATTAATGATGTTTTCTAATTTTTCCATAGTCGATCTACAATAACTTCACTATACAAACAAATTAAGATGCTCAGATAATTGAATAAGCACGTTTTTGTCCTTGTTCATCTGTATCACTGGCCAGCAATATAAGCAGGTGTACACTTTTAGCTTGTTGTTCTATGTACTGTAAATGTTTTTCAAAGCAAAGGGAACAAATGTTTAGTTTTATTTGTATAGGAAATTTCCCTGACCCTAAAGAATTTGCATTTTGAAATGGAACAAGTTTACAAAGATATAACACAGTCTATTTTCTTATTTGTCTCCCTTGTATCTTTTTGTGGTGAGTATGTTTTTTAAATAGAACTATCTCCAGATTTTTCTAAGACTACAGTGAATAGTTATCTTTTAAATTTTTGAGATTACAAATGCCATGAATATTGTCATCCCTTGAGCCGTTGGCTGCCAGTAAGATTCTTCAATTCCTGGGACCTATGATCATGCATTAAATTTAAGTCTAAGCCATAAAACAGATTGGTTTTTAAATGTATGAGCTTATAGAGATGTATAGTGGGTTAGGAACTTTTTTTCTAAAGACTATATATTTTAGGTTTTCAGGAATCTGTGTTGCAGTCATAGAAGAGATTTCCTTTTGTTAGAGATTCTTACATACAAGGGAGAAATGAGAGTAAATTGGTGAATAGGTATGCTTGTTAATTTTATTCAAGAATGCCAGTAGAAAATTCATAATGTATGCCTTTAAGAAAAATGAGAGTATACCTATTTTCAGTTAAGTATAAAGGGTTATTTGTTGTTGTCTTTGTCTGTTGTAGTGCTACTCCATTTTAGACACCATACCTAAAATAGGATGGATTTTTTTGTGTATGTTATTTATGTAAAGTTTAAAATACTTGGTATTTTGGTTAAAAAGAAAATCATTTCTTACTTTATTTTCAGTGGTAAATGCTATTTTTTTAAACTTGCACTTAAGACTTTTGATTATTTTTCTATTTTTTGGAGCTGGTTTTAAAATGCAAATGATGTAAGAAAAAAATGCGTCACATGAAGTTTGAGATTTTTTGGTTGGAAGGAAGAAAAGAGAAGAAATGCTTTTTACAGTCTTTAAAGAATTCTAAGGAGTTACCAAATGCAAAAATCACCTAAAATGATGGTATATTAGATTTTAAAAGATTTCTAGTAGATATTTTCATGAAAGTTGAATATAATTTTTATTTAATTTGTAAAGACTCCTCAAGGATCTGTATATGTAATACAATTAAGACATCTTCCGTTCTGCTACTTTTCAAGTCAAAAGTAGCAAATCATACAATATACTTGATTTCAGATTTTTATACTAAAACTTAAGTATTTAAAGATAGATTCTTAATGGTCTACAACATTTTGTTTTTGTTCAAAAACAAGGATGTTAACTAGACTACTTTTTAAAAGTTTTTTTTAATGTTTCAGTTTTTACTTTTAGGGAAAAAAATCCCACATAAACATTCTTAAGTTTTTAGAGTGGGATGACTACCTTACTATAAAATTCTAAGTTTTCAAGAGAATTATTATTCATTGATGGTTTGTGATGCTTTAAATTTTGATTCTGACCATACATAAAAAGAAATTAACCCTGCAGCTGTTTAGTTCATTCTGCACAAGAAACAGGTAAGTAAGTATTGTACCAGTTAATACCAAAATGTTTCTTCAAATTAATATTCTTTAGAAATGAGGGTAAAGTTTTTCTTAGAATTCTCTAATTCTGTAAATATTCTAGTATATTTAGTTATACAATCTTTATATAAGTAATTCTCTACATCCATGGCTACCTGCTTTGGGAAGTAGTCACTTTTTCATGTTATTTATAAATATGCTGCCAGTAGCACTATAATTTGCTGTGGAAGAGTGCTTCTTACAACCCAAGACTTCTGCTTTAAAGTCAAGTGAAATTTTTATCACAACTATAACTTATGATATTTAAATTTTATTTAAACAGTTTTATTATGGAGTAAACGTTAGAAAATACCTACAGTTCTGTACCTGGGGAGCCATTCTCCATGGGGTGTTATTTGTGGTCAGTTTATTGAGACTGTATTATTTTCTTCATTGTGCCTTTAGCATGTTCCCACAAAATTGAAATATCGATGTAATAAATATTCAGAAGTTATTTTCTTTTGTACTGTCACCAAACCAAGGAAGTGCGGGTATACACACTGGTTTAGGGATGTGCAGAGAACCCTTTTTATAATAGTAAACTTAGTTTTTGATTTTTTTAAGAAATGCTTCCTAAGATTGCTGTCAACTGCTGTGTGCTCTTTATGAACATTGCTGTATCCACTCTAGTTTTGGTAATGTCATTTCTTTTTTTTTTTTTTTTAATGAATTTTTTTTTTTTTTGGTGAGGAAGATCAGCCCTGAGCTAACATCTATGCCAATCCTCCTCTTTTTGCTGAGAAAAACTGGCCCTGGGCTAATATCTGTGCCGATCTTCCTCCACTTTATGTGGGACGCCGCCACAGCGTGGCCTGACAAGCAGTGCGTTGGTGCGTGTCCGGGATCCGAACCTGGGCCGCCAGCAGCAGAGCACACACATTTAACTGCTACGCCACGGGGCCGGCCCCCACTCTAGTTATGGTATTTAAATTATTTCTAATGAAAGTTTTTCTAAGATTCTAGTATAACTTACTAAAGATCTTCTGGTTTGCTATATTAGAATAGTCACAGTAGATATAAGTCAGCAGGATTATCCAAACAAAAGACTAGGTTATATGAGATAAGCTTCATTTTATTTAAGAAAAAAAATCAAAGTATGAATATCAGAAAATACTTTGTGTTTACTCCCAGATTTGGGCTGATTGTACTTAATTTCAAGATAACTAGCTGCTAAGTGTTTCATGATGCTGATAATAACATTAGATTTCATAATGACAGTGAGATAAGAGAATTTAAAAACTTTCACATTGGGGGGAGGATGGATTTTCCCTCCTTCCCTTCTAGGTTCTTTGGCTGGTCTAATAATTAAATTGATATAAGACATTAATAGGAGAAAAACAAACAAAAGTTTAATAACATGTATACCTCCTGTATATGTGGGAGAGATCCAGGAAAACTGAGTACCTCCCATCTATAGCTCAAGACAAAAGATGTTGGGGGTGGGGAGTTAGCTGTGGGAGGTAACTAGGAGGTAACAGTAAACAAGAGTTAAGTTGTTATGCAGATTTAAGTCTTTGCCTTCTCCACTGATAAAAGTTTCTCAAGATTGTCATTGCCCTCTTTCTGGTACAGCAAGGGAGACACCTTTACAAATGGAAATTTTCCTTATACAGTTATGCTTGCTTAATGAGGGGATACTTTCTGAGAAATGCGTTGTTAGGCGACTTTGTTGTTGTGCAAATATCATAGAGTGTACTTAGACCAACCTAGATGGTACAGTTTACTACACACCTAGGCTATATGGTACTAACCTTATGGGACCACCGTCATATACTCAGTCCGTTGTTGACCCATTATGCATTACATGATGGTAAATGTCTCTTACAAAAGGATAATTTCTACTTGGTTTTCAGAGCTTCTCTCATGTCTGCTGTTTTTTTAAAATAACCTAAAATAATCCTTATGCCAAAGAGGCGTATTTGAGGTTGACAAATTTTGTTCCCCTTCAACATTAATCAAATTCATATAATATGCATATCATATACCCTTTTCATATGAATCAAATTTTTAGTAAAATGTACATTATATACCTAAATATTAAAATATTTAATTTTATAGTCTTATCAATTTTGTTTTATTTTATTAGAATATGTTCTTTAGGTTAAGAAATTAGTTTCTATTGTGCTTATGCCAGATGGCATTGTTTAGTTGGTACAGGCCCTAAATATGGTTCACTCTTTTTCAGTCTTACAAATTTATAAGGAAAAGCCTTATCTCCAACTGAAACACCATATTAATATGGTTTTAAAAGTTGTTAATGATCTGTTTTGTGTGCTGGTCTCAGCCTATCAATAATCAGTGTTGTGGTTGGACCAGCCCTTGTGGTTCTTATTATGATTGTAAGATGCCCTTCAGCAATAACCATCAGGAAACTTTGGGGAAAAAATAAAGTTTTATTAGTTACAGAACCTGGAAATTACATGGCACACCTGGGGCTACACAGAGAGAAAGTGAGTGTAGGAGCCTGGGGTTCTGCTTTTATTGGGGTCAAGCATGGGGGCCTAGGGTTTCGAGGGCTCACTCTTTATTGGTGAATTTAAAACATAAGAGCAGGAATTTAAAGTACGGGAAGAGAAAAAACAAGTGGTCCAAATGGTCAGTTTATCAAAATCAACCATGATTTTAGCAAAGGAGACTCAGTAAGGGGAGGCAGCCTGGTTCTTTGTCTAGTCTGTATGGTGGCAATGTGTTTGAGATAGCCATCTTTGAAGTGGATGCATTGGCAATCAAAGCTTAAGTCAGGCACTTGCATTCCAAAAAAAGAGAAAACCCAACCATCAGGGCTTACAGGACATGATCATCATTCCATTATAAGGCATTTCTTTGCATAGCAGATTGCTTAACATCTTATTTTTGAACATAACTGTAACATTTATAAAATGAGAGCATTAAAAGAGCTCTAAGAGTTCCTGTTACAGTTATCCATATTCTTAGATTTTGTCAATAGTTTTGATTTTAATACCTGTAGTAGGAAGCACTCCTATAGATGATATTTATTGGGGTCAAGTAAGTCAGCTTTGAGCAGTGTGAACATACAGAAGCATAGCTTTTAGCTTGAACTACTTTAAAATCATGGTGTTTTTAGGGAAACTCGTTTGGTGTGACGCCAAATAATCTCATATATAAAGGACCCATAGGAAGAGTATCTTGGCTCTAGGCCTAGTGTTAAGAGTTTCATATGTTACTTCTCTCTAGAGCATGCTTTTTCAACAGAGGTGCTATTATCTCTAAGGGGGTGAATATGGATGTTGGGGGATGAAAAATCATACTCCTTTATGTATAAAGCACAGAAAAGCATACAGTACATAAACAGATACAGTGGTATTAAAATTTCATTGTGGAGGAAATTAGGGAAAAATGTCTAAAAAACTCCTTGAGGGAGGAGGGTGAAGAAGGGGGGTAATGCACAGAAAGTTGAGAAACACTGCTCTAGAGTGTACTCACATCGACATGGGCCAAACCAGCACTACCTCAGAAATGAGCTCAATAAGAGCAGATAGTTATGTCAGTGTCAGAACAACTGAGAGTATTAGATCTTTAAACAAATGTTCTAAATAGTGTATCTGAACTGAGAAAATTTAGTTGACATGTAATCTTTTTAAAAAGTCATGTAATTTTAATCTCTCTAGAACTTAAAGATTTTCTGTAACAGAAGCAAAGATTGGGTCTTTTTCAGTGGAGATACATCCCTAAGTACCATTTTGTTGGCTTGTTTTTACATATCACAATAAATAAGATACAATAATCCTCTCAAAAAATGTAACATAGTGTATAATAATAGGTAGCATATTAACAATTTTTCTTCTTGATCATACAAGGAGATAATAAGAAAGTACCTTTTGATATTAAAACCATGTCATATTACTGTATATTAAAGTCAAAATTTCTGCAGAGAAAAAAGAAAGAAACTAACAATGCCAATAAAGGTCATATCTATGCTATAAAATTTACCCAGAAGACAAAGTACTCATCTTTGACTGAAAAATGCTGATGCAGTTTTTTTTTTAAATAGCTATCCTAATGACTGAAATGGAGATCATTGTGGTTTTGATTTGCATTTCACTAATGATTAATGATGTTGAGCATCTTTTAATGTGCAATTTATTGGCCATTTGTGTATCTTCTTTGGTGAACTGTCTATTTAACTCCTTTGCCAATTTATCAGGTTGTTTTTTGTTGTTGAGTTGTAGGAGTTCTTTATATATTCTGGATATTAACCCTTTATCAGATACATAATTTGCAAGTCTTTTTTCCCATTCTATGGGTTGCCATTTTACTCTGTTGATTGTGTCCTGTGATGCACAAAAGTTTTTAATTTTGATGTATTCCAGTTTATCTATTTTTACTTTTCATGTCATAGCCAAGAAATCATTGCCAATCCAGTGTCATGAAGCTTTTTTCTTGTGTTTTCTTCTAAGTGTTTTATAGTTTTAGCTCTTATGTTTAGGTCTTTGATTCATTTTGAGTTAATTTTTGTGTGTGTGTGTGAGGAAGATCAGCCCTGAGCCAACATTGATGCCAATCCTCCTCTTTTTTGCTGAGGAAGATTGGCCCTAGGCTAACATCTGTGCCCATCATCCTCTACTTTATATATGGGATGCCGACACAGCATGGCTTGACAAGTGGTGCATCAGTGCGCGCCCGGGATCCTAACCTGAGAACCCTCGGGCCTCCGAAGCAGAGCGTGTGTGCTTAACTGCTGCACCACTGGGCCGGCTCCTTGAGTTAATTTTTCTGTATGGTGTAAGGTAAGGGTCCAATTTCATTTTTTTGCATATAGATTTCCAGTTTTCCCAACACCATTTGTTAAAAAGAGTGTCTTTTCCCCACTGAGTGATCTTGGGGCACCCTTGTCAAAAATCATTTGACTATATATATGAGAGTTTATTTCTGAGTTCTCTATTTTATTCCATTGGTCTGTATGTTTGTCTTTATGCCAGTACCACACTGTTTTGATTGCTGTGGCTTTTGTAGTAAGTTTTGAAATCAGGAAGTGTGAGATCTTAACTTTGATGTTCTTTTTCAAAACTGTTTTGGCTATTTGGTGTCCTTTGAGATTCCACACGATTTTTAGGATGAGTTTTCTATTTCTGCAAAAATCATCGTTGGGATTTTGATAGGAATTGCATTAAATCTATAGATTGCTTTGGGTAGGTGTAGTATCCTCTTAGGTGGATTATATTATCTCATTTTATCCATACAATTTTGTGAGGTAGGTACTTTTTCTCATTTTAAGTGTGTGGAAACTGAAGTTTAGCAAGATACAATAAACTCCCAAGTCCCACATGTAGAAAGAAGAGATGCTGGAATTTAAACTTATGCAGTCTAACTGCAGTGCCAGAGTTGATAACCATTTCACTATGCTGCCATTCACAGCTTTTAAAGTAGCAATAAACTAGGTAAGCTTTCTACAGTGATCCATGGTTATATTTCCCAGGTGGCAAGATGACAAAATCATTTCAGTTCCCAGTAGAAGTTATTTGAATATATTTTTAGTTGGATTACTACATTCTGTCCTCCAAAAAAAAGAATTTAAGTGCACAACAATTTGATAAAATGTTGAAAGGAAGTCTTTGTAGAAGGAGCAATGTAAGGGGTAATACTGCCTTTTGCTAGATAATGAGAGAACGTTGAAAGTAGACGAACTTAAAAAAAGCTTGGAGTGGATGGCCTTTGCTTCAGAGTACTCTGCCAAAGTATAATGAAGTATTATTTAATTTGGACACTCTGAAGTCTAGGCATAACTCTGGTGGCTTGAGGAACTGAACCATGTTTTCCAAAGTCACTATAATATTTGCTAGATGAAAGAGGATTACTGGAATGCAAGAAGAGGATCAGAGATTTAAATGAAACCATGCATTTTACAGCTGAGGAAGCTGAAGCCAAAGAAATTACTCTAACTTGCCCACATCACAGATCTGGTCAAGAGCAAAGCCAAGCTAGAGCCCAGGTCTTCTGACTCTGATTGATGCTCTTTATACTACAACATGCTAAATTACCCTATTTTTAAAGAAATGAGACTAGGGTATAAACCATAAACTTTACCAATTTAATCTTTTAACAAATCTTTTGAAGGCCTGCAGTGAACAAGACACTATGTTAACACTGTTGGTGAACAAAGATGTTCAGATATATCCTCAAGGGATTTTTAGTTGAGAAGGGACTTTAGAAAGCATTACAAAGACAACTTGCAAATATCTAGGAAAACAACAACATTAAGTAGCAACACATGTCTAAAAGGAAGTTACTTCTGATGAATTTGCAGTAGAGGAAAATAAGTGAAAACTGGAAGCAGATGAGTTATGCATAAAATTGCAAATACCTATTTAATATATTTGAATTCAATCAATAACCTGGGAAATGTTAACCTAGAACCAAGGTTGCAAAACTATTTTGTATGATGATGAATGACCTGGAGAATTACACCAAGTAAAGCCAAAGATAAAACTATTTTTCACAGCTATCAGTTCAGAACTCTCAGGCAGAACTCTCTCTATTTTCTCCGCAAAACTGCCTCCCTTCCTGATGTACTGATTCATAAAAATGACACCACAATTCTCTTAAGTCATTAAAGCTTGGAACCCCTGAGTAAAAACCTTTGATTTTTGTTTTTATCTCTTGCACTCTCTTTCCATTCTTCCTTCTCACTGTCTCCTTCATCAATTTCTTTTGTACTCCCTTATAATTTGATGTCTAGACCAGTGTAATAACCTTAATTAGTCTTCCTCCCTTCTCTCATTAGTCCTGCATATCAGTGTCAGGTTGTTCTTCCAATAGCAGTTTTAAGCATGTCACTCTTAAAAGCTTTCCACCTCTCCCCATTTCCTAGAGGATAAAGTCCAACACCCTAGACTGTCGCCAGAGGCAGAGCGTGATTTTAACATCAAAAGTAAAGGAATCTGGGGTAGGGACTGTGTTGTTGGTTGGAGAGGAAGAAAGTACTTTTTAAAAATTTTTATTTAACTTTGACTACCTTTAGTTCTTTGACTGCCTTTCCCACCTGTCTCCTAGTATTACTTTCATACTGCTTTCACTGGCATCTTTTCATCATAATCTTAACAACTTTATGTCAACATATTTTAAATTATTGAAAAAGTACCACTTTTCAGGAGGTACTTTTCAGGAGCTTCATAAATTAGGCTTTTGTCTGTCATTCCAAGACCTTCAAAACATGTCCCAACTGCCTTGCCTAGATTTATCTCCCACCACTCCTCAATAATTTTCCAGTCCAGCCACATTGGTTTATTTGCCGTTCATTCCCTGAAAGTATCTTGTAGCTTGGACTAGAGAGGTGTGGATAGAAATGGAAAGAAGTAGAAAAGTATGCTACTGATGGATTGAATGGAAGGGATAAGAGAAAGGAACAAATCAAGGATATCTCTTTGGTTTTGGTTTTAGCAACTAGATGGGTGGTTGAGCTATTTACTTATGTGGGAGAGGGGAGAGCTTAGACAGAATTCCATTTTGGACATGTTAAATTTGAGATGCCTATCAGATATCCAAGTAGAGATGTCACATAGGTAGTCATTTAAAATAATGCATGTAGTTAAAGTAGCTTAAGGAAGTGTTGGGAGAGAAAGGAAGCAAGTAGAGGATCAGGACTTGAGACAATCTAACATTTAGAGGTTAGATTCAGGATGAGTCAGCAAGGAAAGACAAAGAGTGGTCAGTGAAGTAAAAGGAAAACAAGGTTAGTGGTGTTTCTTGAAAGCAAGAAAAAAATGTGACTAAAGTAGGAGAAAGTAGTCAACTGTGTTGAATGTTATTTACTGAAGGACCAAGTAATAGGAGCACTGTGAACTGACCATTGTAATTGGGTGCAGTGAACTGATGAGTAAGTTCAATATAGTTGGAGGACAGCTTCCAGACTGGATCAGGTTGAAAAAGTTATAAGGTTGGGAAGCTTCGAGACAGCAAATGTAGACTACTGTTTTGAGAAGTTTAGCCATGAAGGGGAGCAGGAAAATAAGGTGATAGCTTAATGTGTGCATGAAGACAGTATTCTTTTAAGTTGAGAAATATTACACCACATTTATATGCTGATGGGGTGAGCCATAGAGAAAGAGACTGATGATATCGGGGAGAGAACTATAAAAGGAGTGAAATTTTGAATGAGATCCTGAGCACAAGAGAGAAATGAGTCTTTAGTAGATTAGGGACACTTCTACAATTCTACCTAGAGGGAAGATGGTAAAATGGGGTAAATTCAGGTAGGTTTGTAGATTTGGTAGTGGAAACATGAAGAGCATTTTCCTCTGATTAACTCTATTTTCTCACTGAAGTTTGAAGTGAAATTACTGGCTGACTGGTAATTTGATGGTACATCCATGTCTGGTTTGATTACTATTTCCTTAACAATGAAGCTGAGACTTCTGCTTGTGGCTGTGATGGAGTAAGTTGGACCAGATCTGCTTTTCCCCTACGAGCAACTAGAGAGCTGGACAAAACATTAAACACCTAAATTCAGACACTGGATAATAAGCAAGATTGTGATCCCTAGGAGAGTGGAAACAAATGAGGTGAGCCTTATGATAGTGCCAACAATAGAAGCTATCTAAACTGAAGCACAAAGAGAAGACAAAAAACAGCCTCACTGACCTGTGGGATGCTATCAGGCAGTGTAACATCTGTGTATTGGAGTGTCCCAGAATAAAAAGGAGAGGAAAATTAAGAAATTATTTGAATGACTGAAATTTTTCTAAATTCCAAACAATAAACCCACAAACTCAACAGGATCACAAACGCTAACAATTAACAATTCTCCATTACAGTAAAGCCACACCAAGGTACATTATAAACTGTTAACTTAGAGTTATATAAAATATCCTCCAAAGTAGACTTTCAGAAAATCAAAAGCTGAGAGAATTCATCATCATAACCTTATTTATGCTACAAGAACTAATAAAAGAAGTTCTTCAGAAAGAAAATTATACCACTTTGAAACTTGGTTCTACAATAAAAGAATAAGGAGAGCCAGATAGTGAATATGAGGGCAAATACAAAGTGTTTTCTTTGTTCTTTTTGATTTCCTTAAAAGATAATTGCAATGTTCAGAGCCATGCATCCCCCTCCCTCCAGTGCTTCTCTCTTCCCTCATCCCACCTCTTCCCCCACCCTAGTGGCCATAGCCATTCTTGGTGTCCCCTATGTGTGATGGCATCTCATCATGGCAGACCATAGAGATAAGGAGGTTCAAGACACGACAAAAAAGGTGCTGGAGCACAAGAAGATCAATAGCTGTCTTAAACAGTTAAGGGAACAATTAAAATTGCTTATCAATCAGTATGAAAAGTCTGAAAATGGGTAGATTGTGGGTGAAGTACTTAAGGAATTAATTGAAGAAAAATTCATCGTTAAAGCTACAAATGGGCCAAGATATGTTGTAGATCGTTATTGTCAGCTTGAAAAAAGTAAGCCAGGAACAAGAGTTGGTTTGGATATAATTACACTGATATTTTTAAAGATCCACTGGTTTACAGCATGTCTCATAAGGACACAAAATATTTCTTTTTCTGAGATTGGGGCAGGGGATGGGGGGTATCAGCACAGATCAGAGAATGAAGAGAGGTAATAGAACTACCTCTTAACAAACCTAGAATTATTCCAATGTAGGGATAATACCTCTCAAAGGCTGTTTGTTATATGGACCACCAGTTATAGGAAAAACACTAATAGCAAGAGCTATTGTTAGCCAGCTGGACTGCAATTTCTTAAATGTTGTATCTAGTTCTGTAGACAAGTACATTGGTGAAAAGGTGCTCATCTGATCAGAGAAATGTCTAATTATGCCAGGGATCATCAGCTATGCATCATTTTAATGGGTAAAATAGATACCATTGGTGAATACTGGTTTTCTGAAAGTATTTCAGTTGATAGATTCACAGGACTTGAAAAGAGTTACTCAATCAAATGGATGGATATAATATTCTGTATAGAGTTAAAATGATCATGGTTACAAACATATACAATGGATCCTGCTTTGCTGTCTTCAGGTAAATAGAAAAAATATATATTGATTTATTTATAAGCAAGATTAGATATATTGAAAGTCCATAGAGGTATTATTACAAAGCATGACAAAATAGATTATTAAAAGCAATTATGAAGCTTTCAGATGGCTTTAATGGAGCTGACATGTTTGCACTCAAGCAGGTATATTGTAAAATTCATGCTGATCATGACTTTGTAGTGTAGAAAGACTTCATGAAAGCCATCAGAAGTGGCTTATTTTAAGAAGCTAGAGCCTAAAATGGACTGTAAACCTGGATTCTGAGAAGCTAGAGTCTAAATTGGACTATGGATTTTTGATGACTACATGACAGATAGTGGCTTAATGTAAAAATCAACTGAAGAAGACGTATGCAATGCCAATAATCTCATTAAAAGTATATGAACAAAAAAAGATAATTGTTTAAAACGATATAAATGTATTGTGTGGTTTATAATAGATGTAGAAGTAAAAGATATAACAAACAGCAGAAAAGACAGGAAGGGGAAATTGAAGTGTACTGTTAAAAGGGACTTACACTGCATGTGAAGTGATATAATTTGAAGGTAATCTGTGATAAAGATGCATATTGTAAACCCTAGAGCAACCACTAAATATCAAAATTAAAGAGAAATAGCTAAGTAACCAATAGAAGAGATAAAATGGAATTATAAAAAAAGTTCAACCCAATAGAATGCAAGGAGAAAAAGGAACAGAGATCAGATGGGACAAATAAAAAATAGCAGGAGTGTAGATTTAAACCCAAACCATATTGATAATTACATTAATCAATGACCTAACCATTCCAAATAAAAGGCATATATTGTCAAAATCAATGAGAAAGCAAGAACCAACTACATGCTGTTTACAAGGAACCAATTTTAAATATAAAGATGAAGATAGGTTAGAAATAGAAGGGTGAAAAATTATATGATGGAAACCTTAATAAAGTTGGAGTGGCTATCTTAATATCAAGAATATTATCAGTGACAAAGGTAAACATAATAACCAAAGGATCAATTCATCAAGAAGACATGACATGCACCTAGTAACAATTTTGAAATACATGAAGAATTATAAATAAATAACTGACCTAATATGACAGACACATGCAGAATTATAGACATTTCGACACTTTTCTCTCGCTAATTGACAGAACAAGAAGACAGCAAGATCAGTAAAGATATAGAACATTGAACACAGCCAACCAACTTGACCTAACTGACATTTATAGAACACTCTACCAAACAATAGCAGAATATACATTCATTTCAAGTACACATGGAATAATCATGAAGATGTAGCATATGCTGGGCCATAAGACAATTCTCAAGAAATTTTAAAAGATTAAAATAATATTCTTCTCTGTCAACAACATAATTCAAGTTAGAAATTAATAAAACAGATCTGGTAAATGCTGTGAAACACAGGAAATTTTAAAAACAACCTATGGGTCAAAGAAATAATATCAGAGAAAATAGAAAATATTTAGTAATGAATGAAAATGAAAATATCTTTACAGTTAAAGTTGTCATTAGAGTGAAATTTATAGAGAGACGTCAAGATGGCAGCATAAGCAGACACTGAACTCACCTACTCCCACGGACATAGCCAATTTACTACTACTCGTGGAAAAATTACCCCTGAGAGAGAACTGAAAACTGGATAAGAGGAACTCTTGCAACAAACAACAATCCTAATTGAGGTGGAAGATGCAGAAATTCCCTTCTGGAGAGAAAAAACACCACCTTCACAAGCTGCAGTGCCTCATGGCCGCCCGGGAGCAGCCCAAAGGTACGCAGCCCTCCCTGGAGGAGCAGGGCCCAAGCCAGGGAGTGCTCCCGCTGTAGGCATTTTGTGGACCCAGCACAATCAAGACGAGTGGCATAATATCTGACTTTGCCAGCTACTAAAACATTGGAGAGTACCCCCAGAAAAGCTGGTTCACAAAGAAATTAAAACCTGCCCTTAAAGGGCCGACGCGCAAACTTACCCGTTTCAGAAAGCAACCGAAAATCACCAGAAAGAAAGGTGCATAGCCCTTTGGTGAAAAGAGACTCACCTGATAGGTTCCGAGTGCATCTTAGTGAGAGGTGAGACCTCTCCAGGGACTGGGACATTGGTGGCGGCCCTTGTTGTGGGCTGGTGCGGGCATGCTGACACAGACACTGGCAGACACCATTGGAGTTCTCCATGGGGCCTGCTAGCCCAGGATCTGCCCCACCCACTAGAGCACCAATGTAATCCAGTTCAGCCAGGGCAGGCAGCCCACCCTAGGGACTAGCCCAACCCAACAACAAGCCCTCCGGCAGCTTGTGGGCCTGCATAGATAAGTGACTGGATTCTCTGCAGCCTGGTGACTGGGCCCACTTCAGTGGGGCAGGACGTGTGCAAGGAGTGGGTGGAGAGTGTGGGGCTCCCCCCTTGGAGAGACTGGGTCCACTTTAGGAGGTCAGGGCATGCACACGGGGAAGGACTGGGTTGACTGTATGTGTGGACCTGTGGGCAGCGGAGCTCATCAGCTGCAGAAGACTTCTGCTTCTCAAAGACCCACATAGGGGCTTTGCCCCACCTTCCAAAGCCTGAAACAATTGGGTGCTCCCATGTCTGGGGCCAGCCCGACCCAGTTGCAATCCTCAGAGAGCTGACAAGAGACCTAAAGGCTGGAGGCTTATAGCAATTGTAAGCCCCTGAGCCTAACAACCTGCCATGCTGGGGGCCTACTCACTTAAAAGAAATACTGCAACACAAATGTGGTATTAGAACTTGCAGCCAACTGTGCTGGGGCTCCCCACACCTGATAAAGAGACTGAAGGGCCCACAACAACTACAAGCAACTGAGCATTACAACAGCTGGCCAGGAGCATAGCTCAGCCTCCCTGGGCACCTACAGGGAGAGCAACCACGCCACAACAGAAGGACACACGTAGCCCACATAGGAGTCACTCCTGGAACATTCAGAACTGAGGGAAGCACACTGAGGGCCTCATAAGGCATCACTTAGATAAGGTCACCTCTTCAAGAGCAGGAGACGTAGTTGACCTACCTAATACATAGACACAAGCACAGGGAAAGAGGCAAAATGAGGAGGCAAAGGAATATATTACAAGTAAGGGAACAGGAAAAAAAGACAGAAAAGGAACTAAGTGAAACAGAAATGAGCAACCTACCTGACAGAGAGTTCAAACAAAGAGTGTTAAGAATGCTCACTGATCTTGGGAGAAGAATGGATGAACTCAGTGAGAATGTCAACAAAGAAATGGAAGATATAAAAAATAACCAATCAGAAATGAAGAATACAATACTGGAAATGAAAAGTTCACTAGAGGGACTCAAAAGCAGAGTAGAGGATACAGAAGAACGGACCTGAAAGCTTGATGAAAGACTAGAAGAATTCACCCACGCTGAATAGGTAAAATAAAAAACAATTAAAAAGAGTGAGGACAGTCTAAGGGACCTCTGGGACAACATCAAGTGCACTAACATCCATGTTATAGGTGTCCCAGAAGGAGAAGAGCGAGACAGAGAATCTGTTTGAAGAAATAATAGATGAAAACTTCCCTAACCTAAGGAAAGAAACAGACATCCAGGTACAGGGAGCACAGAGAGCACCAAACAAGATAAACTCAAAGAGGCCCACACCAGGACACATCATAATTAAAATGTCCGGAATTAAAGATAAAGAGAGAATCCTAAAAGCCGCAAGAGAGAGACAAATTACATACAAAGGAAACTCCATAAGGCTATCAGCTGACTTCTCAGCAGAAACCTTATAGGCTAGAAGAGAACGGCACAATATATTTAAAGTGCTAAAAGGAAAAATCTTACAGCCAAGAATACTCTACCCGACAAGGTTATCATTCAAAATGGAAGGAGAGATAAAAAGTTTCCCAGACAAGCAAAAATTAAAGGAGTTTGTCAACAAGAAACCAGTGCTACAAGAAATGCTAAAGGGACTTATTTAAGGGGAAAAGAGAAGACCACAAATAGGAAAAATTATCTATTTCCATGATAAGAGGGTAATGGATACAAATACACAAAAAAGAGGTTAGATATGATATCAAAAACATAAAATGTGGGAGGAGGGGAGTTAAAGAGTAGGGCTTTCAGACAGAGGTCAACCTAAAGAGACCATCAACTCTGTATATGGACCCTATGGTAATCACAAGCCAGAAACCTATAATAAATACACAAAAAACTAAGAGAAAGGAACCCAAACATAATACTAAAGAAAGCCATCAAACCACAAGGGAAGAGAGCAAGAGAAGAAGAAAGGATCAGAGAAGGACTACTAAAACACTGAGAAAAAAAAGTTAAAAAATGGCAGTAAGTACATACTTATCAATAGCTACTTTAAACGTCAATGGACTAAATGCTCCAATTAAAAGGCATAGGGTGGCTGATTGGATAAAAAAATAAGACCCATATATATGCTGCATACAAGAGACACACTTCAGACCTAAAGACACTCACAAACTGAAAGTGAAGGGATGGAAAAAGATACTCCACACAAATGGCAATGAAAAGAAAGCTGGGGTAGCAATAATCATATCAGACAAAATAGACTTCAAAACAAAAACTGTAAAAAGAGACAAAGAAGGGCATTACATAATGATCAAGGGAACAATCCAACAAGAGGATATAACATTTGTAAATATCTATGCACCCAACATAGGAACACCTAAATATATAAAGCAATTATTAACAGATATAAAAGAGAAATAGACAGTAACACGATAATATTAGAGGACTTTAACACTCCACTTACAGCAATGGATAGATCATCCAAACAGAAGATCAATAAGGAAATATTGGCCTTAAATGACACACTAGAACAGATGGACCTAGTAGATATATACAGAACATTCCATCCAAAAAGCGAAGAATAAATGTTCTTTTCAAATGCACATGGAACTTTCTACAGGATTGATCACATATTAGGCCACAAAACAAGTCTACATAAATTTAAGAAGACTGAAATAATACCAAGCATCTTTTCTGACCACAACGGTATGAAACTAGAAATCAACTATAGGAAGAAAATCAGAAAAGCCACAAATATGTGAAGATTAAACAAAATGCTACTGAACAATGATTGGGTCAATGAAGAAATCAAAGGAGAAATCAAAATATACCTGGAGACAAATGTAAATGAAAATACAACATGCCAGAATTTATGGGATACAGCAAAAGCAGTTCTAAGAGGGAAGTTTATAGCAATACAGGACTATCTCAACAAACAAGAAAAATCTCAAATAAACAATCTAACAATGCACCTAAAGGAACTGGAAAAAGAAGAACAAAGCCCAAAATCAGTAGAAGAAGGAAATAATAAAAATCAGAGCACAAATAAATGAAATACAGACTAAAGAAACAATAGAAAAAAATTAATAAAACCAAGAGCTGGTTCTTTGAAAAGATAAACAAAATTGACAAACCTTTAGCTAAACTCACCAAGAAAAAAAGAGAGAAGGCTCAGATAAGTAAAATCAGAAATGAAAGAGGAGAAATTACAATGGACACCTCAGAAAAACAAAAGATTATAAGAGAATACTATGAAAAGCTATCTGCCAACAAATTGGATAATCTGGAAGAAATGGATAAATTCTTAGAATCATACACCCTTCCAAAACTGAATCAAGAAGATTTTATCTGAGGAATATAAAATTAGTTTAATCTTCAAAAAAAATCAATGAAATTCATCATGTTAACAGAATAAAGGAGAAAACCCATATAATCATCTCAACATACGCAAAAAAAAGCATGGGACAATATTCAACACTCACTCATGATAAAAACTTACAGCAAACTGGGAATAGAAGGGAACTTGTTCAACCAGATAAAGTGCATCTACAAAAATCAAGCTACCATCATACTTAATGGTGAAAAAATCAATCCTTTCCTCCTAGGATTGGAACAAGGCAAGGATATCCACTCTCTAGTCAACATTGTACTGGAGGTTCTAGGCAATGCAATGAGGCAAGGAAAAAGAAATAAAAGACATCATATTGGAAAGGAAGAAATAAAACTGTCTCTACCCATAGATGACATGATTATTTATGTAGAAAATCCTAAGCAATCTACAAAACAAAACAAGCTACTAGACCTATAAGTGAACTTACAATATTGTAGGATACATGGCCTACTTATGAAAATTTACTATTTCTATATACTAGCAACAATTAGAAAATAAAATTATTAAAAATACCACTTAAAGGGCCAGTCTGGTGGCATAGTGAGTAAGTTCTCGCGCTCCGCTTCTGGCAGCCCAGGGTTCGCAGGTTCACATCCCAGGTGTGGACCTGCACACCACTTATCAAGCCACGCTGTGGCAGGCATCCCACATAAAGTGGAGGAAGATGGGCACAGATGTTAGCCTAGGGCCAATCTTCCTCAGCCAAAAAAAAAAAAAAACACACCTACAAAATATTGCTGAAATTAAAGACCAAAAAAATGGAGAGACATACCATGTTCATGGATGAGAAAACTCAATTATCCCCAAATTGATCTGTAGATTCAATGCAGTTCCAATCATAATCCCAGCAGAATTTTATAAAAATTAACAAGATGGTTTTAAAATTTATATGGAAATACAAAGGACCAAGAATAGCCAATACAATTTTGAAAAAGACAAATGTTGGAAGACTTACACTACCTGATTTCAAGACTTTAATATAAGGCTAGACTAATCAAGACAGTGTGATATTGGCATAAAGAAAATGTATAAATTAATGGAACAGAATAGAGTATCAGAAATAAATCCACTCATATGTATGGTCAATTGATTTTTGAAAGACATGCCAAGGTGATTGGATGAAAGAACAGTCTACAATAAATGGGCTGGAACTACTGGTTAGCCATTTGGAAAAAATAAACCTTGGCCTCTATTTTCACCATACACAAAAATGAACTCAAATGGATCATAGACCTAACAGAAAAGCTAAAACTATAAAACTTCTAGAAGAAAACTTGGGAGAATATCTTAAACTTGGAAAAGGCAAAGATTTGTTAGATATAAAATGCAAAATATCACTAATTATAAGAGAAAAATTGATAAATTGAAGTTCATCAAAATTAAAAACTTCTTAAAGATATTGTTAAAGAAAGGAAAAAGCAAGTCACATAGTGGCAGAAAATATGTGCATTTCATATATCTGACAAAGAACTTGTATCAAGAATTAAGATGTCTTACAATTCATTAATTAAAAAAACGAATTAAAAATGGGCAAAAGAGGTTCAACATCATTAGTCATCAGAGAAATGCAAATTATAACCACAATGAGATAGCACAACACTCACTAGAATAGCTAAAATTAAAAAGACTGATAATACTAAGTATTGGTGAGGAAATGGAGCATTTGGAGCTCACTTTGGAAAACAATTTGACAATTTCTTACAAAGTTAAATTTATACTTACCATATGCCACAGCTTTGCTGCTCCCACATATTTACCAAGAGAAATAAAAACATGTCTACACCAAAAAATTGTACATGAATATTCATAGAAGCTTTATTCTAATACAATGGAATGCTATGCAAAAATTAAAAGGAAGAAAACACTGATTCATGCAACAACACTGAGGTATCTCAAAAATCTTATGCTAAGTAAAATTAGCCAGACACAAGAGTATGTACCATATGACTCCATTTACATTAAATTCTAGAAAAGGAAAGACTTATCTATATTGATGGTGGTTACCTGGGTCAGGATTGACTGCAAACACGCAAGCCACTACTGCCACTACTAATCATTTGGAGTTTCCATTTAATATGAAACTGATTTACCTTCATCCTTGCCCTAAACCAATTCAAAACCACTTTCTGAACTACTGTCAGCAGCTTTATCATTCAAGCCCACTCAAAAAAACAGAAACCACATCAAGTATTTTAACAGAAAATTTAATATAAAGAGTTAGACTCATATTAGAGGACTGAAAAGGAAAAAAATCAAACACGAAGGTAATACAGAGATAAAAAAAACTTTACGAAGCAGCTACCACGCCTAAACAAAAGAAAAAAGCCGAAGTTATCAAAACCTAAAAGCTTGGAAAAAAGGCACCCATGGAGCTGGGACCCTGATCTCTCAGGAGAATGTGCTGCCCAGCTGATGCTTGTACCATAGGAGCTTGGTGGAGGGCCCCCACAGAGATGGAACTCAGACCTTTGAGCAAGGGCATCTGTCAGCTGGTGTTGGTATTTCTGAGGGAAGGTGATGAAGCTGCTTATGGAAGTTAAGGATAAAATGAAACAAACTGCCACTACCAGCAGAAATGCTGCCGAGTGATACTGAAAGAAATAGGGAACAAAAAGGGAAGGAGTCCCCTCTAGTGCCCCACTGGCAGAACCTCACAAGAAGCCAGCTAGTAAAGGAACAGTGTGGTTTACGGGATCCAAGTCCCAGCATCAAAAAGCAGAATAAAGAACAGGAGATTTGGGGCCTAGAGCCAATAGATTACTAATCAACAGAGATGCTAAACAAAGTAGAGGGCAAATAAATGAACTTCAAACAAAAATGTATGCATAATTTCTGCTCATGATTTTATTCACATCAGTATTGAACAAGATGCTAGGATTAGAATCTTGGTCCAGCTCTACTGCTAACTAGCAAGTAACTTAACATGAAGGAGCCTCAACAAGTCGCTTAATACCAAAGTATCTCATCTTTCATTCATTTTTTTTGCTTCAGGATTGCTCTAAGAAGTCCATAAGAAAAATGAGTGTTCTATCCAAATGCACAAAATCATTGTTAGCATAATTATAAATATTAATAGACAGGCACTAAGCCAAAAAGCAAATACACCCTAACATACAAATTAGTAAAGTGTGTAGGGAAGTATATAGCTGTGCAAATAACACGCTTTGTTAATCTCATGATTTTCTAATTTGGACTTTTGATGTGTATATATTAGTAAACCAATAAGCTTTTTATTTTTTCAGCATTCATTTTTTTTTTTGTGAGGAAGATTAGCCCTGAGCTAACATCTGTTGCCAATCCTCCTCTTTTTGCTGAGGAAGATTGGCCTTGGGCTAACATCCGTGCCCATCTTCCTCTACTTTATATGGGACACCGCCACAGCATGGCTTAACAAGTGGTGCATCAGTCTGCGTGCAGGATCCAGGCCTGCAAACCCCGGGCCGCCCACCACAGGGGAGCGTGTGAACTTAACTGCTATGCCACCTGGCCGGCCCCTATTCTTAAACTACAAGTACAGACCTATAATTCTTCAAACTGGCTCAAGTGCATCACTGTATTTTGGCTTAAGCATAGACAATTATCAATGGTGCATTTTCATCTAACACCTAGCAGACATACTTCACCACTCAACCACGATATAATCTATTATTTTGTTTCTAAACAGGAGGCTCCCTATATTTAGAAAGATAACTGAATGTAGACTGTAGCCTGGAACTGGTAAAAAAAAAATTCAAACAAATTTATTAATGCATTGTAAGTGTACATGATGTAGATACATGCGGGAAAGAACCTTTGTCCTAAGAAATAACAGAGCCAAATAGGAATAAAAAATTTAATTGAAAAGAACATTATAGTACATATTTGGGGAAGAAACTAGAGAAAGATTTCAAATGATGCTTATTCCCTAATTAATGGTGGAAAGTAGGAATTCCACTTTGGATTCTTTGGATTAAGTTTTGCTCTAATTTGTAGCGTTAAAAACATTTCATGTGTGGACATAAAGTGGAAAAATACACCAAAAACTTAGTGTTGTAACATCTATATTGAGTTGAGAGATGCAAGCACATAAATAGCAGGGTTTCAAAAATATGCATATAGTGACTCTATTACCAGTGGTTCTCGGCCTTTAACTTACTTCAGAATGACCTGGAGGGCCTGTAAAAACGCAGATCGCTGAGCCCCATACCCAGAGTTCCTGATTCAACAGTTCTGGGGTGGGACCTTAGAACTGCATTTCTAACAAGTTTCGAGGTGATAGTAATGCTTCTAGCTTGGTCAGCACTCTATTCTGACCAAGCCAGAATAGAGTGACACATTATATCAGCACCTTCAAAGCAAAGAGAGAATACCTTGGAGAGATTTTACAACCTAAAGACATTCAATGAACTTTCTTTAAATCCTCAATAGAAACTGTGAAAAGATTTCTGACCAGTTACTATAATAAAACTCAAGGAATTAAAAGTCTACCTACCATTACAGTATAAGAACTCCTACTAGGAGTGGTAGTTGGTTAGTGATTTTTAAGTTGGTGGGACAGATGTATTGGCATACTGTAGTGGCCCTAATAGTCATGGGCATCAGCCTGTATGTCATATACATGGAATGCAGAACATTCCATAATCCATTTAAATGCAGCTTAAGAGAGTTTCCACCATAATGACAAGAATGAAGAGGTAATTCTTAGACATACACATGGATCATACCAGTAACATCTGGTAACATCTTCTTCAAATATAAAAATACATGAAAAATAGGGGTCACCAAAGGAAATACTGAGATTCCTATTACCACCAAAAAGTATTGTCAAGTGCTTGCAAGTACATTCAGATGTTGTTTACAGCAGAGAACCTACAAGGACAACTACCAAAAAAATAAACTAAAATATATTAAGCTTTTATTAAGTTAGTATAATTTCTATGATGGCTAGTATATCTCAGTCACAACTGATGATCCTTTTTGCTTTAAGTTTTTATAATCAATATATGGAAGGCATGCAATCCTAAGTTCTTCTTTTGTACATCCTTTAAGACAACATTTTTCTGAGTATCCTCTGCGTTTTCTTTGGGGACGATTCCCCCAAAACAAATTGCTTAAGATTTTAATTTTGTTTGTATTTTTCTTCTGAAATTCTACAGTCTCTTCAATATATGAATTGATATCTTGTGAGGAGGAAAATTTTCTTGTCGTATCAGGTGGCAAGTTGGCCTTTTTATACCGATACTCAGGCAGTGACAGCATCTCCAAACTATTTATTGCTTCTTCCTGAGAGGCAGAAGTAAGGACTGTTGAGAGACAAGAAAAATATCCTACTTTATTAAAATCTTCCTTTAGCTGAAAATTTAATCAAATACTGGAATACTAAAGTCAGATAATTGTTAAAAAACAAGTAATCACATTTTAAATAATAAAATGGTTATTCAAAAGCAATACATATTTTTAACTAAAATAGTTGTAAGTAGTGTTTTCCTATAAAAAGGCTTAGAAACCTTTGTACATTTTTAAGCAAAAAACTTGTTTTATAGAGATATCATTCACGTCATGAAATTTAGCATTTTAAAATATACAATTCCGTGTTTTTTTTTAGTACAAGGTTGTGTAACCATCACCACTATCTAATTCCAGAAAATTTCTATCACCCCTCCTCAAAAAAAATCCCATACCCATTAGCAGTCACTCCCATTTCCCTCTTCCTCTAACCCCTGGCAACCACTAATCTACTCCCCATTTCTAAGGATTTGCCTATTCTGGAAATGAAATCATACCATATGTGGCCATTTGTGTCTGGTTTCTTTCACTTAGCATAATGTTTTCAAGGTTCATCCATGTTGTAGCATGCATCAGTCCCTTATTCCTCTTACGGCTGAACAGTTTTCCATTGTACGGATATACCACATTTTATTTATCCATTTATCAGTTGATAGAAATTTGGGTTGTTTCCACTTTTTGGATATTATAAATAGTGCTGCTATGAACATTCACATACAAGCTTTTGTGTGAACGTATGTTTTCAATTCTCTTGGGTATATACCTAGGTGTAGAACTGCTGGATCATATGGTAAATTTGTTTAACTTTTTGAGGAACCACCAAACTGTTTTCCACAGCGGCTGCACCATTTTACAATCTCACCACTGGTATACTAGGGTTCCAATTGCTCTACATCCTCACCAACACTTGATATTTTCCACTTGCTGATTATAACCATCCTAATGGATGTGAAGTGGTATCCCATTGTGGTTTTGATTTGCATTTACCTAATCACTAATGATGTTGAGCATCTTTTCATGTGCTTATTGTATATTCTCTTGTAGGAACGTCTATTCAAATCATTTGCCCATTTTTTAATCAAGCTCTTTGTCTTTTTATGCACATTTTATAATTAAGTGGTTTAGTAAAAGCCATTTTGTTCTTCGTTGAAATATAAAGAATTGGAGAAGTGATATGCTCAATGAACTGATTGTTACTATTATACTGCTCTTAACTGTCTCAGTATTATTGGAAAGAAATGGAACTAACTCCAGAAGGTAATTATTTGGAGGCTTGTTGGATTTCCATCATTGCCCTTGCCCATCTACACTCCCTTCTAGGAGGATATATTTGCCTACAGCCACTGTACCGCCAGCCCTTAGGCAGCCATGTTCTGAACCATGTGACTCCACCCTATAGCCACAGTTGAACAGACTGAAGGTTGGCACCTGACCCCACAAAAACCAATGTACTACAGTGGCCAGCAAGTCATGCCATGTGAAAAAATGAGCTGGCCCAATCAGATTTCCTCTCTTTGAAATTAGAATTAAGAAGTAATGAGAAAAAGATGAGTTAGTGAAAACCAAACTGAAAGGATACTATGAGGCTTCTTATGACAAGCTAAAGTCATAAAGGAACATAAACACTAGAGGCGAAAAGATTCAGAAAGAGAGAGAAGGTGGTTTTTAGAGCTGATATAATTCCTCAGGCTTTCAAGATCCATTTATAGATCTTGTTTTTATAATAACTAACCCCCCTTTTTCTTGAGGTTATTTTCTTGAATCACTGTCCCTTGCAGTTAGAGTCCTATTAGAATACTCCTTAATCTTTGCATTTAATAAATGCCTAAGCTGAACTGTGCAATATTAAAATGTTAGGATAGATATTAAAGAGACAGCAGCAAATAAATAAGTCATCCAAGACAGATAAATATGTGATCAATTAAAATGTGTCATGATTAACAGAGTAAATCGAAGGGAAAAAGTGAATTAGGTCATCTAGGCAGGATGAAGAAAGGGCTTCCTGGATGAGATGTGCCACATTCTGTCACTTTAAGGGGAAAAGGCAGACATTAAGAAGGAAACTTTTTCATAAATGAAGACAATTAGGGACTAATTAATGGAAACTACATATCAAATTGGAGAGAGAATTTAAAGGGAAATAAGCTGTACTCATGAGGAAACAAGAAAGGTTAAAAATGAGTACTTAAATCAATGAATTTGAAAAAGAGCCCCAAAAAAGTAAAAAGGAAAGAGAGCAATAAAATACAGAACCAAAACAATATAAAGGTTTAGAAAACCAAAAGTTGGTTCTTTTAAAAAGGATTAATAAAAGAGATAGAACTCTAGCCAGACTAACCAAGAAAAAACAAAGATGAAAATGAACAAAATACAGTAGGAAAAAAAGAACTACAGATATAACTGAGTTTTCTTAAAATAAATGAGTATTATAAATGTTTATACATTTAAAAATCAAGATGAAATGGATGAATTCATAGGAAAAAAAAGATGTTTTAATAGGCACATGGAGACACAGAAAACTTAAACATACCAACAATATTCAAAGAAATTAAAAGGGTAGTCAGTTATCACTTCCCAAAAAAGACAGACACAGATGATTTCAAAGGTAGGTTCTACCTACTTTTCAAGAACAGTAAATAATAATCATATACAAGTTATTCCAGGAAAAGAGCAAAAGCTGCTCAGATTATTTTATGAAGCTAGCATAACCTTTACTCCAAAACTACGTAAGAACAATATGAAATTAAAAAAAAGTATAGGCCTATTTCACTTACAAATGTTTATTTGAAAGTCCTAAATATGATATTAGTTAACTGAATCCACATATGTATTTTACAAATATATTAAGAAAGAGTTTATCCCAGAAATGCAAGGATAGGTCAAGATCACAAACTCTATCAATGCAATTTACCATATTAATAGACTCTCATCCTCAGTTTCAGCTGGTTTTGCTTTATACTGTATGAGAAAATTGAAGCAATCAGAAGGGAATTTGCATTTGCTCTCTTCATCATTTTTTCACTCATCTCTTAATATCTGTACCCATATATTCTGCCTTCCTATCTATTTCCATAGGTGAACTATCCACGCAAAGCCAGTTCCTCCACTTATGGACTAGATCTCATATCCTCTTGCGTACTCCAGGACATCACTCCAGCAATGCTCCTCTATATCCTTCATCATCAATTTTTCACTTCCACTGAATCACTCCTATCAGCAAACATATATGTTATTTCTCCCATGTAAAAAAAACCAAAACCCACTTCTCTTGGCCCTTTTTACCCTGCCAGTTACCATCCCATTTCTTTTCTCCCCTCTGTAGCAAAACTCCTTGATAGAGTTTTCTATATTTACTAATTCATTTCTCTTCTCTCATTCTGTCTTAAGCCCACTCTAATCAGGCTTTTGTTCCATCACTCCACCAAAACTTCTCTTCTCAAGGTCACGAATGACCTTTATATTGCTAAATTCAACAGCTAATTCTCCTCTTATTTGATTTATCAAAACACACTTCTTGATACACTTTCTTCACTTGGTTTCCAGGACACCACATTCACTCCTCTTCCTACCTGACCATTTGCCCCTTTTCTATCTGCTTTGCAAGTACCTCCTCTTCAACTTTTTAATGCTGGTGTCTCCCAGGGCTCAGGCCTTGGTACTCTTTTCTATTTATACTTACTCTCTTGGTGATCTCATCTAGTCTTATGGCTCAAAAAATCATTTATATACCTATGACTCCTAAATTTCTAACTTCAAGCAAGATTTTTCTTCCAAACTCCAGATTCATAAATCCTACTTCCTACTCAACCTCTCCACTTCGATGTCTCAAACTCAACATGTTTAAAACTCCACCTGAACTTTTCAAACTCAACATGTCCAAAACTGAACCACCGATATTGTCTTCCAAACCTGTTCCATTTGAGGCCTTCCTTATCTCAGTTGGCAGCAAACCCATCCTTCCAGGTATTCAAAGCAAAAAGTTTGGAATCACATTTTTTTTTAACAATTGCAGTCATTTTTGATTTCTCTTTTTTCTCAAATCTCACATAAAATCTACCTGAATATATCTACAATATAACAATTTTCACTACTTCCACTGTTACCATCCTCATCCAGCTGCTATCATCTCTAATATCCTCCCTAACAGGTCTCTCAGCTTCTACTCTTGCCTCCCTATAGTCTATCCTCAACACAGTAGCCAGAGTGATCCCTTTAAAATGTCAGTTACATCACTACTCTGCTCAAAAATCTGTAATGACTCTTTGCATCACTCAGAGTAAAAGCCAAAGACCCTTAAAATAGGGTCTAAAAGACCCTATTTTATCTGGCCTGCCCGTTACCTCTCTGACCTTACCTTCTACTACTTCCGCCTCACTCTCTCAGCTCCAGCTGGCCTCCTTGCTGTTCCCTGTATACACAAGGCAGAAGTGTATGTGCTCTGCTCTTTCCTCTACCTAAACACTCTTTCTCCAGATATCTACTTGGTTAACTTCTTTACCTTCTCCTTTCTCAAATCTTACCTTTTCAATGAGGCCTACCTTGATCACACTATTTAATACTATACCCCACCCTCCAACCCCCTGCAGTCTTGATCTCCTTTATCCTGTTTCACTTATTGTTTTTCTATGGCATTATTACCTTCTAATATTTACTTATTTATTATGTTTATTACTTATGCAAGCTCCATGAGGCCAGGGATCTTTGTCTGTTTTGTTTACTGATATATCCCAAGGGTCTAGAGCAGCGCCTGGCACTTAGCAGGTACCCAATAAATATTTGCTGAATTAATTCATAAAAGAGAAAAATCACATGATTATGCAAAAGGATGCCCAAAAAAAGGCCTTAATAAAGTTCAGCCCTATTTATAATGATTAAATAGTACCTCTTAGCAGCTTCCTTATCTTGACAAAGGCTATACAGCATAAATTTCTCTAATGGAGAAATTTAAATGCATTCCCCTTTAAAACTGGGGACAAGACAAAACATCCCACTATCACCACTACTTAACAGTACTAGAGGACCTGGCCAATGCTATAAGAAAAATAAAAGAAGACTGGTATAAGGTTTAGAAAGGAAGTGACAGAACTATCATTTGTAAATGATAGAAAAATCTACAGAAACAAACTGTTAGAACTATTAAGATAGTTCAGCATAATTACTGGATAAAGATCAACCTATAAAAATCAATTACATTTCTCTAACCTACAATCACTAACTAGAAAATACAATTAACAAGTATTTACAATAGTAACAAAAACAAAGTATTAAGCATTAACTTAACCAACAATAAAGTCTTGATAGAGAAAACTTTAAAATGCTAATAATAGATGCGTTTGGTTGGAATGACTTTGTTAAAAACATGTCAATTCTCTTCAAATTAATCTACATATTCCATGTATCCCAATTAAAATTCCAGATGGATTTTTAAAAAAGCAATTCAATAAGCTTACTTTTAAATATATATGGAAGAATAAAGATTAAGGATTAGCTTAGTCAATCTTACAGGGAAAAAAATAAACACTGGAGACTTGCCCTCCCCAATATATGACATCCTACAGAGTCACAGTATTAAACAGTGTAGTAATGGTACAAGGTCAAACAAAAAGACCAATTAAATAGAATAGGAAGCTCAGACAAACTTAATAAACAATAAAGGTGGCTCTATAAATCAATGAGAAAAGAATGATTGTTTAGTAGATTGTGTTGAGAAAACTAGCTTCTTACGTAGACAAAAAACTAAGACTTAGTGAGAAAACTAAGCGAGTATCTCTAGCCAGAACAGAACCAAAAATGGGCCCTAGAAGAATTAAGGACCTAATGGGAAACGTAAGACTATAACGTTAACAGAGGGACAGAAAAGGACCTCTAAAACAAAATTTCAAAAGTATGAACAATGAGGCAAAACACTCATTGCCTAATTATATAAAATCAGGGCTTTCTGTTAAACAACACCAATAGACAGATGATAGAATAGGACATATTTGCAATATCTAAAATCAACAACTAATTACTACTGTACCTAGATTTCGAATAACTCTTACAAAAAAACTGGAAAATAACAATTCCAACAAAAAATGGACAATTAACAGGACAGATTAAATATCATCTTTCCTGATAGATTAATAGTTTCTAAAATTTTAATACAAATTCATATTGATAACCTAAATCCATTTTTCATTCTTCCATATATTTTAAAACAACTATGGCTGTACTGCCACATGATATTTCCACTTCAGCAAAGTGCCCTTTACATAGTTTACATACTCCCATGGTAACATGTTTAATGAGTATGACAATTCTGAAATATTGTCAGATAAGTTTTTATTTCCTACAAATCTCGTTTCACTGCAGCTTCCTCCTCATTGTTAATGACATTTATTCCTCCAGGGGAGTGTGAACAACACCTGGAAAAACAGTCTCTTTTTCAAGGAAAGGAATTCTAAGCTCTTTTTAAATAAAAAACTCAAGCTTGGACGTCTGAAGGTAAAATTTTGTCTATAGTATAGGTAGTGAGAGCACAGCATTTGATTTGAGGGAAATGCCCACCCAACATGAAGTAGAAAGGGAAGGTCCTCCTTGTATTTCTGGGAGAAAAGAATAAGGAAGACATAGAGAGGTGAACTAGACCCTTGTTACTCAAAAAGCGTTATCCAACTAGCAGCATCAGCATCACCCCGGAGCTTGTAAAACTGTAGACTCTCAGGCCCCACCCCAAACTTACCAAATTGGAATCTGTATATTAACAGTATTCCCCAGGTGATTCATATGCACATTAAAGTGTGAGAATCACTGAACTAATAGTATAAGTGGAAGACTTTGGGGAGAGACACTTCATTACAAGAACAGGATAAAGTGAGTTTATATGTTGGTAGGTTTGATGGTGGAAAATGATCAAGATTCAGTCTGATGGTTTCTATTGTTTCTGCCTTTAAAAGTTTCCATTCCCTTAGCAGTAATCTTTTTCATTCATTCATTTAAAAAGAAGTTAATAGGGGCCTCTAATGTACTTTTGTCACAGTCTTGAAATTCTCAAAATTTTCTCTCTGAACTTGTTAAGTGAAGTGTTAAGTATGTGAACTTTTAAGTCAAGTCTGATGGGACAACGGACCATGTGTGTGAGCAGAGGAGAAACGCACAAAAAAGGAAAAAAGCTTTATTTATTTAGTGAGGAAGATCAGGCCTGAGCTAACATCCATGCTAATCCTCTTCTTTTTGCTGAGAAGACGGCTCTGAGCTAACATCTATTGCCAATCGTCCTCCTTCCCCCGCCCCCAAGCCCCAGTAGATAGTTGTATGTCATAGTTGCACATCCTTCTAGTTGCTGTGTGTGGGACGGGGCCTCTGCATGGCCGGAGAAGCGGGAGAAGCGGTGCGTCGTTGCGTGCCTGGGATCTGAACCCCGGCCACCAGTAGCCGAGCGCGCGCACTTAACCGCTAAGCCACAGGACGGCCTGGAAAAAAAGCTTTCTATTTTAGTATTTTTAACTTTCCTGCGTTTTAAACAAGGGGCCCTGTGTTTTTATCTTGCACTGGGCCGGGCCAATTATGTAGCCAGTCCTGACGGTAGTCAAACAGAACTATGTGTTGGATGCTGTGGTAGACGGAGAATGGAGTGAGGAGCTATGAAACGGTCAGCAATGACTTCACAGGGAAAACGATACCCAAGTTGGGCTTTGAAGGACAAAATGGAGTTTGTCAGGTGACAAGGGTACTCCAGAAAGGGAAAGCTAGGAAAGAGCAGCATTCCTACATAAATGTGTAGACTTATATGTGCACTTATTTCCTCTAAGTTCGAAAAAAAAAAAAGTTTCATAGAAGTTTTGTATATCGTCGATTTACTGGTTTATAAAAATTTTTATTTACCTGTGTACTAGGCACAAATTCCACTTCCTGGAGAACTCACCCCCTGGGAGAGCAGATTTAGGGATAAGAAATGTACAGAGATGAACAAACAAGCCTTTGGTTTAGATTTTTACCTGGGTTTGTGCCTCTCCCCCAGACCGGGAAAGCGGTTTGGGAGCTTTCCAAGCGGTCGGGGATGAAGGTGTCAACCCTCTCGGTGGCCTGGGAGAGCAGCGGTGTCGGAGTTTCCTCCTCGAACTGGCTCCAGCTAGCATTGCCACAGAGTTTGACTATTTCTTTCAGTAGGTGCCTGCCGCACAGCTTTCTGGCTCTGTTGATGTCGCTTAGCTGAACGGAAAACGCGACCAGCGGGAGGCCGAGCAACAGCAGACACACGTCGGAGAGCCGCGGCATCCCTAGGCGCCCCCAGCCAGGTCCACCAAGCTCCCGTTGTAACCGCCGTTGGCTCCCGCGCCCGGCGCGCACGCGCACCTGGCGGTCCTTTTGAGCGCTTGCGGACCTCGCGAGAACTCCAAGGCGACCCCGCCTGGGCTTACCGCGCTCCCGGGGGCTCTCAGAGCGTCGTAGGCAGCGAGCCTTAGTTCTTAAAATGACTGATTCATTTTTCTTGCCTTCTTCACTAGGGAGACTCATCAAAGGAAACATGAGGCCCCAATTAACCGATAAAACCATAAAAGATGTTGCTCCCTCTAATGGAATGCATTTCCCGCCCTTTTGCGTGGTTGTTAGTGGAGCGTCGCTTCCTCAGAGAAACCTTCTCTCATTTCCTTCGCGGTGTTTATATCGGTAGGTTTGTTCACATTTACGTGTGCGCTTGTTGGATAACTTCTGCCCCGCATCCCCTCGCTTCACGAAAGCAGTGCCTGTGTCCTTTCTTGTTCCCCTTGGTATCTTGGGGCCTGACGCGGTGTTGGCAGTCAAATACGCTGAAACCTGTGTGTGCCAGAATATGTCAATGTGCGTTTTAAAGTCAGATTCAAAGCTTCTTCGGGAAGTTCCTACTAGTTCCGCCGGGAAACATGGGCCTTAGCCTCAATCTCCAGAATAGAGAGAGTACCTGGGATGATATTCTGGTTCTTTCGGTCATGGATTACAGAGGATTGTCTATTGCCACATTGTCACTAGCTTGTGACAGGGACCGCCTAGAGGATTTACCTTCTAAGAATAACAGCATTTTGCTAAATTGGGAGGGAAGGGGCAGGGAAGTGCAGCACAATCGCTATAGGTCGCTTTGTCATTTTAAACACAATTTTCTTTTCCTGGAGTGTGTTGGCTCGGAAGGGTGTACTGGCAGCCACAAGGGGGCGGTCAGGGGCCGTCTCAGGAGAGGTCAACGTCATGAGGCCAAAGCCTCCGACCTGCGCCAGCCCTGGTCAGATCAGTCTCACCGTTTCCTTTGATGATTCTTTTCTCCCTCTCCTTTCTGCCTTCTGCTTCTATGTCTTTTTCTCCATTTTCCGTTCCACGAGCTTTGCCCTGCCTCCCAGTGGCATCATCCGTAAGTGCTGTTAAATTAACTGGCAATCGGATTTTTTTTAAAAGATTGATGGAATTTGATTAGCACAATTTCATTGTCTTCTTTGAAAAACAACTAATGTCCAAACTATAGTGGGCCATGAGTCCTAGTCAGAACTTTAGCAGGGAAACCCCGTGAGAAAGGAAAATATTCCTTATACTGAGAGGAAGATTAAAAAACAAACAAACCCACAAAACCTCTCAAGCAATATATGTCAAAACCCAGCACTTCTGATTTATACTCCCATTCTCTTTGCACCACTGTCTGTACCATCGCCCTACTTGGTATTTCTCCATACCATTCATTACAGACTGACATACTATATATTTTACTTCTCTATATGTTTACTACTGTCTGTCTCCTCTTAGCAGAATGTAAGCTCCGTGCAAGCAGGGATTTTTATCTTGTTTACTTTGATATCCTCTTTGCCTTGAACATAGTAGATTTTTAGTAATAATTTAATGTTAATAATTATAATTAATAATATTAACAACAAATAATAAATGTTAACAATATCGACAATCATATAATATTTGGTGAATGAGAGAGGAAGTCAAGATAGCGGCGTAGACAGACTCTGAACTCACCTCCCCTCGCGGACACAGCCAATTTACAACTACTCGTGGAAAAACTACCCCTGAGACAGAACTGAAAACTAGGTAAGAGGAACTCCTGCAACAACGGACAATCCTAATTGAGGTGGAAGAGGCAGAGACTCCCTTCTGGAGAGGAAAAACGCTGCCTTCACAAGCCGCAGTGCTTCCGGCTGCCCGGGAGCAGTGCACAGGTACGCAGCCCTCCCTGGAGGAGCGGGGCCCTGAGCCGGGGAGCGCCCCCGCTATGGGCATTTTGTGGACCCAGCACAATCAAGACGAGTGGCATAATATCTGACTTTGCCTGCTACTAAAACATTGGGGAGCACCCCCAGAAAAGCTGGTTCACAAAGACATTAAAACTGGCTCTTAAAGGGCCCACGCACAAACTCACCTGTTTCAGAAAGCAACCTAAAATCACCAGAAAGAAAGGTGCACAGTGCTGTGGTAAAAAGAGACTCACCTAATAGGCCCTGAGTGCATCTCAGTGAGGGGTGAGACCTCTCCACGGACTGGGACATTGGCGGCGGCCATTGTTGTGGCCTGGTGTGGCAGTGCTGACACAGATGCCATTGGAGTTCTCCCTGAGGCCTGCTAGCCCAGGGTCAGCCCCACCTGCTAGAGCACTGATTTAATCCAGCTCAGCCAGGGCAGGCAGCCCACCCTAGAGACTGGCCCCACCCAATAACAAGCCCTCAGGAAACTTGTGGGCCTGCATAGATTGGTGATTGGATTCTCTGCTGCCTGGCAACGGAACCGACTTCAGCGGGGCAGGATGTGCACAAGGAGCGGGTGGAGAGTGTGGGGCGGTGGTGGAGTGTGTGGGGCTCCTGCCGTGGAGAGACTGGGTCCACTTTGGGAGGTTGGGGCACGCACATGGGGTAGGAGTGTGTAGACTGTGTGTGTGGACGTGTGGGCAGCAGGGCTTGTCAGCTGCAGAAGACTTGTGCTTCTCAGAGACCCACATAGAGGGTTTGCCCCACCTTCCAAAGCCAGAAACAATTGGGTGCTCCTGTGCCTGAAGCCAGCCCCACGCAGCTGCAATCCTCAGAGAGCTGACAAGAGACCTAAAGGCTGGAGGCTTATAGCAACTGTAAGCCCCTGAGCCTGACAACCAGCCACGCTGGGGACCTACTCACTTAAAAGAAATACTGCAACACAAATGTGGTATTAGAACTTGCAGCCAACTGTGCTGAGGCTCCCCACACCTGATAAAGACACTGAAGGGCCCACAACAACTACAAGCAGCTGAGCATTACAACAGCTGGCGAGGAGCATAACTCGGCCTCCGTGGGCACCTACAGGGAGAGCAAACAGGCCACAACAGAAGGACACATGTAGCCCACCTAGGGGTCACCCCTGGAACATTGAGAACTGAGGGAAGCACACTGCAGGCCTCCTAAGCCATCACTTACATAAAGTCACCTATCCAAGAGCAGGAGACGTAGTTGACCTACCTAATACATAGACACAAGCACAGGGAAAGAGGCAAAATGAGAAGGCAAAGGAATACATTACAAGTAAGGGAACAGGACAAAACCCCAGAAAAGGAACTAAGTGAAACAGAAATGAGCAACCTACCTGACAGAGAGTTCAAACAAAGAGTGTTAAGGATGCTCGCTGATCTGAGGAGACGAATAGATGAACTCAGTGAGAATGTCAACAAAGAAATGGAAGATATGAAAAAGAACCAATCAGAAATGAAGAATACAATACTGGAAATGAAAAATTCACTAGAGGGACTCAAAAGCAGAGTAGAGGATACAGAAGAACAGACCTGCGAGCTGGACGAAAGACTAGAAGAAATTGTCCAAGCTGAACAGGTAAAAGAGAAAAGAATTAAAAAGAGTGACGACAGTCTAAGGGACCTCTGGGACAACATCAAGCGCACTAACTTCCGTGTTATAGGTGTTCCGGAAGGAGAAGAGCGAGACAAAGGGGCAGAGAATCTATTTCAAGAAATAATAGATGAAAACTTCCCTAACCTAAGGAAGGAAACAGACATCCAGGGACAGGAAGCACAGAGAGCCCCAAACAAGATAAACCCAAAGAGGCCCACACCAAAGCACATAATAATCAAAATGTCCAGAATTAAAGATAAAGAGAGAATCCTAAAAGCCCCAAGAGAAAGTCAATTTACATACAAAGGAAACTCCATAAGGCTATCAGCTGACTGCTCAGCAGAAACCTTACAGGCTAGAAGAGAGTGGCACAATATATTTAAAGTGCTAAAAGGAAAAAACTTACAACCAAGAATACTCTACCCAGTAAGGTTATCATTCAAAATGGAAGGAGAGATAAAAAATTTCCCAGACAAGCAAAAATTAAAGGAGTTTGTCACCAAGAAACCAGTGCTACAGGAAATGTTAAAGGGACTGATTTAAGGGGAAAAGAGAAGACCACAAATAGGAAAAATTATCTATTTCCATGATAAGAATGTAATGGATACAAATGCACAAAAAAGAGGTTAGATATGATATCAAAAACGTAAAAGGAGGGAGGAGGGGAGTTAAAGAGTAGAGCTTTCAGACAGAGGTCAAACTAAAGAGACCATCAATTCTGTATAGAAGAAGAAAGGAACAGAGAAGTACTACTAAAACACTGAGAAAAAAAAAAGTTAAAAAATGGCAGTAAGTACATGCTTATCAATAGCTACTTTAAATGTCAATGGACTAAATGCTCCAATTAAAAGGCATAGCGTGGCTGAATGGATAAAAAAACAAGACCCATATATACGCTGCATACAAGAGACACACTTCAGACCTAAAGACACTCACAAACTGAAAGTGAAGGGATGGAAAAAGATACTCCATGCAAATGGCAATGAAAAGAAAGCTGGAGTAGCAGTACTCATATCAGACAAAATAGACTTTAAAACAAAAACTGTAAAAAGAGACAAAGAAGGGCATTACATAATGATCAAGGGAACAATCCAACAAGAGGATATAACACCTGTAAATATCTACACACCCAATGTAGGTGCACCTAAATATATAAAACAATTATTAACAGACATAAAAAGAGAAATAGACAGTAACACAATAATAGTAGGGGACTTTAACACTCCACTTACACCAACGGATAGATCATACAAACAGAAGATTAATAAGGAAACATTGGCCTTAAATGACACACTAGAACAGATGGACCAAGTAGATATATACAGAGCATTCCATCCAAAAACCGAAGAATACATGATCTTTTCAAATGCACCTGGAACATTCTCCAGGATTGATCACATATTAGGCCACAAAACAAGTCTCCATAAATTTAAGAAGATTGAAATAATACCAAGTATCTTTTCTGACCACAATGGTATGAAACTAGAAATCAACTATAGAAAGGAAATAAGAAAAGCCACAAATACGTGGAGATTAAACAAAATGCTACTGAACAATGACTGGGAGATTAACAAATACGTGGAGATTAAACAAAATGCTACTGAACAACGAAGAAATCAAAGAAGAAATCAAAAAATACCTGGAGACAAATGAAAATGAAAATACGACATGCCAGAATTTATGGGATACAGCAAAAGCAGTTCTAAGGGGGAAGTTTATAGCAATACAGGCCTATCTCAATAAAGAAGAAAAATCTCAAATAAACAATCTAACAATGCACCTAAAGGAACTGGAAAAAGAAGAACAAACAAAGCCCAAAAATCAGTAGAAGATAGGAAATCATAAAAATCAGAGCAGAAATAAATGAAATAGAGACCAAAAAAACAATAGAAAAAATTAATAAAACCAAGAGCTGGTTCTTTGAAAAGATAAACAAAATTGACAAACCTTTAGCTAGACTCACCAAGAAAAAAAGAGAGAAGGCACAAATAAGTAAAATCAGAAATGAAAGAGGAGAAATTACAACAGACACCTCAGAAATACAAAAGATTATAAGAGAATACTATGAAAAGCTATATGCCAACCAATTTGACAATCTGGAAGAAATGGATATGTTCTTAGAATCATATAACCTTCCAAAACTGGATCAAGAAGAAGTAGAGAATTTGAATAGATCAATCACTAGTAAGGAGATCGAAACAGTAATCAAAAACCTCCCCAAAAATAAAAGTCCAGGACCAGACGGCTTCCCTGGTGAATTCTACCAAACGTTCAAAGAAGACTTAATACCTATCCTTCTCAAACTCTTCCAAAAATTTGAGGAGGGGGGGAAGCTCCCTAACTCATTCTCTGAAGCCAACATTACCCTGATACCAAAACCAGACAAGGAGAACACAAAAAAAGAAAACTACAGGCCAATATCACTGATGAACATCGATGCAAAAATCCTCAACAAAATACTAGCAAATCGCATACAACAATACATTAAAAAGATTATACACCATGATCAAGTGGGATTTATTCCAGGTATGCAGGGATGGTTTAACATTCGCAAATCAATCAACGTGATACACCACATTAATAAAATGAAGAATAAAAATCACACAATCATCTCAATAGATGCAGAGAAAGCATTTGACAAGATACAGCATCCATTTATGATAAAAACTCTGAATAAACTGGGTGTAGAAGGAAAGTACCTCAACATAATAAAGACCATATATGAGAAACCCACAGCTAATATCATCCTCAATGGTGAAAAACTGAAAGCTATCCCTCTAAGAACAGGAACCAGACAAGGATGCCCACTCTCACCACTCCTGTTTAACATAGTACTGGAAGTCCTAGCCAGAGCAATCAGTCAAGAGAAAGAAATAAAAGGGATCCAAATTGGAAAGGAAGAAGTGAAACTGTCACTATTTGCAGATGACATGATTTTATATATAGAAAACCCTAAAGAATCCACCAGAAAACTTTTAGAAGTAATAAACAAATATGGTAAAGTTGCAGGATACAGAATCAACATACAAAAATCAGTTGCATTTCTATACACTAACAATGAAGTAGTAGAAAGAGAAATTAAGAATACCATCCCATTTACAATTGCAACAAAAAGAATAAAATACCTAGGAATAAACTTAACCAAAGAGGTGAAAGATCTGTACACCGAAAACTATAAAACATTGCTGAAAGAAATTGAAGAAGACAAAAAGAAATGGAAAGATATTCCGTGCTCTTGGATTAGAAGAATTAACATAGTTAAGATGTCCATACTTCCTAAAGCAATCTATAGATTCAATGCAATCCCTATCAAAGTTCCAACAACATTTTTCACAGAAATAGAACAAAGAATCCTAAAATTTATATGGAACAACAAAAGACCCCGAATAGCTAAAGGAATCCTGAGAAAAAAGAACAAAGCTGGAGGTATCAGACTCCCTGCTTTCAAAATATACTACAAAGCTATAGTAACCTAAACAGCATGGTACTGGCACAAAAACAGACACACAGATCAATGGAATAGAATCGAAAGCCCAGAAATAAACCCAACCATCTATGGACAGCTAATCCTTGACAAAGGAGCCAAGAACATACAATGGAGAAAAGAAAGTCTCTTCAACAAATGGTGTTGGGAAAACTGGATAGCCACATGCAAAAAAATGAAAGTAGACCCTTACCTTACACCATACACAAAAATTAACTTCAAATGGATTAAAGAGTTGAATGTAAGACCTGAAACTATGAAACTTCTAGAAGAAAACATAGGCAGTACTCTCTTTCACATCGGTCTTAGCAACATATTTTCAAGCACCATGTCTGACCGGGCAAGAGACACAATAGAAAAAATAAACAAATGGGACTACATCAAACTAAAAATCTTCTGCACAGCAAAGGAAACCATCAACAAAATGAAAAGACAACCTAACAATTGGAAGAAGATATTTGCAAACCATACATCCGATAAGGGGTTAAGCTCCAAAATATATAAAGAACTCATGCATCTCAACAACAAAAAAACTAACAACCCAATTTAAAAATGGGCAAAAGACCTGAACAGACATTTCTCCAAAGAAGATATACAGATGGCCAACAGACACATGAAAAGATGTTCAAAATCATTAACTATCAGGGAAATGCAAATCAAAACTACAATGAGATATCACCTCACACCCATCAGAATGGCTATAATTAACAAGACAGGAAACAACATGTGTTGGAGAGGATGTGGAGAGAAGGGAACTCTCATACACTGCTGGTGGGAGTGCAAACTGGTGCAGCCACTATGGAAAACAGTATGGAGATTCCTCAAAAAATCAAGGATAGAACTACCATATGATCCAGCTATTCCACTGCTGGGTATTTATCCAAAGAACTTGAAAACACCATTGCATAAAGATACATGAACCCCTGTGTTCATTGCAGCGTTATTCACAATAGCCAAGACTTGGAAGCAACCTAAGTGCCCATCAAGGGACGAATGGATAAAGAAGATGTGGTATATATACACAATGGAATACTACTCAGCCATAAGAAACGATGAAATCCAACCATTTGTGACAACATGGATGGACATTTCGGGTATTATGCAAAGCGAAATAAGTGAGAGGGTGAAGGTCAAATACCGTATGATTTCCTTCATTAAGTAGTAGATAATAACAACAATAAACAAACACATAAAGACAGAGATTGGTTTGGTGGTTACCAGAGGGGAAGGGGGTAGGGGGAGGGCAAAAGGGATAATTTGGCACATGTGTGTGATGATGGGTTGTAATTAGTATTTTGGTGGTGAACATGATGTAATCTATGCAGAAATAGAAGTATAATGATGTACACCTGTAATTTATACAATGTTATAAACCAATGTTACTGCAATAAATAAAAAATTTAAAAAAAAATTTGGTGGATGAATGAATAAATAAACTCCCTGAGAATTGACTACTTGTTCCTTTATACCCTATTTCATACTTATGTCATAATTATAGTTCTTTATTGCACTATGGTGAATTTTTGAAAAATCATTGTAATTATCTCTTCTCTGCTAGTTGTAAGCTCATTGAGTGGAACTATGTTTCGTATTTATTATCCAATGCCTGGACAGTACCTGCTAAATAGACCCTTATTAAACATTTATTGAATGAATGAACACATTCTTAACTACTAATACTACTTAACCTCATTAGCAAGATTTAATGAACTTTTGAACAAAATAATGACTTATTTTGAATGAATAAGTTACTATTATTACTGAATGAATTCCTGATTTATTTATCTTAGCTACCCTACCCAGAACATTATGATAAAATGGGAGCTGCCCAATAAACTACATTCAAATATTTATAAATGAGAATTTCATTTATGCAAGATAGAATTGGGGATTGTTAGGACTTGCACTACAATATTTGTTTCTCTAGTTATTTTAGCATTTTATGTTGATATCTTGATACGGGAACTAGGATTCCCAAGGTTTAATCCTTTAAATTTTTAGTTTAGCAATATTAATTGTAGGCACAATTAATTATAATAATATCAAACTTGCTTGATTATGATACAAGTAATGTCTCCTTTATTTATTTTATTACTTTCTGTCCAATTTATTGTCTGTCTTTGCCACTATAACATTGGTCTTGTTAACACTGTATTGGTATTTATACCAAGTATTTATTCTTGAATACATACAAATGGTATGTATTCAAAGGTATGTTTTGAAAGAGTGATCATAATAACATATCATTTGATGAGTGATTACCACATATCAGGCATTATTCTAAGTGCTTGTACACGTTTTACCCTATTTAATCCTATAGCAATCACATCGAGTAGTACTGTAATTATCCCGATTTTATAGATGAGAGAGCTCAGACTTAGAGAGATTAAGAAACTGCCTAAAATGACAGAGCTAGTAAGGGCCAGAGGCCTGATTAGAAATAGTCTGTTTCTGGAGCCCAAACTCTTAACCTACTTTGCATAATTTGTCAAAAAAAAGATTATAAAAACAAAGAATCTAGTTTGGTGATGATGGAACATGATATCATAATAGCAAAGCAAACCTTTTGAGACCAAAACCTTAAGTTAGAGGAAATAATAATTTGAACCAACCCCCCCTCATAAATCTAAGGTAATCACCTCAGAATGGGTTTAAATATTCACTCTGTTGGTGGTAGAGACATTTAGAGGCTGGTCCCAGCTACAAGACTAGGTAGCTATAGAAACTGGCAGAAATTATATACCCCAGTTTCCTTATGTATATCATGAATATAAGAACATGTGGCATAGGTTAAAAGTAGATAATAATAGTACCCTCTGATAAAGCTATTAAAGGATTAAATAAGATATTACATTAAATAATATAATATGTGAGATAATAAATGAGAAAATACAGTGTCTGACACATAATACTCAATAAGTATTAGCTGTTATAATTATTGCTGTCTCTATTTTCTTGGAATGTGAGAATCAAATGAAATAATAGGTAGAATGCTCTTTAAAATAAATGTTGTATTATTTATATATCAGATATCACTGTTAACTTGGCAAGAGTTTAAGAAAGTACATTTAAAATCATTTTTCGTCTTTTTATTTCTAGTACATAAAAGATAGTATGCAGTCAATATAGTCATGGTCCAGCCATAAAAGAAGAGATTTTCCATTAATTCGGTTTTGAAAAAAAGTCTTTGGTGTTTAGGAGGTATAAATGAAATATCTTTAAGCACAAGAAGCTTAGACTTCTTATTCTAATTATATTGAAAACATAATAGAATAAAAGCATTACTGGTTAAATGTTGAAATGAACTGTGGAGAATAGAGAGAGGAGACTGGTATGGGCTGCAGTGATCTTGAAAGGCTTCATCTTGCAGAGAGAACTTAACTGGGCTTTGATGGAAAGTTAGGCAGTGGAGGAGAAGCAGGGCTGACGTCTCAGGAAGAAGAGAAGATGGCAGGTGCAAAGTTATGGAAAGCAAGTGAGCAAAGCATATTCTAGGGGAAAGAACCTAGATAATAGTTATGTTAGGGATTAGCAAAAGATTAAGTATGGCTAGAGAATAAAGGGGGCTTTAAAATTCAGACTAAGGAATTTGGATTTTATCCTTTTTATCCTGTGGGGAGTAGGAGATTATAAACTAATTTGTGGATGAGGTATGGACAAGATGAAACTGAAGCTTAAATGATTCTAAATCTAAATGAAATCTAAAATTCTTAAATTCATGATTCAAGATCAAACTTGAAGAGTAAATAATTTGACTCTAATGTATACAGAAGAGGAGGGAGAAGAATTAAAGTGGAGAAACCAACTAGAAGTCCACATTATTGATCCGCGTATTGGTGAGAGCCAGGAACAGGATGGAAGGAGTGGAATAAACAAAAAAGACTGATAAAAGTGATTTTTAAAGAAAGCATCATAGGATTTGGTGACTCTTTGCATGTAAACTGGAAGTGGGAGAGAGAAAGGAATTTTAGAATACAAGGGCTTTGAGTTGTAGAGAATGAAAATGCTGATGACATTGAGGAAAATCATGAAGGAATCTAATCCCACAGTAAAGCTTTGGACATGATGAATTTCAGATGACTGTAAAACATTCCAGAGGAATTGACTAATAAAGCAAGTGAAAACATGGGGTTAGAAATATGCTGAGATATCTGGCCTGGAGACCCAGATTTGGAAGTCAACAGCAAAGAGTTGTGAGTTAAAGCAATAACAATTAATCAACTCTGACTAATGAGTATACAGTTTCAAGACAGAAAGGAGGGAATTTCATGTGGGAAGAAGCAAGAAAAGAGTTGGAGAAAAGATAAGAGAGAAGATGTAAACAGAATGATGTCATTTCAGAAAAGCAAAAAGAGAAGAGAATTTTTAAAAAAAAAGGTCATCAATGGAGTCAAATATCAAAGAGAAGTAAAAGAGAAGAAAGTTAAGATCAAATTTTGGTGTGGGAGGCCGGCGTGGAATCTAACAGGGTAAGAGTCAAGTAGGGAACAGTTCATAGTGGGTCCCAAAGGGAATGAGAGGTGAAGAATTAGGAACAGTTCTATTGGTTTGGCAGAAGAAGGGTTGATGCAAAGACAGTTTTTTGTTGTTGTTGTATAAAAAATGTTATAAATAGAGGAAGATTCCCATGCAGAAGGAGAGGTTGATGTGTGAGGTCAAGTGTACAGCAAGAAAATTAATTGAGATATTAATTTTTCTCTCTGTATTTTTCCACTCAGCCTCCCACACCATCTCCCCACAAACTTAAACCAAGTATCCAGAGCCTTAGAATTTTCCTATCTGATGGACTTTTGCAGGGCAGAAAGCAGAAGCTGCTTAAAGTTGCTCCTCCCATGACCTATAAATACCTTGGTCAGCCAAAAATTATGCAAATGTTTCCAATGGACAAGTGAGAGAGAGTGAGCAAGCAAGAGAGAGTGAGTGAGGGGAAGAAAGAGAAAGGAGGGAGACAGAGAGAGAGAGATTTTGCTTATACTGGAAAATGTTGAAGGCCTGGAGTCCTGAAATAACAGATTACTTCTGTGCAATGCTGAATGACAATGCCCTGGAGAGATGAAGACCTCACAAGGAATGGCTGTGGAGCACACCTAGGGAAAAGACCCTGGGTTTCAAGCACAGCTTAATGGGGGAGCTCTATTATAATAATGTCTGATGCTAAATTCCCAACTCAGTGACAGAATTTGGATTTCTATCAATTTGTTAAAAATGAAGAAGTTGGATATTTCTTGCACATCAGAGACTGTGCTTGCAATTTCATACCTGTTACACAGTCTTTTAAGAATAAGAAAAGTATGGGTCATAACTTGCACAGGCAGTTAGAAGGGTTACACTTTGGGGGCACTTTTCCATCTAAAATGGAGGAAAAGGTAGAATAGGAGTAGTGTTATGTACTGGAAGATGAAAGTAACTGAGTCATTGGATGGTGGTGAAAGACCTCAGTATTATCAGTTAAGTATAACATGAGAACTGGTGGGGCGGGGAGGGGACCTTGGAGCAAACGGAGTTCTGGAATTGACAATGAGCAATGTGCTGGAGAATAAAGAAGATATGAAAGAAAGTGTTAACATCAGCACAAAATTTCCATGATGAAAGTATAACTCTTGAGAGATGTTGACTTTCTCTCTGAAGAGTTACATTCTATTGGTTCTGCTTCCTGCATGTGAAGAAGCTCTTTAAGGTGGCCTTGGGGAAGACATGATGAACCTCAGAAGCTTGGTTATGATTAGCCGTGTCTGGGGATTTGGAATATAGGAATTGCTGTCTTCATTTCCTGTAATTCTGTTGAAAGATGTTTGATGGAGGAGATTAACTTATTATAATTAAGCTTTACAAATGCTGACTAAAAATTTATGGGTGTATAGGCTGAAGAAACTGACTAAATACTAAGATCATACCATGCTGATTTACTGTTCTAACAAATGTTCATATCGTTTCACAGTTTATTTTGCTTACATAAGTGTTCTGTAAATTCTAAAATGGTGAACCTAAATGCATTCCTTTATCAATCCAGTTCTTTTCTAAGAAAAAACATTGAATTATTCAGTTATCTGTAGACTATTCATTTATGTCACTTAGAAATACCTGCTTGAATCTGTTAGAAGCATGAAAGTACCCTAACTTGAAAAACAATTGAGTTTATTTGGGCAAAGAAATCCAAATGTATTTGGTGTTGAATCTGACTGTTTTCAAACATTATTTCAACAAGACAAAAAAACCACTTTGATTCAGGTAGAAAATTGCAAGGCTTGTGGTTTACTGTTCACATGGCCTATATCAACAAGATCGATTAAAAAATTTTATTACTTTTGTATGTACCTGGTGTTAGGTGTGTAATACGAGTTATTATGTTAGTTAAATAATAAAGCTTTTATAATCATTATAAAGTTAATAAGATTAAAAAGCAATTGATGCAATGATGCCATTAGTAAAAAAGACAAAGAGACTTCTTTAGCAGAAAAAGGAATTTTTGAGAGAAAGCACAATGTGGAAAGACTATGCTGTTACAGAGCAAATGAAAAATGAAAACACTGATAATGATTTCTCATGTTCTTATAATCAGTGGTGACTGATTAGGACATTGGTAAATGCACCATTGAGAGAATACAGGAAGAGAGGGGAGAAGTCAACAATTATTCTATATTGTGCATATTTTAAGAAAAGTTTTTTTGTTACAACCTTTTTTACAGCATAAGTTAATTATATTGATAGCTTCCTTTTCCTTTTGTTGGGAGGGTAGTACTTCCCTCAAAGACGGCTACCTCGTTGACAGTGTTGTCTTCAGCTCCAGTAGAAAATTACGAATGTTTTCTGACATCATATTTAAGATTTCTACAAGATTGTTGATGGAGGATGAAACGATTTCTAAGTTAAAAAAAGAGGGGAGGAGACGTGGGAAAATACGTCGAGGAGAATCAGGAAAATTATAAAATTTTGCATAGACTGAAAGGTAACCATTGCCTCAATATAATTAAACACGAAACAGAATCAGCAAGTGTTCTAATATCTAAACAATTTAGTTTACTTGGAGTTGGGCGTTTGAAGTACTACAATATTACCAAGGTTCTGCTTCCTCCACTCAGCCCCTCTGTGGAGTCATCCCATGACTGTCTTAATGCTTTCACGGTGGTACTTTTGACTCTCCCTGGCACGATTTTGATACATTACTTCCATCTGCATCAGCAGAGTGGAGCTGAGTGTGGGCAGCCAGTGAGGTCTCCAGCCAGGCCGGGCAGGCTGCCGTTCTGATTGGTTGGCAGCCCGATTACAAACGGCAGGAGATGCAGACCAGCAAGGGCGAGCGCTCTCACCTGCAGGGGCTCTAGTTCGCAGTAGCTGCTTTTCATGAATGTTGGAGATCGTCTTCTGGTGTTTCTTGCACATAACCGTCATGATATCTAGGAATTCGATGCCACATAACTTTACCTTTTGCTCGTTCACCCATTGGGCCGTGCTTTCTCTAGAGAGTTGGCTTTGCAGTAGCCAAACTCCTAGCAGGTGAGATAACAGGCCCTGCATCCTGGACCTGATCTCTCCTGACCTGGCGGTTCAGCCTTTCCCTAGGGACTGCAGCTGCCGTCCTCTACTGCTTTCGCCTGTGGGCCTATCCTGGGCTTCAGAATAGTCTCCCTCCCTGGCTCCAGGTAGCTTTTTATAGCTCTTGGGCTATCAGTTCAGTTCTTGAGTTAATGATCCCAGCTCCACCGCTTTCCCCAACAGCTTCCAAAGAATTTTCTCTCAGCTCTTGTTCACCCTCCGCACTTCCCCTCTGCACATCCCACATTTCTCTGCGTGCTCCCAATCTTCTACTCCTTGCCTGTTTTAAAATTTGAATTTACCTCTTCTTCTTCCTTTCCTCCTTCGCAACTATTTTTATGCTTACTTAAATATCTGTAATTTTTATGGTCGTGTTCTTGTGTAAAGATATGTCATGGTCATTATAGAAAATACAGGTAAAATAAAAATAAAACTGACCTGTAACCTCATCAGCTGGAGATTATCTTGGTTAATACTTGCTGTATAACCTATTATTTTTCCAAACTACCCCCACATTTATTTTTATTTCTTCTTCAAAGCATTAAAAGAGTACGATTAAGGGGGCTAGCCAGGTGGCGGAGGGGTTAGGTTCACCCGTGGTCTCCGCTACCGGGGCCTGGGGTTCGTCAGCTCGGGTCCTGGGTACGTACCCACCCCGCTCATCAAGCCATGCTGTGGTGGCACCCACATAGAGCAACCAGAAGGATGTACACCTATCTACTGGGGCTTTGGGGGGAAAAAAGGAGGAAGATTGGCCCTAAACCAGTCTTCCTAAAAAAAAAACAAAAAACAAAAAACAACTGTAATTAGGTTGAGTTATGTAGTACCTTGTGTATCCATCTATAGTATTATGATGGGTGGATGGAAAATTTTTCACAAAAGAAAGAAAACTGATGATGTTTCAACCAAGTCCTGTGAAAAGTATTAATATTCCCAAAATATCACTTTCGGTTTGTATAGTAATGTTTAAGGTTTACACAGACTTTCCTATTCATTATTGCAGAGGATCAGAATCTTAAGCCTAGAGGGAACTTCTGCTCTCTGGAGGTCCTGACAAGGATTAAAAAAACACGTGGACCTCTAGGGTTGCCTCTTAAGCCTTAGGAGAGCACTGGATTGGAAGATATGCTTACAGAGGTAGGTAATCAGACTCAATCACTTTCTACCAATTTCTTGTTTTCTTTTGACTTCCTTGGGTGATTGGTGAATTGTTACCAGCTATCTGAATATTTTAATTTGAAATTATAATTATTATGTCTAAAGAATGGAGAACACGCATACACGACATGGAAAAAGCAGTAGAATTCTACAATCCTAGGAAGAATATGTTGGTAGCACATGTATGTGTACAAAAATTTCTATCTTTATGATGGATTTATGGTATTCTATATTTGTTGTATTTTGTGATCAGAAGTTTGTATCACTTTTCAAATTTTTAAACAAATCAGCGCAGTTTGAGGGACAATGGTCTCAACAGATAACTCCCAAGTACATATACATAAACTTTTAAATGCAAATAGGACTACATGTTTATAAACCTTATTTGTTTGTGTTCAAAATCTAATCAGACTGTATCTGTTCCACTTCTGTAAGCCTGAGGGCTTGATGGAAGTTATGGTACTTTTGAAATAAACTAATAAATACTCTTAGTTCCCAATAAAAAAATATGATCTAGGTCCCTCATAATTGGAGGAAGGCCTAGTCATCATTTGTCAAATACTGGGTATTGTGTAACTTTTTGCCTAACACCTGTCTAGAGCTACAGGATAGTCGGAGTAGTGATTTTAGATGCGTTTTGATTAAGACAAGCAGTTTGGGAAAGGGTTTTCAAAATTGAGGTTGTGAAGGTATTTTTATGGGTTGACTGACTTTGAGGAACAGTCTATGTGCAATACTGTTTTACAAAGAAACTGATTATTTAAAAATGAATTTCCAAGTGTCTCTTCATGTCATGCTAAAAATCCTTTCTAAACATTGTTTTCTATTTTATATGTTCTGGATATTAAACTTTTATCTTGTATATGATTTGCAATTATTTTCTTCAATTTTGTGAGTTTTTATTTCACTCTCTTGATATTGTCCTTTTGTTGTTGTTGTTGAGGAAGATTCACCCTGAGCTAACATCTGTGCCAATCTTCCTCTATTTTGTATGTGAGTCACCACCACAGCATGTATGTCCAAGCCCGGGATCTGAACTTGCGAACCTGGGTTGCTGAAGCGGAGCACACCAAACTTAACCACTACACCACAGGGCCAGCCCCCTTGATAGTGTCCTATGATACACAAATGTTTTAAATTTTGATGAAGTCCAGTATATTTATGTTTTCTTTTGTTGTCTGTGTTTTTGGTATAATATCCATGAAATCATTGCCACACTCAATGTCAAGAAGATTTTTCCCATATGCTTTCTTCTAAGAATTTTATTTTTAGCTCTTACATTTAGGTCTTTGATACATTTTGAGTTAAATTTTGTGTATGATGTGAGGTCAGCATCCAAGTCCTTCGTTTGCAGACAGATATCCAGTTTTCCCAGCACCACTTGTTGAAAAGATTGTCCTTTCCCCATTAAATGGTCTTGGGACTCTTGTCAAAAATCATTTGACCAAATACACAACAGTTTATTTCTGGGCTCTTTATTCTGTTCTATTGATTTATATGGCCCTCCTTATGCCACTGCCTCACTGTTTTGATTACCACAGCTGAAGCTCTGTAGAAAGTTTTGAAATCTAGAAGTGGAGTCCTCCAACTTTGTTCTTTTTTAAGGAAAAAAGAACTTTGTTCTTATTTATCTTTGTTTTATTTCTACAGAAAAAGTCATTGGTGTTTTGATAGGAATGGCATTGAACCTATAGATCACTTTGGGTAATATTGATCTCTTAACAATATTAAGTCTTCTGACCCATGAACGTAGTATGTGTTTCCATTTATTTATGCCTTCTGTAAAATTTTTTAGAAATGTCTGTAGATTTCTCCTTGTTTAACTCCATTTCTAAGTATTTTATTGTTTTTGATGCTCTTGTAAATGGAATTGTTTTCTCCATTTCATTTATGGATGTTCATTGCTAGTGTATATAAATACACTCAATTTTTACATATTGATTTTGTATCCTACTACTTTACTGAAATTGTTTATTAGCTGTAACAGTTGTTTTATGGAATCTTTAGATCTTTCTATGTATAAGATCATATCATTTTAGGCAGAGAATTTTTACTTCTTCTTTTCCAATTTGCATGCCTTTTTTTCTTTTTCATATTTAATTGCTCTGACTACTATATTGAATCGAAGGAGTGAAAGTGGGCATCTTTGTCTTGTTCCTGATCTTAAGGGATAAGTTTTCAGTCTTTCACCATTGAGAATGATGTTAAGTGTGGATTTATCACACATAGCGTTTATCATGTTGAAGAACAGTCTTTGTATTTCCACTTTCCTGGTTGTTTTTATAATCATGCAATGGTGTTGAATTTTGTCAAATTCTTATATTACATGCTTTTTACCCATCATCATTCTACTAATGTGGTCTATTACATTAATTGATTTTTATATGTTGAACTATGCTTGCATTCCAGAAATAAATCTTTTAGTCATGGTGTACCGTCCTTTTAATGTTCTGCTGAATTCACTTTGCTGTTTTTTGTGGAGGATTTTGGCATCAATATTCATAAAGGAGATTGGTCTGTAGTTTTCTTTTCTATGTAGTATATTTGTCTAGCTTTGGTATCAGGGTAATACTGGCCCTTGAGAGTGAGGTAGGAAGTGTTCTCCAATTTTTTGGATGATTTTGAGAAGGACTGGTTTTAATTCTTCTTAAATGTTTAGTAGAATTCACCAATGAAACCGTCTTGTCCTGGGCTTTTCTTTGCTGGCAGGTTTTTGATTACTGATTCAATCTCCTTACTAGAGATTGAATTATTCAGATTTTCTATTTCTTCATGATTCATTTTTGGTAGATAGTTTCTTTCTAGGAATATATCCCTTTTGTGTGCATATAACAATTAATAATATTCTATTATAATACCTTATACTTCTCTATAATCAGTAGTATTATTTTCAGTTTCATTTCTGATTTTAGTTAAGTGGAGTCTTCTTTCTCTTTATTAATCAACCAGCTAAATGTTTGTCAACTTTATTGATCTTTTTAAAAAAAATTGAAATCTCCAACTTTATGGTACAGCTTTCTATTTCTCCATTGAATTCTGTCAGTGTTTGCTTCATAAATTTTCAAGCTCTGGAGATTGTTACATATATTTTTGTAGCTGTTATTTCTCCATGGAATTCTGTCAGTGTTTGCTTCATAAATTTTGCAGCTCTGGAGATTGTTACATATATTTTTGTAGCTGTTATATATTCTGAATAAATAAGCCCTTTTATTAATATATCATTTCCTCATCGTCGCTCATAACAGTTTTTGACTAGAAGTCTGTTTTATCTGATGTGAATAGAGTTTCAGTCTGTCCAGTCTGCTATTACAAAATACCATAGACTGGGTGCCTTCTAAACAACAAACATTTTTTTCTCACAGTTCCAGAGCCTGGAAGTCTGAGATCAGGGTGCCAGCATGGTTGGGTTCTGGTAAAGGCTTTCTTCTGGGTTTCAGACTGTCAACTCGTTGCTGTATCCTCACATAGTGGAAGGAGCCAGGGAGCTCCATAGGGTTTCTTTCATAAAAACGTTAATCCCATTCATGAGGGCTCCAGCATTATGACCTAAGCACCTCTCAAAGGCCCTACCTCCTAATACCATCATATAGGGCATTAAGATTTCAACATGTGAATTTTGAGGTACACATAAATGTTCAGATCATAGCTTTTAGCAACACTAACTCTCTTTTGCTCCTTATTTGCATGAAACGTCTTTTTCCATCCTTTAACTTTCAATCTATTTCTGTCTTTAGATTTAAAGTGCGTCTCTTGTAGACAGGATATACTTGGATCCTATTTATTCATCCGTTCTGCCAATCTCAGCCTTTTGAATGAAGAGTTTAATTCATTTATTTTTAAGTATTACCGATAAGGAGAAACTTACTTTTCTCATTTTTCTGTCTGTTTTCTATATGTCTTAAAGCTCTTTTGTGTCTTATTTCCTTCATTACTGCCTTGGCTTTTTTGTCGCTGTTGATTTTTTTTGTAGTGACATGTTTTCATTCCCTTCTCATTTCCTTTTGTGTATATTCTATAGGTATTTTTTGTGCTTGCCATGGGGATTTCAGACAACGTCCTAAAGTTATAACATCTAATTTTAATTGGTACCAACTTAACTTCAACCATACAAAATTTCTACTCCTATACATCTCTCTTTCCCTATTTTATACTTTTAATGTCACAGATTACCTCTTTTGACATTGTGTACAAACTACCATACATTTGTAGTTATTTTTATGTCTTTGTGTCTTTTAACCACTATACAAAATAAGAAGTGGAATTACAAACCACAGTTACAATACTAATGGCTTGTATTTTGACCACGTATTTACCTTTAAGGGAGATCTTTATATCTTAATATAGCTTTGAGTTGTGCCTAGTATGCTTTTATTTCAACCTGAAGGACTTCTTTTAGCATTTTTTTTAGGGCAGATGTGGTAGTAATAAACTCCCTCAATGTTTGCTTATCTGAGGTGTCTTATTTTTTATTTTACATTTGAGGGACAGTTTTCTGGATATAGAATTCTTGCTTGACAGTTTTTATCTTTCAGCACTTTAAATGTATCATCACACTACCTTCTGTACTCCAAGGTTGTCACTGAGAAATCAGCTGATGATGTGATTGAGGATCCTTTGCATATGACAAATAGCTACTCTATCACTGCTTTCAAGATTCTTTCCTTGTCTTTGTCTTTTGTTTTTTGCTATGATTCTGATTTGTCTGTTGGTTAACTTTGTATTTATCCAACTCAGAGTTTGTTGAGCTTCTTGGATTGTACATTCCTGTGCTTCATCAAATTTCAGAAGTTTCGTCTGCTATTTCTTCAGATAATCTCTCTGCCCCTTTCTCTCTCTCTGCTCCTTATTGGAGTCCCATAATACATATAATGGTCATTTGATGGTGTCCCAGAAGTTTCTTAGGCTCTGTATATTTTTCTTCATTTTTTATACTTCTGTTTTTCAGACTCAATTATTTCAGTTGTCCTGTCTTCAAGTTTCCTGATTATCTCTTTGACTACTCAAATCTGCTGTTGATTCCCCCTAGTAACTTTTCAATTTAGTAATTTATTTTTTAGCTCCAGAATTTCTGTTTGGCTCCTTTTAATAATTTCTGTCTCTTTGTTGATATTCTCATTTTGTTCACACATCAATTTATTAATTTCCTTTAGATCTTTGCACATATTTTCCTTTAGTTCATTCATCATACTTCAGACAGTTTTATTAAAATGTTTGTCTAGTATGTCCAATGTCTGGGCTTTCTCAGGGATGGTTTCTTTCAGGTTATATTGTTCCCTTGAATGATCTCTGTTTTCCTCTTTCTTTATATACCTTATGATTTTTCGTTGGAAATGGAGCAATTGGAAATACAGCCTCCTCTATCAGTCTTTGCAGGTTATCTCCATACTGGTGTAGTCCCTTGCCAATGAGCTAGACTTGCTCTGAGCCTAAACATCAGCCAGAGGTGAAAGCTTGTTTTTTTCGGGTCTTTTGTAAGCCTGTGTCTTGCCTTACCCTCTCTGTGGCTTTCTCAATTCCTCCGTATATACAGCTGCTTTTGAATGTCTTAATTTCCTCAAGAGTCCTTGCCCTGCTTCTCATCAGGGCTTGAGACTGTCTATTGTATGTCTCTACCCATAACCTTTTGCGTCATGTGTCTGTGGCTCTGTAGTCTCCTTGCAGCTTTCATGAGCAGTGCCCTCTGTTTTCCTACCTGCAATCTGAGTTAGGTTAAACAAATGCCAGTCCTTCAGATGGCTCTCAGACATACACAATAATTTATAAATAATGTCTACTCTTCATTCTTGTTCAAGAGAGGGAAAGAGTTACTGGGCTGTCCTCTCTTCCAGACCAAGACTAGCACTTCATGTGAGGGTGGGACAAGGGCAATTAAAACACCACAAATCTTTTCTACTATTATGAAGGTGGCTTTTTCTTTTTGGAAATTCATTAAGCTACTGTAACTTGATTTTTTCATGGTTTTCCAGAACTTTTCTGTGGTTAGTTCAGCCAGTTTCCACTTATGTTTCCACAGGCAACAAGAGCTTATAGCTTCCCAGTTTGCCATTTTTCTCTGTTTTCTATTGTTAAAAATCATTTTGTAAAATAACCTTAATGTTCCTAAGCTAACATAATGCAAAGCAAACGTATAAAACTACTTTACAAATATATTGAAGTCTTTAAATTGAAAACAACATGATAGCTGTAAGTTATTTCATGTTTTTACATATTTTATGTTTATTTCATATATATTTCATGTTTTTACGTATTTTTTCATACTTGGCTGTATCTAGAGCAGCATCTTGTTTCTTCTGCAACCAAGAAAGGTAATGCACATTAATTTCTTTTTAAATGTAGCATAAATTTTTTCAATTACTTTTATTTTTTACATTGAAATTCTGTCAACTTTGGCAAGGGAAATTACTTCAGTATCAGCTTGTTCTGTGCAAGAAATAATTGAACAAAGCAGGAAAGAATTATTTGTTCAGACAATCATTTGTGGTGTACTTAGTACGTAGTAGGCACTTTCATAGGAGATGCAAAGAATATGAATACAAGGTTTTCAATTCAAGGGGCTCATAAACTGTTTAGACATATTTTTTGAAGCCTGTCTTGGTGCATGAGTTAAATGGATCAGAAAGCTTCTCTAAGCAGACCATAAGGTTGGAATTGAGAAGAGAGAAAGAACACACATTTATTGAGTGCTCTTGATTTGTGGGCACTCTACATGGGTGGTCTTATGGAGTCGTTAACACTATCCACTGATGTGGGCATTTTCCCGTTTTATAAGGACAGGAATCAAGTTGAGAGAGGTGAAGGAACTTGTCCAGTGTAACTTTGGCTTGCAAAAGTGCAATATGTGGGCTTATCTTCAGTTAAGGATCACTGAGAAATTCAGGATTCACAGCCTTTTTGGGCATAACTAAAGTGCTTTGCATGTCCTTAAAAAGAAACCTATTTAAAGAGAAAATATAGATGTGCCAATGAATATAGCTGGTAAGTGCTGGATCTGAGATACCTACTCATGTCTATTGAATTCCAATCCCTTGAATCCAACTCCAGTTGGGGTTAGCCAAAATGGTGAGGATAAATAGATACAAATTAATGTCTTTGAATGAGTTTTTGGTGGTATAAGTGCAGCAAACATGAGCAAAACATTTGGTTGACTGGCCCAATCTCCTTTTTAGTCTCTTCTTCTTTGCTTACCTCAACTCTTGAGACTGTAAGTGCTAGCAATAATTTCCCAATGTCTTTTGCAGTGTTATGGACTTAATTGTGTTGCCCCCAAATTCATTTGTTGGAGCCCTAGCCCCCAGTACCTTACAATGTGACTGTTTTTGGAGATAGAGTCTGTCAAGAGGTAATTAATGTTAAATGAGTTTGTAAATTTGGGTCCCTAATCTAATATGACTGCTGTCCTTAAAAGAAGAAAATGGGACACAGAGACGTGTGCACACAGAGAAAAGGCCATGTGAGGATATAGCAAAGAAGCAGCTGTCGGCAAGCCAAGGAGAGAGATCCCAGGAAAAATTAACCCTGCCAGCACCTTGATGTACTTCCAGCCTCAGAACTGTGAGAAAATAATTTACTGTTGGTTAAGCCACCCGAATTGTACTGCTTTATTATGGCAGCCCTAGAAAACTAATATAGATTTTGGTAACAAGAAGTGAGTTGCTGCTGTAACAAAAACCAAAAAATGTGCAAGTGGCTTTAGAACTGAGTAATGGTTAGAGGCTGGAAGAGTTTTCAAAGCATGCTAAAGCAAGCCTAGATTGCCTTGAAGAGATTGTTGGTAGGAGTATGAATGGTGTTTCTGTGTGAGACATCAGACAAAATGAGGAATATGTTATTGAAACTATAGGAAAGGCTATCCTTGTTATAAAGTGGCAAAGAACTTGTCTGAGGAGCCAGCCCCATGGCATAGTGGTTAAGTTTGGCATGCTTCACTTCAGCGGCCCAGGTTTGCAGGTTCAGATTCTGGGCGTATGGAGCTACATCACTCATCAGCCATGCTATGGTGGCAACCCACGTACAAAATAGAGGAAGACTGGCACAGATGTTAGCTCAGCGGTAATCTTCCTCAAGCAAAAACAAAAAAAGAAGAAGATTGGCTGTGGATGTTAGCTCAGCGCTAATCTTCCTCAAGCAAAAAAAAACAAAAAAGAGGAAGAATGGCAGAGGATGTTAGCTCAGGGCGAATCTTCCTCAGCGAAAAACAAAAAAAGGCCAAACAGATAGCCCACAGCAAAAAAATTACAATAACTGAATGGAACAATTCAACAGAGAGCTTTGAAAGCAGACTTGACCATGCAGAATAAAGAATCACTGGCCTGGAAGATAGGACATTTGAAATTATCCAATCAGAGGAGAAAAAAGAATGAAAAAGAGTGAAGAAAGCCTATGGGACTTATGGGACACAATGGAAAAAACCCCAACATTCACATTATAGGAATTCCAGAAGGAGGAGAGAGAGAGAAAAGGACAGAAAGTATATTTAAAGCAATAATGGCTAACAACTTCTCAGACCTGGGGAGAGAAATAGACATCTATATCCAAGAGGCCCAAAGGGCCGCAAATGTGGCGAACCTGAATAGGGCTACACCAGAATGCATTATAATTAATTTGTCAAAAGTCAAAGACAAAGAAAGTATTTTAAAAACAGCAAGAGAAAAGAGAGAAGTTATGTACAAGGGAACCCCCATAACACTATCAGTAGATTTCTCAACAGAGAATTTTTAGGTTGGAAGAGAAAGGGATGACATATTCAAAATATTGAAAGAAAAAAATTGTCAAGCAAGAACGCTATACCTGGCAAAGGTTTCCTTCAGAAGTGAAGGACAGATAAAGACTTTCCCAAACAAAAAAAGCTGAGGGAATTCATCACCATTGGACCCGCCTTACAAGAAATGCTAAAGGGAGTCTTTGAGTGGAGATAAAAGAACACTAATTAACATTATAAAAACATAAGAAAGCAGTATAATGGAGATTTCTGGGAAGATGGAGCATAGGAGAACTTTGAAATCACCTCCTCCCATGGACACAACAAATTTACAACTACCCTTTGAACAGTTACCCCTGAGAGAGAACTGAGAACTGGATAAAAAGAACCCCCACAACAAGGGACAGTGCTGACTGAGGTGGCAGCGATTCCTTTCTGGAGAGGAAAAAGTCACATTCTAGCCATGGCACTTCATGGCCGGGAGCAATCTTAATGTATGAAGCTTCCCCTGGAGAAGCAGGGGATCTGAGTGGGAGAGCTTTGCTACAATAAACAGCTTTTGGACTCAGCACAACCAAGCTGAGTGTCATAATATCTGGCTTTGCTGACTATTAACAACAACAGGAAATACCCCCAGAAAAGCTGTTGAAAATAAGGGAAAGAAAAGCCTGCTCTTAAAGGGCCCATGCACAAATTCACCCATTTAGGAAAGCAACCTAAAATCACCAGAAAGAAAGGCGCATAGTCCTTTGGTGAAAAGAGACTCACTTGATAGTCTATGGGTGCATCTTGGTGAGAGGTGAGACCTCCCCATGCTGGGACCACTTCACCAGAGACTGAGACATTGGCAGCAGCCATTATTGTGACCTAGTGTAGGCATTCTGACACAGACCCTGGCAGACATCATTGGAGTTCTTCCTCTGGCCTGTTAGTGCAGGGGTTTGTCTCCTCCGCTAGAGCACCAATTTAATCCAGCTTAGCCAGAGCAGGCAGCCCACCCTAGGGACTGGCCCCACCCAACAGCAAGCCCTCAGGCACCTTGTGGGCCCAGGTATGCAGGGTATGTGGGACCTCTGCAGTAGGGCGAATGAGTCCACTTCAATGGGTTGGGGCATGCGCATGGAGCAGGACTGCATTGATGGGGCCTATGGGCCTGTGGGCAATGGGGCTTGTCAGTTGGAGCAGACTTGTACTTCTCAAACAACCACACAGGGAATTCGCCCCACCTTCCAATGCCTGGAACAATTGTGTGCTGCCATGCCTGGGGCTGTCCCCAGCCAGCTGCACTCCTGAGAGAGCTGACAACAGCGTTGCAGGCCAGAGGCCCATAGCAGTTGTAAGCCTCTGAGCCTAGCAACTGGCCACACTGGGGGCCTACTCATTTAACAGAAAAACTGCAGCAAGAATGTGCTATTAGACCTTGCAGCAACTATACTGGGGCTCCCCACACCTGTAAAGTGATTGAAGGGACAGTAGCAGCTGCACACAGCTGAGCATTACAACCAGCTGGCCAGGGGGACAGCCTAGCCTCCCCATGCACCTGCAGCAAAAGCAACCCTGCCACAAGAGAAGGAAACATGTAGGAGACATAGGAGACACTCCTGGAACATTTGGAACTGCTGATGAGAGGGAAGCACACTGCTGGGCATCATAAGGCATCTCTTACCTAAGGCTACCTCTACAAAATTGGGAGACATAGCTGATCTACCTAATACATAGATATAAGCACAGAGAAAGAGGCAAAATGAGGAGACAAAGGAAGATGTTCCAAATAAAGGATCAGGACAAATCCTCAGAAAGAGAACTAAATGAGGGGCCAGCCCAGTAGTGTAGTGGTTAAGTTCACACACTCCACTTTGGTGGCCCAGGGTTCACAGGTTCAGATCCCAGGCATGGACCTATGCACCACTTATCAAGCCATGCTGTGGCAGGTGTCCCACATATAAAGTGGAGGAAGATGGGCATGGATGTTAGCCCAGGGCCAATCTTCCTCAGCAAAAAGAGGAGGCTTGGCAACAGATGTTAGCTCAGGGCTAATCTTCCTCAGCAAAAAACAAAAAAAAAAAAAGAAAAAAAAGAACTAAATGAAACAGAGATAAACAATCTACCTCATAAAGAGTACAAACAAATAGTCGTATGGATGCTCACTGATCTTGGGAGAAGAATGGATGAATTCAGTGGGAACCTCAACAAAGAATTGGCAAATATTAAAAAGAATGAATCAGAAGTGAAGAATACAATACTGGAAATGAAAAATTCACCAGAGAGACTCAATAGCAGTGTAGATGATATAGAAGAATGGATCAGTGAGCTCGACAAAAGACTAAAGGAAATCATCCAAGCTAAAAAATAATTAAAAAGAATGAGGACAGTCTAAGGGACCTCTGGGACAACATCAAGCACAGTAACATCTGTATTATAGGTGTCCCAGAAGAAGAAGAGAGAGACAAAGGGGCAGAGAATCTATTTGAAGAAATAATAGCTGAAAACTTTCCTAACCTAAGGAAGGAAATAGACATCCAGGTATAGGAAGCACAGAGAGCACCAAACAAGATAAACCCAAAGAGGTCAATACCAAGGCGCATTAGTATTAAAATGTCCAGAATTAAAGATAAAGAGAGAATCCTAAAAGCCACAAGAGAAAGGCAACAAGTTACACACAAAGGAAACCCCATAAGGCTATCAGCTGACTTCCCAGCAGGAACCTTACAGGCTAGAAGGGAGAGGCATGATATATTTAAAGTGCTGAAAGGAAAAAACCTACAGCCAAGAATACTCTACCCAGGGGAGTTATCATTCAGAATGGAAGAAGAGATAAAGAGTTTACCAGACAAGCAAAAAATAAGGAGTTTATTACCAAGAAACTGCCTTACAAGAAATGTTAAAGGGATTGACTTAAGTGGAAAAGAGAAGGAATAGGAATAAGAAATTAGGAATAAGAAATTATCCACAAATAGAAATAAGAAAATTATCAAAAAAAAAAAAGTAATAAAAGTACTGGTAAAGACAAGTATACAGTAAAGGTAGCAGATCGACCACCTATGAAGCCAATATGAAGATCAAAAGACAAAGTACTAAAATTATCTGTTTCCATGATAGAAGGATAATGGATACACATGCACAAAAAGAGAGGTTAGATGTGATATCAAAAACATAAAATGTGCAGGGCCAGCCTGGTGGCACAAGTGGTTAAGTGTGTGCGCTCTGCTGCGGCGGCCTGGGGTTTGCCGGTTCGGATCCTGGGCGCACACTGACGCACCGCTTGTCAAGCCATGTTGTGGCGGCGTCCCATATAAAGTGGAGGAAGCTGGGCATGGATGTTAGCCAAGGGCCAGTCTTCCTCAGCAAAAAGAGGAGGATTGGCAGATGTTAGCTCAGGGCTGACCTTCCTCACAGAAAACAAAAACAAAAACACCATAAAATGTGGGAGAAGGGGAGTAAAAGAGAAGAACTTTTTGCAAGACGCCAAACTAAAGAGACCATCAACTTAGTATAGATTGCTGTATATGTAGGTTATTATATATGAACCTCATGGTAATCACAAATCAGATACTTACAATAAATATAAAAAAATTAAGAGAAAGGAACCTAAACATAATACTAAAGAAAGCCGTCAAACCACAAGTGAAAAGAGCAAGAGAAGAAGAAAATGAACAGAGAAGACCTAATAAAACACCCAGAAAAAAAGTAACAAATGGCAGTAAGTACATTTAAGCTACTTTAAATGTCAATGGACTAAATGCTCCAATCAAAAGGGATAGGGTGGCCGATTGGATAAAAAAAAAAGACCCATATATATGCTAGATACAAGAGACACATTTCATACCTAAAGCCACTCACAAACTGTAAGTGAAGGAATGGAAAAGGATACTCCATGCAAATGGCAATGAAAAGAAAGCTGGGGTAGCAATACTTATATCAGACAAAATAGACTTTAAAACAAAAACTGTAACAAGAGACAAAGAAGGGCACTACATAAAGATAGGGGATACAACACTTGTAAATATATATGCACCCAACATAGGAGCACCTAAATATATAAAGCAATTATTAACAGGCATGAAAGGAGAAACAAGAACAAAACAATTATAGTAGGGGACTCGAACACTCCAATTACACCAATGGATAGATCATCCAAAGAGAAGATCAATAAGGAAACATTGGCCTTTAATAACACATTAGACCAGATGGACTTAGTAGATATATACAGAACATCCTGTCCAAACCACAGAGTACACATTCTTTTCAAATGCACATGGAATATTCTCCAGGATAGATCACATATTAGGCCACAAAACAAGTCCAATAAATTTAAGAAGATTGAAAGAATACCAAGCATCTTTTCTGACCACAACGTTATAAGGCTAGAAATAAACTACAGGAAGAAAATCAGAAAAGCCACAAATATGTGGAGATTCAACAAAATGCTACTGAACGATTGGGTCAACTAAGAAATAGAGGAGAAATTAAAAAATACCTGAGGACAAATGAAAATGAAAATACGACATGCCAAAATTTATGGGATAGAACAAAAGCGGTTCTAAAGAAGGATGTGTATAGCAATACAGGCCAACCTCAACAAACAATAAAAATCTCAAATAAACAATCTAACAGTATACCTAGAGAAACTAGAAAAAGAAGAACAAACAAAGCCCCAAATCTGTAGAAGGAAGGAAATAATAAAAGTCAGAGCAGTAATAAATGAAATAGAGACTAAAAAACAATAGAAAAAAAATCAATGAAATGAAGAGGTTGTTCTTTGAAAAGATAAATAAAATTAACAAACCTTTAGCTAAACTCACCAAGAAAAGAAGAGAGAAGTCTCAAATAAATAAAATCAGAAATGAAAGAGGAAAAATTACAATGGGCACCTCTGCAATACAAAGGATTATAAGAGAATATTATGAAAAGCTATCTGCCAACAAATTGGATAATCTACAAGAAATGGATAAATTCTTAGAATCATACAACCTTCCAAAACTGAAGGAAAAAGAAACAGAGAATTTGAATAGACCAATCACCCATATGGAGATCAAAACAGTAATCAAAAACCTCCCAAAAAACAAAAGTCCAGGACCAGACTGCTTCCCTGGTGAATTCTACCAACTATTCAAAGAAGACTTAATACCTATCCTTCGCAAACTCTTCCAAAATATTAAAGAGGAAGGGAAGCTTCCTACCTCATTCTAGGAAGCCAACATTACCCTGATACCAAAACTAGACAAGGACAACACACACAAAAAAGAAAATTACAGGCCAATATAACTGATGAACATCGATGCAAAAATCCTCAACAAAATACTAGCAAATTGAATACAACAATACATTAAAAAGATCATACAAAATGATTAAGTGGGATTTATCCCCAGGAACCAGACAAGGATGCCCACTTTCACCACTGTTATTTAACATAATATTGGAAATCATTTAAGTTATTTAACAGAATATTGGAATAACCAGAGCAATCAGGAAAGAAAAAGAAATAAAAGGGATCCAAATTGGAAAGGAAGAAGTGAAAGTGTTGCTATTTGCAGATGACATGATTTTATATATTGAAAACCCTGAAGAACCCACCAGAGACCTTTTAGAAATAATAAATGAATATGGTAAAGTTGCAGAATACAAAATCAACGTACAAAAATCAGTTGCATGTCTACACACTAACAACGAAGAAGCATAAAGAGAAATTAAGAATACAATCCCATTTACCATAACAATAAGAAAAAACACCTAGGAATAAACTTAACCAAAGAGGTGAAAGACCTGTACACTGCAAACTATAAAACATTGTTGAAAGAAATTGAAGAAGACACAAAGAAATGGAAACATATTTTGCGCTCTTGGATTGGAAGAATTACTGTAGTTAAAATGTCCATATTTCCTAAAGCAATCTATAGATCCAATGCAATCCCCATCAAAGTTCCAACAACAAAATTTTTCACAGAAATAGAACAAAGAATCCTAAAATTTATATGGAACAACAAAAGACCCCAAGTAGCCAAAGCAATCCTGAGAAAAAAAGAGCAAAGCTGGAGGTATCACACTCCCTGATTTCAAAATATACTACAAAGCTATAGTAATCAAAACAGCGTGGTATTGGCACAAAAACAGACACACAGATCAATGGAACAGAATCAAGGGCCCAGAAATAAACCCACACATCTATGGACAGCTAATCTTCGACAGGGGAGCCATGAACATACAATGGAGAAAGGAAACTCTCTTCAATAAATGATGTTAGGAAAACTGGACAGCCACATGGAAAAGAATGAAAGTAGACCATTATCTTACACCATACACAAAAATTAACTCAAAATGGATTAAAGACTTGAATGTAAGACCTAAAACCATAAAACTCCTAGAAGAAAATATAGGCAGTACGCTCTTTGACTTTGGTCTTAGCAGTATCTTTTTGAATACCACGTCTACTCAGGCAAGGGAAATAAAAGAAAAAATAAACAGGATTACATCAAACTAAAAAGCTTCTGCACAGCAAAGGAAACCATCAACAAAATGAAAAGACAACCTAACAATTGAGAGAAGATATTTGCAAACCATATATCTAATAAGGGGTTAATAGCCTAAATATATACAGAACACATACATCTCAACAACAAAGAAACTAACAACCCAATTAAAAAATAGGCAAAAGATCTGAACAGACATTTTTCCAAATAAGATATACAGATGGCCAACAGGCACATGAAAAGGTGTTCAACATCACTAGTTATTAAAGAAATGCAAATCAAAACTACAATAAGATATCAACTCAAGCCTGTCAGAATGGCTATAGTTAACAATACAAGAAATAACAAATGTTGGAGAGGATGTGGGGAAAAAGGAACTCTCATACACTGCTGGTGGGAATGCAAACTGGTGCAGCCACTATGGAAAACAGTATGGTGATTCCTCAAAAAATAAGAAGAGAACTCCCATATGATCCAGCTATTCCACTGCTAGGTACTTATCCAAAGAACATGAAAACACAAATGTGAAAAGATATATGGGGGCCGGCCAGGTGGGCGCAAGTGGTTAAGTGTGCATGCTCTGCTGCAGTGGCCCGGGGTTCACAGTTTCAGATCCCATGCAGGCACCAACGCACTGCTTGGCAAGCCCTGCTGTAGCGGCGTCCCATATAAAGTGGAGGAAGACGGGCACGGATGTTAGCCTAGGGCCAGTCTTCCTCAGCAAAAAAAGAGGAGGATTAGCAGATGTTAGCACAGGGTTGATCTCCTCACAAAAAAAAAAAAAAAAAAGATATATGCACCTCTGTGTTCACTGGGGCATTATTCACAGTAGCCAAGACTTGGAAACAACCTAAATGCCCATCAAGGGACAAAAGGATAAAGAAGATGTGGTATATATACACAATGGAATACTACTCAGCCATAAAATGGTGAAATCTTGCCATTTATGACAACATGGATGGACCTTGAGGGTATTATGCCAAGCAAAATAAGTCAGAGGGAGAACGTCAAATACCATATGATCTCACTCATAAATAGAAGGTAAAAACAACAGGAAGAACAACAAACACATAGATACAGAGATTAGATTGGTGGTTACCAGAGGGGAAGTGGGGAGGGAAGAGGAAGAAAGGGGTGACTAGGCCCAAGTATATGGTAATGGAAGGTAATTAGTCTTTGGGTGGTGAACATGATGTAATCTACACAGAAATCAAAATGTAATGATGTACACCTGAAATGTAATGTTATAAACCAATGTTACCTCAATAAAAAATGAAAATAAAGAATAAAATATGACTAATTTACCAGCTAATTAGATGATAATAAGTGATTCAAATTTGCAAGTCATCAGAATTGAGTCAAATAAAAATTTTTAAAAAAGAAAGCAGTATAAAACTCACTGGTAATGGTAAATATATAGTCAAAGTTATATGTAATGTGTAATATGGTAATGGTGGTGTGTAATTCACTTACAACTCTAGTTTAAAAGTTAAAAAACAAATTTAGTGTAAATAACCATAACTACAATAATCTGTTATTAGTTACACAATATAAAAATATGTAAAATAGAACACCAGTAACCTAAAATGTGAGGGGAAGAAGTAAAAGTGCAAAGCTTAGGAATTCTATTGTAGTTAAGTTGCTATTAGTTTAAAATAGGGTGTTACAATTTTAAGATATTTTATGTAAGCCTCATGGTAACTACAAGGGAAAAATTTGTAGTAATTACACAAAAGAACATGATAAAGAAGTCAAAGCATACTGATATCACAAGACATCAAAACACAAAAAACACAGCAGGATAAGAAATAAGGAACAATGTACCTACCAAACAGCTAGAAAATAACTAACAAAATGGAAATAGTATGTCCTTACTTATCAATAATGACTTTAAACATAAATGGATTAAATTCTCTAATAAAAAGACACAGAATGGCTTAATGGATAAAAAAACAAGATCCAACAATACGATGCCTGCAAGATTCACTTTAGCCTTGAATTCACAGGTAGACTGAAAGTCAAGAGATGGAAAAAGATATTTCAAGCAAATGATAACCCCCCCCCCCCCAAAAAACCAAACAAAACCAAGGGTAGTTATATTTATGCAAAATTGACTTTAAAAATGATAAAAAAGAGACAAAGAAGATCATTATACAATGATAAAGGGGTCAATATATCTAGAAGATATAATAATTGTAAATATTTATGCACCTGACTTTGGAGCACCTAAATACATGAAGCAGAACTAACAGAGCTAAAAGGGGAAAGAAACAGCAATACAATAATGGTTGGGGACTTTAATCCCCCATTATCAACAATGGATAGATCATCTGGACAGAGAATGAATAAGGAAACAGTGGATTTGGACAACACTATAGACCGAATAGACCTAACAGACATATACAGAACATTCTATCTGACAGCAGCATAATTCACATTCTTCTCAAGTGCACATGGGATATTTTCTAGGATAGACCATATATTTGGCCACAAAAAAATGCTTAACAAATTCAATAAGGTGCAAATCAACTATCTTCTCTGACCACAATAGTATGAAACTAGAAATCAATAACAAGAGTAAAACTGGAAAATTCATGAATACATGGAAATTAAACAATACTCTCCTGAACAACCAATGCATCAAAGAAGAAATTAAAGGAGAAATAAAAAATATCTTGAGACAAATGAAAATGAAAACACAAAATACCAAAACTTATGGGCTACAGCAAAAGCAATTCTAGCAGGGACATCCATAGCAAAAAATGCCTACCTTAAGAAGCAAGACGATCCCAAATAAACAACCTAACTGTATGCCTTAAGGAAGTAGAAGAAGAACAAACTGAGCCCAAATTTAGCAGGAGGAAGAAAATAATGAAGATTAGAGAAGAAATAAATGAAATAGAGAACAAGAAAACAACAGAAAATATTAACCAAACTAAGAGTTGGTTCCTTGAAAAGATAAACAAAATTGACAAACTTTTATCTAGACTAACCAAGGAAAAAATAGAGAAGATCCAAATCAACAAAATTGTAAATGAACAAGGAGACATTACAACTGATACCACAGAAATACAAAGGATCATGAGAGGCTACTATGAATAACTATACATCAACAAATTGGACAACCTAGAAGAAATGGAAAAAAATCTTGGAAACATACAAACTTCCAAGACTTAATCAGAAGAAATAGAAAGTCTGAAGAGACCAATTACTACTAAGAAGGTTGAACTAGTGATCAAAAAGAAAAATCCAGGACCAGATGGCTTCAATGGTGAATTTTACCAGACATTTAAAGAATAATTAATGCCAATATTTGCCAAAGTCTTCCAAAGAATTGAAGAGGAGGGAACACTCCCAACTAATAGTATAAGGCTGGCATTACCCTGATACCAAAGCCAGAAAAGGTCACTAACAGGAAGAAAAGCTATAGACCAATATCCCTGATGAATATACATGGAAAAATTCTCAATAAAATACTAGCAAACTGAATTCAGCAGCATATTAAAAGGATCATTCACCATGATAAAGTGAGATTTATACCTGGGATGCAAGATGGTTCAACATATACAAATCAATCAATATGCTACATCACATTAACAGAATGAAAGAAAACAATCATATGACCATCTTAATGGATGCAGAAAAAGCATTTGACAAAAGTCAACATCTGTTCATGATAAAAACTCTTAACAAATTAGGTATAGAAGGAAGGAACATACCTCAACATAATAAAGGCCATATATGATAAGCCCACAGCTAATATCATACTAAGGGGTGAAAAGTTGAAAGCTTTTCCTCTAAGATCTGGAATAAGACAAGGGTGCCCACTAGCACCACTCCTTTTCAACATAGTATTGTAAGTCCTGCCAGAGCAATCAGGCAAGAAAAAGAAATAAAAGTCATCAGAATTGAAAAGGAAGAAGTAAAATTGTCTCTATTTGCAGATGATATGATTTTATATGTAGGAAATCCTAAAGACTCCACCAATAAACTGTTAGATCTAATGTGAATTCAGTAAAGTTGCAGGACACAAAATTAACATACAAAAAGTCGTAGCTTTTCTCTACACTAACAACAAATTATCTGGAAAAGTTATAAAGAAAATGATTTCATTTACAATAGCCTCAAAAACAATAAAATACTGAGGAATAAACTTAAGCAAGGAGGTGAAAGATCTGTACTCTGAAGACTACGGTACATTGATGAAAGAAAATGAAGAAGACACAAATAAGTGGAAGAGTATCCTGTGTTCATGAATTGGAACATATTGTTAAAATGTCAATACTACACAAAACCATCTACAGATTCAATGCAATCCCTATCTAGATTGTAATTATATTAATATAGTGCCTGGTATATCTATCCATAGCATTGTGATGGTTGGATGGATAAATTTTTCACAATGAAAAAAAACTGATGATGTTTAAACCAAGTCCTATGAAAAGTATTAAAATTCCCAGTAACGTTTTAGGCTCATACAATAATGTTTAACATCTACAATGCAGTTTCTCATTCACTATTGCAGAAAACTGGAATCTTACATACATCTGCCCTCCAGAGATCATCACAAGGGATAAGAAAACACAGAGGCCTCTAGGATTATCTCTCAGTTCTTAGGAGATAATTTGATTGAAAATTTTTCTTACAATGTTGGGAAATCAGATTCATCACTTTCTACCAATTCTTACTTTTCTTCCACAGTTCTGGGCAATTGGTTAGTTGTTATCAGTTACATGAATTTTTTTTAGTTTGTTTTATTGAGGTCATATAATAGTTTATAACATTGTGAAATTTCAGTTCTACATTATTATTTGTCAATCACCATATGAATGTGCCCCTTTACTCCTTATGCCCAGCCCCCAACCCCCTTCCCCTCTGGTGACACTAATCTGTTCTCTTTGTCCATGTGTTAGTTTATCTTCCACAAATGAGTGAAATCATATGGTATTTGTCTTTCTCTATCTGGCTTATTTCACTTAACATAATACCCTCAAGGTCCATCTGTGTTGTTGTGAATGGGACGATTTTGTCTCTTTTTATGGCTGAGTAGTATTCCATTGTGTATATATATGGTACATCTTCTTTATCCGTTCATCCATTGATGGGCACTTGGGTTGCTTCCACATCTTGGCTATTGTGAATAATGCTGCAATGAACATAGGGATGCATAAGTCTCTTTGAATTGTTGATTTCAAGTTCTTTGAATAAATACCCAGTAGTGGGATAGCTGGATCATATGGTATTTCTATTTTTAATTTTTTGAGAAATCTCCATACTGTTTTCCATAGTGGCTGCACCAGTTTGCATTTCCACCAGCAGTGTATGAGGGTTCCCATTTCTCCACATCCTCTCCAACATTTGTTATTTTTTGTCTTGGTGATTACAGTCATTCTAATGGGTGTAAGTTGATCTCTTAGTGTATTTTTGATTTGCATTTCCCTAATAATTAGAGATGTTGAACATCTTTTCATGTGCCTGTTGGCCATCTGTGTATCTTCTTTGAAAAAATGTCTGTTCAGATCCTCTGCCCATTTTTGATTGGGTTGTTGGTTTTTTTGTTGTTGAGTTGTGTGAATTCTTTATATATTTTGAAGATTAACCCCTTGTTGGATATATGATTTGAAAATACTTTCTCCCAGTTGATGGGTTGTCTTTTTGTTTTGTTCCTGGTGTCATTTGCCTTGCAGAAGTTCTTTAGTCTGATGAAGTCCCATTTGTTTATTTTTTCTTTTTGTTTCCCTTGCTCAAGTAGACATGGTATTCAAAAAGATCCTTCTAAGACTGACGTCAAAGAGTGTACTGCCTATATTTTCTTCTAGGAGTTTTATGGTTTCAGGTCTTACCTTCAAGTCTTTGATCCATTTTGAATTAATTTTTGTGTAAGATAACGGTCTACTTTCATTCTTTTGTATGTGGCTGTCGAGTTTTCTCAACACTATTTATTGAAGTGACTTTCCTTTCTCCATTGTGTGTTCTTAGCTCCTTTCTCGAAGATTAGCTGTCCATAGATGTGTGGTTTTATTTCTGGACTTTCAATTCTGTTCCATTGATCTGTGTGTCTGTTTTTGTGCCACTACCATGTTGTTTTGATTACTATAGCTTTATGGTCTATTTGGAAGTCAGAGTTTATGATGCCTCCAGCTTTGTTCTTTTTTCTTGTGACTACCTTAGCTATTTAGGGTCTTTTGTTGCCACATATGAGTTTTAGGATTCTTGGTTCTATATCTGTGAAGAGTGTTACTGGGATTCTGATTGGGATTGTGTTGAATCTGTAGATTGCTTTAGGTAGTATGGAGATTTTAACCATTTTTGTTCTTCCAATCCATGTGCATGGACTATCTTTCCATTTCTTTATGTCTTCTTCTATTTCTTTCAATAATGTCTTATAGTTTTCATTGTATAGGTCTTTCACCTCCTTCGTTAAATTTATTCCTAGATATTTTATTCTTTTTGTTGTGATTGTAAATGGGATTTTATTCTTGAGTTCTCTTTCTGTTATTTTGTTATTAGAGTATAGAAATGCAGTTGATTATTATATGTTGATTTTGTACCCTGCAACTTTGCTGTAATTGTTGATTATTGCTGGCAGTTTTCCAATAAATTCTTTAGGCTTTTCTATGTTGTCTGCAAACAGCAAAAGTTTCACTTCTTCATTGCCAATTTGGATACCCTTTATTTCTTTTTCTTGCCTATTTACTCTGGCCAAAACCTCCAGTACTATGTTGAACAAGAGTGGCAAGAGTGGGCACCCCTGTCTTATTCCTGTTCTCAGAGGGATGGCTTTCAGTTTTTCCCCATTGAGTATGATGTTGGCTGTGGGTTTGTCATATATGACCTTTATTATATTGAGGTACTTTCCTTCTATACCCATTTTACTGAGAGGTTTAATCATAAATGGATGTTGGATCTTGTCAAATGCTTTCCCTGCATCTATTGAGATGATCATGTGGTTTTTATTCCTCATTTTGTTAATGTGGTATATCACATTGATTGATTTGTGGACATGGAACCATCCCTGCATCCCTGGTATAAATCCCACTTGATCATGGTGTATGATTCTTTTAATGTATTGCTGTATTTGGTTTGCCAATATTTTGTTGAGGGTTTTTTCATCAGCAATATTGGCCTGTAATTTTCCTTCTTTGTGTTGTCCTTGTCTGGCTTTGGGATCAGGGTGATGTTTGCCTTGTAAAATGTGTTAGGAAGTGTTCCACCTTCTTCAATTTTTTGGAATAGTTTGAGAAGGAAAAGTATTAAATCTTCTTTGAATGTTTGGTAGAATTCTCCAGAGAAGCCATCTGCTCCTGGACTTTTATTTTTGGGGAGGTTTTTGATTACCATTTCAATCTCTTTACTTGTGATTGGTCTATTCTGATTCTCTATTTCTTGTTGATTCAGTTTTGGGAGGTTGTATGATTCTAACAATTTATCCATTTCTTCCAGGATGTCCAATTTGTTGGCATATAGTTTTTCATAGTATTCTCTTATAATACTTTGTATTTCTGTGATATCTGTTGTAATTTCTCCTCTTTCATTTCTGATTTTATTTATTTGAGCCTTTTCTCTTTTTTTCTTAGTGAGTCTGGCTAAGTTTGTGAATTTTGTTTATCTTCTCAAAGAACCAGCTCTTAGTTTCATTGATCCTTTCTACTGTTTTTTTGGTTTCAGTTTCATTTATTTCTGCTCTAATTTTTATTACTTCCCTCCTTCTGCTGACTTTGGGCTTTGTTTGTTCTTCTTTTTCTAATTCTATTATGTATAGTCTAAGATTACTTATTTGAGATTTTTCTTGTTTGTTAAGGTGGGCCTGTATTGCTATGAATTTCCCTCTTAGGATGACTTTTGCTGCATCCCATATGAGTCAGTATGGTATATTTTCATTTTCACTTGTCTCTAGATATTTTTTGATTTCTCCTTTAATTTCTCCAGTGATCCAATGGTTGTTCAGTAGCATGTTCTTCAGTCTCCACATATTTATGCTTTTCCCAGCCTTTTTCTTATACTTAATTTCTAGTTTCATAGCATTATGGTCAGAAAAGACGCTTGATGTGATTTCAATCTTCTTAAATTTATTGAGGCTTGCCTTGTTTCCCAACATATGGTCTATCTTTGAGAATGTTCCATGTGCGCTTGAGAAGAACGTGTATTCTGCTGATTTTGGTTGGAGTGTTCTATATATATCTATTGAGTCCCTTTGGTCTAGTGTTTCATTTAAAGCCACTGTTTCCTTACTGACTTTCTGTCTGGATGATCTATCCATTGATGTAAATGGGGTGTTAAGGTCCCCTACTATTATTGTGTTGTTGTTAATATCTCCTTTTAGGTTTGTTAATAGTTGCTTTACGTACTTTGGTGCTCCTGTGTTGAGTGTATATATATTCGTAAGTGTTATGTCTTCTTGGTGTAGTGTCCTTTTATCATTATATACTGCTCCTCTTTGTCTCTCATTGCCTGGTTTATCTTGAAGTCTACTTTGTCTAATATAAGTATGACAACACCTGCTTTTTTTGTTTGCCATTATGTTGGAGTATCATCTTCCATCCCTTGACTCTGAGCCTGTGTTTGTCTTTAGAGCTGAGATCTGTTTCCTGGAGGCAGCATATTGTTGGGTTTTGTTTTGTTATCCGTCCTTCCACTCTGTGTCTTTTGATGGGAAAATTCAATCCATTTACTTTTAGAGTGATTATTGATATATGATGGCTTAATGCTGCCATTTTATCACTTGTTTTCTGGTTGTTCTGTATTTCCCTTATTTCTTGTCCCATGTATTTCAGACTGCCAATTCAGTGTGGTAGTTCTCTATGATGGTTTTTCAGTTTTCTCTTTATTTATCATTTGTGTCTCTGTTCTGATTATTTGTTTAGTGATTATTGTGAGGTTTGTATAAAAACATCTCATAGATGAGATAGTCCATTTTCTGATAGCTTCTTATTTCCTTAGTCCAAGCAGGTTCCATCCCTCTCCTCTTCACCTTCTAAGTTATTGTTGTCACAACTTATTCCATTTTGTGTTGTGAGTTTGTGCTTAAAATGAACAGATTATAGTTATTTATTTATTTATTTTTTATTTTTTATTTTTGTGAGGAGATCAGCCCTGAGCTAACATCCGCCAATCCTCCTCTTTTTTTTGCTGAGGAAGACGGCCCTGGGCTAACATCGGTGCCCATCTTCCTCCACTTTATATGGGACGCCGCCACAGCATGGCTTACCAAGCAGTGCGTTGGTGCGCGCCCGGGATCCGAACCAGTGAACCCCGGGCCGCCGCAGTGGAGCGCGCACACTTAACCGCTTACGCCACCGGGCCAGCCCCTATAGTTATTTATTTTTGATGCTTTCCTTCTCTTTATCGTTAATGTTATAATTAAGTCTTTGCAAACCTGTTCTGATAGAGAGCTGCAATTTTTTTTTATTTTGTCTGCTTATTTATCTCCTTGCTCAAGGCTTTGTAAACATTTTCTTTTTTTTCAGCTATGAGGGCCTTCTTGATCATTTCTTGTGGTGGGTGGTCTTGTGGTGATGAACTCCCTCAGCTTTTGTTTATCTGGGAAAGTTTTTATTTCTCCATCATATCAGCAGGATATATTCACTGGATAGAGTATTCTTGGCTGAAAGTTTTTGTTGTTCTCCTAGCCTGTATGGTTTCTGCTGAGAAATCTGCCAAAAGCCTGATAGGAGTTTCTTTGTAAGTTATTTTCTTCTGCCTTGCTGCTCTTAATATTTTTTCTTTTTCATTGACTTTTGCCAGTTTTACTACTTTATGCCTTGGAGCAGGCTTTTTCACATTGATGTAATTATGAGTTCTATTGGCTTCTTTTCCTTGTAATTCCAGCTCCTTTCCCACGTTTGGGAAGTTCTCAGCTATTATTTCTTTGAACAAGCTTTCTTCTCCTTTCTCCCTTGCTTCTCCCTCTGGAATACCTATAATCCTTATGTTGCATTTCCTAATTTAGTCAGATATTTTTCAGAGAATTTCTTTTTAGTCTTACTTTTTTCTCCTCCTTCATCTGAAGCATTTCTATTTTTCTGTCCTCCAAATTGCTAATTCTGTCCTCCATAATATCAGCTCTGTTATTCAAGGACTCCAGATTTTTCTTTATCTCATTCATCATGTTTTTCATCTCCAACATGTCTGATTGGTTTTTCTTTATAGTTTAAATCTCTTTTGTGAAGAATTTTCTCTGTTCATTAATTTTATTCCTGATTTCATTGAACTGTCTTTCTGCATTTTCTTGTGACTCACTGAGTTTTTTGTTGTTGTTGTTGTTGAGGAAGATTGGCCCTGAGATAACATCCATTGCCAATCTTCCTATTCTTTGCTAAGGAAGACCAACCCTGAGCTAACATCTGTGCCTATCTTCCTCTATTTTGTATATGGGATGCCATCACAGCGTGGCTTTATGAGTGATATGTAGGTCTGTGCCCAGGATCTGAACCTGTGAACCCCGGGCCACCGAAGCAGAGTGCATGAACCTAACCACTATGCCACTGGCTGGCCCCTCATTGAGAAAATTATTTTAGGTATTTTGAATTCTCTGTGATTTAGATTGTAATTTTCTGTGCCTTCTGAAGTGATTTGTGGGTGCTTGTCATTTTCCTTCTGGTCTGGAGTATTAATATACCTCCTCATATTGTTTGATAGGGTGGATTTGTGCCTTCACATATTGGTTGTGTCTTGTCACATATTCCATCTGCCACCACTGACAGAGGGGGGTTGGAGCTGTGTAGTTTGAGCCTGCCATGATCTCTGGCATCTGTGCCTGTTCTTTGGAGTCTATGCTGAGAAGACCCATCGGTGATTGCCTGCTCACAGCTGCTGCTTTACTAACATATGCACAGGCACTGTGGCGGGGGTCCCTTGCTCTGGCTGACTGACTGAGCTAGTGTGCTGGGCAGGAGAAGCAGTGCTTTCTTTTGTGTGCTTCATCCCGGGGTCCTTCTCACTCTACCCTCACTGTCTGCCCTCCTGGGGTGCTAGCTTGATGATCCTTTTCTCCAGAGACTCCAGAGAACACACACACACCATAAAAAATCAAAGAGGGCCAGCCCCATGGCTTAGTGGTTAAGTGCGCACCCTCCGCTAATGGTGGCCCAGATTCGGATCCTGGGCGTGCACCGATGCACTGCTTCTCCAGCCATGCTGAGGCTGCGTCACACGTGCAACAACTAGAAGGATGTGCAACTATGACATACAACTATCTACTCGGGCTTTGGGGAAAAAAAAAAAGGAGAAGGATTGGCAATAGATGTTAGCTCAGAGCTGGTCTCCCTCAGCAAAAAGAGGAGGATTAACATGGATGTTAACTCAAGCCTGATCTTCCTCACACACACAAAAAAATCAAAGAAAAAGTGGTACAAACCAACAATCCCAGAGAGAATACGTAACACATATTCCTGTAAAATATTTAATATAGTTATGATCAAATCCAGGATTCTGTGTGTGTGAATTGTTTGTAAGAGAATGAATTTCTATCACTTTAATAATTTTTAAATATATTAACACATTTTTCTAGACAATGGATCCTTTAGATAACTATCAGATTATTATACACACATACACATATGTATAAGTGAAATGAATGACAGCCTAGGTGGGGGGAATTGGGATTATTCTTATTATAAGGTACTCATACTACCCATGCAGTGCTATATTGTTATTTGTAGGTGGACTTGGATTAGTTGTAAATGTATATTGCAAACTCTAGGGCACTCACTATAAGTAAAAACAAAAAGTACAACTGGTATGCTAAGCAAGGAGAGAAAATGTAATCATATAACAGGCTCAACTAAGACCACAAAAGGCGGAAAAGGAATGAAAGACAAAAATAGGAACCAAAGCAAAGGCAACCCACAGGAAAAAGTAACATATGTGGTAGATAATAATCCAGCTATATCAGTAATCACTTTAAACATCAATGATTTAAATACACCCATTAAAAGATATAGATTGTCAGAGTGGATCATAAAACAAGATGCAACTCTATATGGTCCACAGAAACCCACTTTAAATATAAAGACACATATACATTAAAGTAAATACATAGATCAATACCCCACTTTAAACAATAAATAGATCATCCAGACAGAAAATAAATTAGCAAGCATTACATTTAAACTACATGTTAGAATTGATGTACCTAACATTTACAGAACATTCCATCCAAAAGCAACAGAATACACATTCTTCTCAAGTAAATATGGAACATTCTGCAGGATAGATCATATGTTAGGCCACAAAAAGTCTTGATAAATTTAAGAAGATTGGAATCATATTAAGCATCTTTTCAACCACAATGGTATGAAACTAGAAATCAATTATAAGTGGAAAATTGGAAAATTCACAAATATGTGGAGATTAAACAACATACTATTGAACAACCATTGCGTGAAAGAAGAAATAAAAAGAAATCAAAAAATATCTTGAGACAAATGAAAATGGAAATACAACATACCAAAACTTATTAGAAGCAGCAAAAGCAGTTCTAAGAGGGAAGTTCATAGTGAATGCGTATGTTAAGAAATAAGAAAGAACTCAAATAAACTACATAACTCTACACCTCAAGGAATTAGAAAAAGAACAAACTAAGCCCAAAGTTAGTAGAAGGAAGGAAATAACAAAAAGGAAGGAAATAACAAAAATCAGTGCACTGATAAATGAAATAAAGACTAAAAAGACAATAGAAAAGTTCAATGATACTAAGCTCGTTCTTTGAAAAGATAACTAGACCCCACTTTAGCCAGACTTACTAAGAAATAGAAAAGATTCAAATGAATAAAATTAGAAATGAAAGAAGAGACATTATAACCGATACCACACATATATAAAAGATCGTAAAAGACAACTATAAACAATTACATGCCAACAACTTTGCCAACCTAAAGAATTGGATAAATTCATAAAAACATACAACCTACTAAGACTGAATCATGAAGAAATGGAAAATCTGAATTTACCAATTGATAGTAAGGAGGTTGAATCAGTAATGAAAAACCTCCCAAAAAGGGAACCCCAGGACCAGATGCCTTCACTGGTGAATTCTGCCAAACATTTAAAGAAGAATTAATGCCAATCCTTCTCAAACTCTTCCAAAAAATAGAAGAGCAAGGAACACTTTGAAACTCATTTTACAAGGGCAGCATTACAGTCATGCACCATATAACGACCTTTTGGTCAACAATGGACCACATATATGATGAAAGTCCCATAAGATTAGTCATATAGCCTAGGTGTATAGTAGGCTATACCATCTAGGTTTGTTTAAGTACACTCTACGATGTTTGCACAACTACAAAATCGCCTAATCAAAATGCACTTCTTAGAATGTATCCCCATCATTAAGTGACGCAGGGCTGTACTTTGACACCAAAACCAGACAAGGACACTCTAAGAAAAGAAAATCACAGGCCAGTATCCCTGATGAACATAGATACAATTCTCAAAAAAAATTATCAAACTGAATTCGACAATACATTAAAAGGATCATGCACCGTGATCAAGTGGGATTTGTTCCAAGGATGCCAGGATGGTTCAACATCCACAAATAAATCAACGTGATACACCACATTAACAAAACAAAGGATAAAAATCACTTGGTCAACTCAATAGATGCAGAAAAAGCATTTGACAAAATTCTACATCCATTCATGATAAAAACTCACAAGAAACTGGGTTATAGAGGTAGTATACCTCAACATAATAAAGTCCATATATAACAAGCCCACAGCTAACATCATACTCAATGGTGAAAAGCTAAAATCAGCTAAAATCTTCTCCTCTAAGATCAGGAACAACACATGGATGCCCACTCTTGCCACTTTTATTCAACGTAGTACTAGAAGTCCTAGCCAGAGCAATTAGGCAAGAAAAATTCCAATGGAATTTTTCACAGATATAGAACAATCCTAAAATTTGTATGGAGCCACAAAGGACTCCAAATAGCCAAAGCCAACTTGAGAAAGAAGAACAAAGCTGGAGGCATCACACTTCCTGATTTCAAACTATATTACAAAGCTGTAGTAATCAAGGTAATAGATAAATATTAATGTCTTTGAAAGAGTCATTGTAGCCACAAGAGCAGTAAGCATGAGCAAACCTATAGGTTGACTACCTCAATCTCCTTTCTAGACCCTTCTCCCTTGCCTACCTCAGCTCTCTAGGCTGTAAGTCATATAAATGACTTGCCAATGTCTCCTGCAGGTACAAGTGTTCATGTGACACAGATCTGGCCAATGCAACATAAACACACATGTGGCGGTTTCTGGCAAAGATTTTACTTTTCTAATCCAGACACTAAACCTTCTTCTGTTCCCTTCTTTTCCTGCCTCAAACATGCTCACTGAGACCCAGAGGTGCGGCAGCCACCTTGGGACCGTGAGGTGGCGAGCATGAGGAGGAAGGCCTATACGGGAAGCACAGCTGACTGATAAGGTGGGAGGAGACTGCTGGCATCGCTCAGATGCTAAACAGGGTTGGACGTTTATTCCACAGGCTTCTTTGAAGCCACTGTTACAGACTTTTCTGTTATTTACAGAGAATACAATCCTAACTGATGCATATATATAAACAGAGTAGATTTGTTGTACAGGAAATATAATAAGCACACACTCATCAGTTTCTCATGAGAGTTTTAGGAGGACTTTAGTAGCATGAGAATTAGATATCTTAAAGGTGTTAATTGATTAATTGAGGGTTTGTAGTAGATGGTTGACCACAGATTGTCTTTGTACCACTTAAAAAGTGGTCAGATCATCAGAGGTAGTGAAGGCAGATTCTGGGACTGGGAGCCCTGTCTCCAGGGCTTTTGAGGAAGAGCAGATGGAGGAGCTGGGCCAGGGCAGGGTCTGGGGAGATGCCTGTTTGTCCTGTCCAGGCTGTAAGTTTCCTGGTCACCGCCCTCGTTCTCCCGGGTTGAAATTTCCATTTCAGAGAGCACTCTTTCTGGCTTTGTCCAAGGTGGCTCCTGGCCTCTGAGGTTCTACAGCCATTTATAAAGTTTTACAAGGCAGCCTTAATAAACTAGAAGTCTGCTTGTGATTAATCGTGCATGGGGATTTGAAATATGGTGTCGCTCTTTTAATCCCTTTAAATTCTGCTAATAGACATTTGATGGCGAGTAACTTGCTATTTAAGTGCATTTTTCTATAAATCTTGCCTGAAAACGGATGTGTACATAAGTTGAAGGTACTGGCTAAATATGAAGATGATAACTACATTAACTTACTATCTGAACAAGTTTTCATATCATTTCACAGTTATTTTGTTACAGAAATGGTTTGCAATTTCTAAAATGGTGAACATAAAGTTTATTCCCTTGCTAAACTAGTTCTTGTATACATGACTCTGATTTGTTTATTCTATTCTATATCTATTATTCACTTTTCTCCTTAAAAAAACATAATTTACATTTTAGTGTCTTAGACAGGAGAACTAGAAAAGAATCCTAGTTTGAAAAATACTTGAGTTTATCTGGCCCCAACTAAATTAAATTGATTTAGTGTCCAATCTGATTGCAATTGATAGTTCAATAAGACACAAAAATCTTTTAAAATCTACCAGAGTGTCCAAATTTCATGACTCTTTGTGTATCCAATCTAAGAGTTAATACTAATAAAAACCTTTTGGTCCATTTTGTGTACCTGGTGTTAGGCATTGTGTAAGTTGTGTTTGCTTTTTCTTCTTCTTTTATTGCTATTAAAATAGTTTGTTTAACCTTAAGTAGTGAAAGAACATTTGGGCATTAGGTCTGGAGGAAAAGGAGTAGGTGACAGATTATAATTTTTTTTTTTTTTTTTTGTGAGGAGGATCGGCCCTGAGCTAACATCTGCCAATCCTCCTCTTTGTGCTGAGGAAGACTGGCCCTGGGCTAACATCCGTGCCCATCTTCCTCCACTTTATATGGGACGTCACCACAGCAGGGCTTGCCAAGCGGTGCGTCGGTGCGCGCCCGGGATCCGAACCCGCGAACCGTGGCTGCCATAGCGGAGCGCGCGCACTTAACCGTCTGTGCCACCGGGCTGGCCCTGACAGATTATAATTTATCAAATACAAATTTCAAAAATAGACTTATCCATTCTCAGTAATGCAAGACATAGCGTTTTACTAAGCTATCTATTTTTAAAAATTTTTTTGAGTTATTGTGTGTGGTGAAAGTAATAAAGATTTTATTGTCATTTTAGGTTAACAGTATTAAACAAGCAAAAAGAATTATATGATTAAAAAAAGAGATAAAAATACTTTTTTGGATAAAGAGTTTTATTAGCAGAAACTACAATAGTTGAAGGAATATTTTCTTACCAAATGAAAAACCTCAACACTAAAAATGATTTCTCATGTGCTAATAATTAGTGCAGTGACAGAAACATCAGTGAATGTGTCATGGAGAATACACGTGCACATTATATGAAATACATAATTAGCTTCATCTCAGCATATTCTAGCAAGTTCTCTTACGGTACAACCTTGAGAACAACACTTATTACTCAGTTTGAACTGAATCATTCTCTTCTTTCGAGAATGTTTATCTAAGCCTAAGTTTTTTAATTCTGAAAGACTGTTGTCTTCTGCTTCACTGGGTCTGTTAAGGAGGATTTGCTTAAATTCTTCAAAGTTAAGATCTGAATCCTTTAACGCAGGTCGTTGTAGCTCCCTCAATGATGGCTGCCTCTCAGACAGTGTTGCCTTCAGCTCCTGTGGCAAATTAGGAGTGAATTCCAACATCGTATTTAAGGCTTCTGCATCTTTGGTGACGGAGGATGCCATAATTTCTAAATTAAAAAGAAAGGGGGAGGAGGAAAAATATTCATGTCAAAGAACATCAGGAAACTGTAAAATTTTGCATAGATGAAAAGGAAAGCATTGCCTCAAGAGAATTAAACATCAAAACAGAATCAGTAAGTATCCTGGTATCTAAACAACTTAGCTTATTATAGTTGCACAGCGTAAAGTTCTACAACATTACCAAGATTCTGCTTTACTCCGCTCGACCCTCTGTCATCTCTCATGTCCCCTTCATGCTTTCATCATAGCACTTTTGAACTTCTTGACATTTCTGAAGTCATCTCGGTCATCGAAAACACTCAGTTTCACCACACATGAATTTTTCCTACCTCAGTAATTTTCTTCCATTACTAAGCACTTCTGAGTTATGATAATAACCGTTGCAAAGTATATTAATTACTTTTACTATCAAATGTTTCATGGTGGCAAGTTACTGCTTCAGGATAAAGTTCAAAAGGCAGAACTTCCAATTGCTCTGATCTAATAGGCAGGAGATGCCAGTCTCTGATGTCCCTCATACATCTATTTAACAATTTCTCTTCCCCAGAGTATTTACTCCAAATCAATAGTATTTTACATTAGATAGAGAAATGGGTTAAAAGAACACTAACCAAAAATCACTGGCTTTAAGAAGAGATTAGTCTTTTGTGGTGTGCATACAGACTAATGTACTATGTATGTTTTTTGTTCCAATGTTGTGGATCGTGCACTACGCCAGTTCTGTGTGTTCCCTAGGAAGGGAGCCTGTTCTTAACCAGCATCCTAGGATGGGCAAATATGAAAGTAGGAACTTGGGCTAGGAACCTGCAGGAACCAGCTGACGTCTTCCTTCTTGACGCCCATTCGGTTCAGTTGACCATTCACTGACTGTTTCCATGTGTCTGGCAGTGCCAGATAGGAGATGTAAATAAAAAGAAAACATGTTTACTGCCCTCAAAAAGCTTTCCGTCATGTCAGCTCTCTTCTAGCCTGACTTATCCCGATTACACAATTTTGAGAGTTTTAGCACCAAAAAGAATTAGAACCACAGATGAAGTTTAAATTATAGTGTAAACCTGGATCAGTTCTTTTGTTGTTGTTGTTGTTAAATTAAATTATTATTATTATTTTAAATTTTTTGTTTATTGCAGTAACATTGGTTTATAACGTTGTATAAATTTCAGGTGTACATCATTATACTTCTATTTCTGCATAGATTACATCATGTTCACCACCCAAATACTAATTACAACCCATCACCACACACATGTCCCGAATTATCCCTTTCGCCCTCCTCCCTCCCCCCTTCCCCTCTGGTCACCACCAATCCAATCTCTGTCTTTATGTGTTTGTTTATTGTTGTTATTGTCTACTACTTAATGAAGGAAATCAAACGGTATTTGACCTTCTCCCTCTGACTTATTTCACTTTGCATAATACCCTCAACGTCCATCCATGTTGTCACAAATGGCTGGATTTCATCGTTTCTTATGGCTGAGTAGTAGGTGGGAGTGCAAACTGGTGCAGCCACTATGGAAAACAGTATGGAGATTCCTCAAAAAATCAAGGATAGAACTACCATATGATCCAGCTATTCCACTGCTGGGTATTTATCCATAGAATTTGAAAACACCATTGCGTAAAGATACATGCACCCCTGTGTTCATTGCAGCGTTATTCACAATAGCCAAGACTTGGAAGCAACCTAAGTGCCCATCAAGGGATGAATGGATAGAGAAGATGTGGTGTATATACACCTGGATCAGTTCTTGCTGTTCTTCTTCATGGACAGCAAAGCTGTCCTTTTCAGCTTATTCATAAGGCATTACTCTTAAAAAAGTGGAAACAATGAGGCCAAGAGATAGAAATCGAAGCATGGAAGGCCGACTCCTGGGTAACCACTGCTGCCTGCTGATCAGAGAAAAGCATGTCCCCTCACCAGGCCGGATGGTCTGGGGCTGGTCCACTTCCTATGAGTTCTGTAGCAAGAGTCTCAGTTGCTCTCCTTTCAGCCAACTACAAACTTCAACAGCTGAGTTTTCAGTGGAAAGAAAACATACTTGAGCATGTTATCTTTCCTCCTAATGCTCTCTCTCCTTCAAGTTCTAAGCTGGCATGGACAGAGGAGAATTTATATCATTTTTCAGTAGTCAGAAGTTTTTGCATTTTCCCTCAGTGAGACATCCTAAGTTTAATTCAACCTCCTCATAAACAACTCTCCTTGCTGTAACTTACACTTTGTCTAGTTGGTGCCTTATTGAATGCAGAGAAAAGCTGACAGTAACTTTCCAAATACCTAAAGGCAGTTAATGAATCAGGCAAAACAATTGTAGTTTTGATGCTTTTCATTCATAGGCTGTGTTTTCTGGCACTCTTTTTTTGATTTTATAATTTAAAACCTTTTTATTCTGAAATACTTTGAAAGTTACAGAAAATTCACAAAAATATGACTGAGTTCCCATATATATTTTTTTTTTTTAATTTTGGTAAGAACATTTAACATGAGATCTACCCTTTTCACAGAATTCTAAGTGTCCAACACAGCACTGTTATCTATAGGTGCAACGTGATTACATCCGATTTCTAGAACCAATTCATCTTGCATAACTGAAATTTTATACACGTTGATTACCAACTTCCATTTCCGCCTCTTCCCAGGCCCTGGCAACCACCATTCTAGTCTCTGCTTTTATGAGTTTGACTGTTTTAGATACTAGGGCTTTTTCACTTAGCATGATGTCCTCCAGGTTCATCCACGGTGTTGTATATTGCAGAATTTCCTTTTTGTTTCAGACTGGGGAACATTCCCTTGTACGTAGACACCACATTTTCTTTATTCATTCATCTGCACATGCACGTTTAAGTTGTTTCCATATCTTGGTTACTGTGAATAGCGCTGCAGTGAATGGGGGAGTGCTAATCTCTCTTCAAGATCCTGATTTCAGTTCTTTTACATAAATATGCAGAAGTGGGAGATTGCTGGATCATATGGTAATTTTTTTTTTTTTTCCTGAGGAACCTCCACACTGTTTTCCATAGTGGCTGCACCATTTTGCTTTCCCACCAACAGTATACAAGGGTTCTAATTACTCCACATCCTCCACAACACTTGTCTTTTGTATTTTTGGTAATAGCCACCCTGACAGGTGTCAGGTGAACTCTCATTGTGGTTTTGATTTCCATTTCCCTGATGATTAGTGATGTGGAGCATCTTTTCTTACACCTGTTGGCCATTTGTACATCTTCTTTGGAGACATGTCTACTCTGGTCTTTAGCCCATTTTTAAATTGGATTATTAGATTTTTTGCTATTGAGTTGTAGGAGTTTTTTATATATTTTGGAAATTAACCTCTTAGCAGGTATATGATTTGCAAATATTTTCTCCAATTCTATAGGTTGCCTTTTCACTCTGCTGATTTTTTTCCTTTGTTGCACAGAAGCTTTTTAGTTTGCTGTAGCCCCACTTGTCTAATTTTGCTTTTGTTGTCTGTGTTGTACTCTTTTATTAAAATTACTTTTTAAGCTTGTTTTGAAACATTTTGCAATCTCCCACAACTTTAGCTTCTGGAGTCTAACTAAAAGATAATATTCTAATAGACGTGAATTCAAACACCTCTTGATCACTGTATTTTGCACTAAAATCTCACTAAGATAGATCTCTTCTAATTAAAAATGTCTACCTTATTTTTAAAATGGGTGTAGAGAGTGTTATTTCCCACACTGTGTGGGAAAAATGGTTAGCTAACAACTTAATAATGTAAAAACAAATAGAAACTAACAACAGAGGTTTTAAAACTCATGAATTACAAATTATTGACATGTACTTCGAAAATGATTCTTAACTTGTAACTTCAACATTTCTCTTGATCCTCGCAGGCGATATTTTTTTAGATTATTTGCAGTTAAATCATGTACTGTGGTATCATTAAAGACAGTTCTTTAAAAATACTTGAAATTCACAAGTCCCTTCTATAGAAACAGAAATTTGGCCAAATATCTATATAGAAATGCGCTCAGAAAACCATTTTTAAGCAACAATTTGAAATCCACCGAAATATCTGCTAGGAATGGTTAAATATAGATGGTAGGCTTATGGCATAGAATGCTATAAAGAAATTTTAAAGTATGTTTTTGGAGAATTACAATGTGAGAAACTGCTCACACTATAATGTTAAGTGAAAATGCGGGAGATATATACACATATCTCCAAATGTTAACATTGCCTTCCAGTTCCTCATTTAATACAGATATTTTCCTTTTCTCATTAAATCCACATATTTTCAAAGTCTGTAATATCCATAAGTGCTTTTCATTTTTCTTATTGTATTTATGTATATTTTTCAGTCATTAATTTGAGCATATTACTTATTCATTCAGAAGAAGTGCAATCTGGCCTTCCGTTACCTCGAACAGTAAATCTCTAAGTTCTGTGGTTCTCTGCTATTAATATTATACAAGAACTACGTAAAAGCTTGCATTTAATAAATCAATCTCTGACCAACAATGTAGAAGAGTAAAGCCACTAGCTTTATAATCATGATTGAAATGCCACAACAGGGAAGTAAATGTACTTAGTGCACAAGGAGTTCACGAGGGTCACTTATATACAGGATATGCATATAGCCTATAAAATAGAGTTGTGGTTTATCATAAGTTGCATACGTGTTATGAAATATAAAACACTTATTCATCATGAAGCTCACCTTCTCTGAATTTCATGTGACCCGTTTCACTGATTAGACTAGGCTGTACCTCTGGGAAAGTTTCCATCCTTACTTGAACTCAGCTTCCAATTTATCTTTATAAATGCTTTATAACTAACAAATTGTTTTGTAAACCAAACCATTCCAGATTTGAACTGTACACAGTTCTGAGACCTTGCTTTTAAAGAAAACCCACTGCAGCTTCCACATGCTTGAGGCCCCAATCAGTTCTCCAGCAGTGCTTGTCTGAAGGGCAAACATCCCTTGACTGTCGGTCCCCTTCAGTTTCTCTTGCAGGGCATCAGGCCCTTTTCTCTCTCTTCAATCCTTTCTCTCCCAAATGAATTTCAAGACCCGGTTCAAAGAGGTGGGAGGCCATGCTCTCTCCCCTTTGGTGAAGTTCACAAACACAAATAAAATTATACTAAAAGAGGAAGTTTTCCAAGGCATGGGCGCTGGCCCAGCTTTTGGACAAAGCAGGAGAGTCGTGAAATCGAAGGCCCTTCACGTTTACCACTCCAGGACCCTATCAGAGGTCTCTGCCCCATGCCCTTTGGCGCACAAACACGATCGACAATCAGCGCACACCTCTCTCTTAGCCCCCTGTCGTCTCAGGTCGAGATGTCCTGTCCAGTTGCCGCAACCGCCGGCACGCCGGTTATCTGGCCCGCGGGACCTTGACTCGGGGCTCAGGCCCGTCTGCGCCCCACCTCCTGCGGGTCTTTGGGCAGCCTTCCCTCCTCCGTGGCTTCCCCCTTCTCCCCACCCTTCACCCTGGGTGCCAGGAGGTGAAGGGCACCAAGTGCCTCTCAGGTGAGGCCGTTTGCTGTTCCCGCTGCTTCCCCTCCATCTGGTGAGATGTCCGGTGAGACCCTTAGTAGAAAAGCAAGTTACAAGGGAAAAGCCCGAACGTTTAGCCGCCAGCGTCGGAGTCGGGGCCGCGGGCGGGCGGCTAATCAGGCCTCGAGCCAGGCCGTCCTGATTGGCCGGCACCCCGACGGCACCCAGTGGGAAGTGCGGAGCGGCCGGGCCGGGAGCTCTTACCTGCCGGGGCTCCGGCGTCCAGCCCAGGCTCCTGCAGACTCACAGGCTTTTTCTTCCAGTTGATCGAGCCGCAGATCTGGATCCGGCGGCGGACTAATTCGCGGCCGCATGCCTTAACAATGTCGTCGGGGTTCTCGCCTGAGATGTCTCTGGGAAGTTGGCTCAGTAGCAGCCAGACTCCTAGCAGGTAGGACGAGCACAGGCGCGGCATCCCGGACCTGATCTCTGCCGCCGGACCTTTCAGCCTTTCTCTGGAGACTGCAGCTGCTGTGTCGCCTGCCAGCCTCTGCCTGTGTGCCTAGACTTCAGGCTGCTTTCCCTGCTTGGCTCCAGCAAGCTTTTATAGCCCTTCGGGCTCCCGCTTAGACCTTGCGTCGGTGGTCCCAGCTCCACCCCAGTCTCCACCCACCTCCTTGGAATGCCCCACTCCCTGCCCCCAGCTGGCCCTCCCCTTCTCACCTTTCCTCCAGTTGCCCATCTTTTTGTTCTTGGCCCCGTTACAGTTGTTTATTTTTCTCTCCTCTTTCCTCAAACCGTTTGGTATACTTAGGGAAAGTCAGTCAATAGTTGAAGTCTTTCTGGTATCATCAAGCTAGGCATGGCCACTACACTAAATTACATCCACAAAAATAAAATTGAGATCACCCATATTCTCACAACCCAGAGGTTTCCAGCTTGAACTTTGCTGCATAACCTTCTAATCTAAACAAGATCATAGTTAGATGAATTAGTATAGTGTCTGGCGTATCGATCCATAGAAAGATAATTAAGGAATGGCAAAATTGTTGACAAGAGAGAACTGATGACTTTTTATCTAAGTCCTGGTAAAAACATGAAAATTCTCAATGCATCACTTTAGGCTTGTACAGTGTCCTAAGTTTACAATGCGCTTTTCCTTCGACTCTTCTGGTTTGATTATAACTAGTTACTTGAATATTTTAATTTGAGATTGTATTCTATAGCTCTAGAGACTGGAGAACACACACACACACACACACACACACAAACCAATAAAAAAGATGAAAAGTGTGGAATCTCACAGTTTTCAGAAAGAATATTTTGGCAACACATGTTACAACACAAAAATCATGTGTTTGTTATTATTATTATTTTACTGTATTCTGTTTTTGTATTTGGTGAGGTAATTTTTCACACCTTCTAATTTAACTTTTAAGAATTCAACACAGTTTGAGATAATATGCTCGTGAAACAAGCTTTCTAGATGGACTGTAAACTTTTAGGTGCAAATAGGTTCATTTTATTTGCTTGTGTGCATAATGTACTGAGATTACCTCAGCTCTACCAGGTAAACTGGAGACTTGGAGGAAGTTAGGGTAGCTTTGAATTAAAGTAATAACTCAACAACCACTTAGTTACAAATAAAGCTATGGGATAGAATAATTTTAATTTCCAGATTGCTGCTAATTTCAAAGGGCCCGCTGCATTGGTCTAAGGCAAAGCATTGTGGAATTCTTCAAAAAAAATCTGACCAAAGCTCTGAGATGGTCGGAGGCAGTGTTTCTAGAGCTAACATCCGTTGCCAGTCTTCTTGTTCAGTGGACTTAAGGCCAGATGGACTTGTTCAGTGCTCCACCCCTATGACCACCTAGTGGCTCTATTTGTTCCTTCCTTGGGGCTAGAAGATGTCCTATCACGTGTAGAAGCTCTGATGAAATTTACTCCACAAGCCCTTAATGATAGTCAAGCAGGAATAGTCTTATTAAATACTGGAATGTCTTTAATGAGCAAGGCTGTCCTTCAAAACAGAATGGCCTTAGATAGTCTACCTGCATTCCAAGGTGCTACGTGCGTAATCATTCAAGCTGAGTGCTGCTCAGACAAGCAGTTTGGGAGAGGCTTCTCAAACCTGAGGTTGGAAGGTATTTGTGGTTGACAGTCCTCGCAAAAAATAATCCATATGCAAGGCTTCCTCCAAACTAATTGCTTGTTTAAAATGTAAACTTCCCAGGGAGGGTTTCATTTGTTCAACCTTTGCCTCAGGTGGTCTTACAGAGTCCTCACAGCTGTCCAGTGAAGTGGCCATTCTCCTATTTTACAGAGAGAGGGAGCAAGTTGAAAGTGGTCAAGTAACTTGTGCCACTTTGTCTAGCACATGTGCCAGACGTGGGCTTACCGACTAGTAAGGGTAACAGGCAAATGGAGGATTCACAGCCTTTTCAGGCACAACTAAAAGGCATTTCTTGTTCTTAAGACAAACAACAGCGAAAAACCAAAGAAACATTTTTAAAGGGAAAAACCAAATGTGTGCCGTGCACATGTCTGGCAAGTGCTGGAGCTGGGATTCCTGCCTGTGTCCACTGGATTCCAAAGCCCCTTCCTTTGATTCCACTGCCTCCCTTGGATCCAACTCCAGCTGAAATTGATCTGCATAGTGGGGCCGGCCCCGGGCTTAGCGGTTAAGTGCACGCGCGCTCCGCTACTGGCGGCCCCGGTTCGGATCCCAGGGGCGCACCCACGCACCGCTTCTCCGGCCATGCTGAGGCTGCGTCCCACACACGGCAACTAGAAGGGTGTGCAACTATGACATACAACTATCTACTGGGGCTTTGGGGAAAAAAAAAAGGAGGAGGATTGGCGATAGATGTTAGCTCAGAGCCCGCCTTCCTCAGCAAAAAGAGGAGGATTAGCATGGATGTTAGCTCAGGGCTGATCTTCCTCACAAAAAATAATAGTAATAATAAATAATAAAAAAATTAAAAAAATCTACATAGTGAAGGTTTATAGTGATGAAATCATGGAAAGCAATAGGATATACTGGAGTACATGAGGAAGCCATTTGGTTTAAAACTAACTTGGCCTGACCTTGTTTTGCCAGAAAGCCTGATGTGGCCTGTTGAGCATGCACTGTACATCTTCTTTAAACAATTACAGTGTTCCAAAGCCAAGAACAATGCCCTTAAAGATAGGCATGTTGCCTCCCCCATATCAGCATTTCTTTAAGGCTAGCATTTCTTCCCAGAAGCTAAAGGTTAATTACTGACCTGTTTTAACTCATCTCGTGACCACTGACCTGCTGACCACCGACTTGCTGTCCTCACCTTGTGACCACTGAGCTGCTATGGTAGCCAGGCATCTCGTGACTGTAGTAAAAGAGATAGTCCTGTCATATGTGAGGTGTGTTCTTTCTTCCAAAATGGTATATAACCACTCTGTACACCTCGCTACTTCAGAGGGCTTCCTTCATTGGAGAAGGAAGCCCCCGGGCTATAGTCCTCAGACCTGTCTCATATGATAAACTCACCCCAATTTTGATTTATAGATTGATTGTGGATTCTTTGCATCAACAATAGATAAACATTAACGTCTTTAAAACAATCATTGTAGGAACAAAGCAGTAAGCAAACCTATAGGTTGACTGCCTCAGTCTCCATTCTAGACCCGTCTCCCTTGCCTACCTCAGCTCTCTAGCCTTTGAGTGATAGAAATGACTTCCCAATGTCTCCTGCAGGTAGCAGTGTCCGTGTGACACGGTTCTGGCCGATGCAACATAAACACACATGTGGAGGTTTCTGGCAAAGCCTTTGCTTTTCAGATCTAGGCACTAAGCCTTCTTCTGTGTCCTTCTTTTCCTGCTGGAAACATGAACGCTGAGACCTACAGGTGCAGGAGCCGTCTTGGGACCATGAGGTGGGGAACATATGAGGAAGGCCTATATGGGAAGCACAACTGACTGAAAAGGTAGGAGATTCCTGCTGGCATCATTCAGATGCTAAAAAGGGTTGGAGGCTTGCTCCCCAGGCTTGTTGAAAGCCACAATCCCACTCGAACCTCATGATAATCGGTGCTGCATTGGATCCATTTTTGTTTGTACGCTTCTTCCATCGTTTTGTTGGGATTGGAGGAAGAGGAGAGATAAACCCTGGTGTGTTTTCAAGCAGCTTGGTCAGAAATCAGTGCTGACTCTCTATCCTGTAGATGGCCTCAGAACTACTCTAGGTGTTTGTGCTTTCACTTCAGGTTATCACGCTGCTTGATCACAAAGACTGAAACAAAAAATGAAGGGAAATTGGAATCTTCAAAAAGTCTCTTGTCAGCAAACCTTTGGAAATCTCTTGGTTAAGAGATGAGAAGACATCAATAAATTCATTATTTTCCTTTTCCTTCTTAACTCTACTCAAATAACAATATATGTTCTAAGGGGACGTTCGGAAAGAATCATGCCACTAGATGGAAACTCCATGTGAACAGGGATCTTAGTTTTGTCCACTGATGATACATCCTTGTCATGCAGTAGGCATTCACAATAGGTCCCTAAATATACTCGTTTTATTGATCACTATCAATGTTAAAATATTTGGCTTACAATTAAGGCCCAACATTAAATGCTGCGTTGACATCTGGTGAACTGCAAGGGACCGACATGGCCTAAACACAAGTTCTTCTCCCCACTCTGCTCTCACAGATAAAGTCCCCTAGCTAAATAACCCTCTTTACGAAGAAGACCAGGCGCAGTTCTTGCTTATCCCTGAGTAGTGGGGTTCATTTCCCTGCCAGCTCATGGAGTTATTCAAAGAAGCTGATCACATTCTTCCACGGTACCCATGGTTACCTCACCCCCTTGATACTACAAGACCTGCCTCACACAACCCCTGGTTGTTCACTCTGTTCTGAGTGCAGCTCCCACGTAGCCTTGTGAGGCAGGCAGCAGCATCCTTCACTGGGCTATGAGTATATGTGACTAGTAAACTGCTGCCAGTCTCATCTGTGCAGTGTCCAGGTGTCGAATGTTGTGTGTTGCCATCCCCAAAACCTTGGGGCAGAAATTCCTCCCTTACCAACAGGGTGAATAGGAGGCCATTAAGACAATTGGCCCAATCATGACCGTGGACATGAGCAAGATGGCCCAATCATGACCAAGGACATCTGGTCAGCTTTAACTAACTGCTCTAGGCTAACTGACTGATTCCATGATATGGCAAAGGCTACCTGAGACAGATCTACCAGTTGCTGCTGGCTTGTGCTTCAGGCATGCTCTGTGTTTTTGTCAATATTGCCATCTCTCCCACTCTAAAATGCTCCCATCCCAAAATAAGAATTATTGTTAATTTACTATACTACAGTTTGACATGTTGTTGGGTTTGGCCTGTGTTTGGCAGGTGGTCTCTGAGGTTCCCCCCTGTAAAGGCTGGGAGAACTAACCTTAACTGATTGACTCTTGAGTTCTATTTACCAAGAGTCCAGCTAGAACAATCTGATCACTGCATCTAGCCTCGTAACCATCCCTGGCAGCTTGGGGGCAGCCATATGGATATTATCTGTGATTGTGCCTCCCTTGGACAGGCTTAGGGATGGCCTTCTGTGAGGTGTGTGGAAAGGAAGGAGACCACCATCCTGGGCAGAATTAAGTATGGCACCCTGGTTGCTTAAGAAGAATTGTTGCTTAGGCAAAGGTAGTGGCCTTGCCCGTCTCAGGTCCTGTTGCTTTCCCTTGTGCTGTTGCGTGCATTCTTTTGACCCCATGAGTATCAAAGATGCACATCCATGGAGGCCCGTGGCCAGGAGCTGATGAGAAAAGAAAAGGGGAAGGAGCATTTGGTACCAGCCCCTTCCAAAACACCAGAGGAGGTAACTCAACTGCTCTCCTAATGTGAAAATCCCTATCCAATGTATGTAGGCTTTGCTTAGTGTTGCTAATTACTAGCATACCAAAGAGCTAATCTGACAATACAGAGCTTGAAGGCCCCCACACAGGCAGTAGACAAAATGACCTTGTTGGATGTGGACCCTGACTCTGGGGAGATTGACTGGCATCTGTGGAGGAGAAGGAGGCGGCTACCTACAAAGCCAGCTGTTGGGCTCCTGAACTTTCCCATAACCACCCACCAGTCCCACACAATGTGTGAGTGGACTGAGACAGAAACTGAAAACCATGACTTTTTGCAGCTAGAAATACAAAATATTCTGAGAGAGACTGTACAGATAGAAGAGACACAGAGAGAAATGAAAGCCAATAGGTGTGGTACTGTGGTTCACATACCTAAGAGCAGATAGCACAGCTATCTTAAGTATGTTAAATAGCTCTTCTGCTGTTGCTGCCTATGCTTCTGTCACAACAAAGATCCTGATCCTGAGGCCTATAGGGGAAAACACCCATGGCATCCCTATGTCACAGCAAAGGAGTTAATTCAAACCTGACATAAGGCCAGGGTCTTTAAACTCTATAAGGCAAGCATTGCCATGTGGGTGGCCCCTAAGCCTGACGATACTGATATGAGACTCTGGAGGAAGAAATTGATAGAGAAGGGTAGAGAGGAATGCACCCCCCACCCCCAAAATTATATACGATGATCAACCAAAGAAGGGAGGAGGAGAAAGAAAGACAAGGAAAGAAGGAACCTGGGTAAGGAACAGGGTAAGGAAGAAAACTGAAACAAAGGTCCACAATTTGGCCCAATTGGCAATCCAAAATTTACTCAAATAATATATACAACAAAGAGATGAAAACGTGCTGATTGGCTCTTGAGCCTCTACAACATGGGCTTTGAATTAACTTTACCATCTGCTGAAATGCACCAGTTGGCAAACTTTCATGGACTTAATCAATACTGGGGCTCAAATTACAGTTCTACCCGGGGATCCCACTAAATATTAACATGGTACCCCCCTATAATCTTAGGGGAGTTACTACCTATCAAATAGAGAGCAAATAGGTGTGTCTCACCTTAACCATCAGATGTCTTATCGTGCCTCAATTCCCCATTGCACTTATTGCCCTGAAATAGACCAAAGTGAGCATAGATATTCTGACCTAAGGAGTGATAAATTAAAATGAAGTCTTTCACGCTTACGTATCAGCTTAACAAAATGGGACCCATTGACCCCCTCCCCCTGAGTTAAAATAGCTAATATGGCTCAATGTAAATTAAAACAGGGTCTTCAAGGATTGCAGTTTATACGACCTAGTTAGTAAAGGGGTTATTATCCCCACTGCTTCTCAATTTAACACCCCAAATTGGCCTGTTCTTTAACCCAGAATGAATGAATGGTGCCTCAAGGTGGATTATCATAACCTTAATGCTGCAGTCCCCATCCATTGAGGCCCCAGTACCCAGTACCCAATATTTTTGAAATTCTCAATTCCATCCAATCAGCAATGGTCAATATTTTACTATCATAGACCTGGCTAATAAGTTCTTTTCAGTGTGTATATCAAAAGCCTCTCAGCTGCAGTTTGCCTTCGCCTCTGAAGGGAAGCAACATAAGTTACCTCTGGGGTACCTCTGCAGCCTTGCCGTTATACAGTCTTTGCAGGCAAGATCTTAACTGTGTCCAACTTTCTCCAGGAGCACAGATATGACATCACATTGATGATATCCTCCTCTGAGGAGATTTATTTGATATACTCACTAAGAACATACGAATACTCACAAAGGAGCGCACAGAAAGGGGACGGGCCGTTGCCCCACACATAGTGTAAGGCCCCACCACCTCTCTTAAATTCTTGAGAATTACTCGGTAAACTGAGACCTGATCCACCCCTGATACTGTCAAGAAACCGCTATTGAGCCTCTTAGTCCCCACAATGTTGATACAAGTCCAACATCTTTTCACCCTCGTTGGGTTGTGGAGTCAATATATTCCTTATTTACAACTTTTACTTAATCTCACTGATGCTGTAACTTACAAACTGACCCACCTGAAATGGGGCCCCCTCCCACAAAAGGCTCTAGAATTTCTCCAATTTGAAATCAAAGGGCATTCCCATTAATGTCCTCTGAGAAACCTTCATTGTAGAGGCTTTAGTAACCTCCCTTCATGCCTCCTGGAGTCTCTGGACCACCTGTGATGGCCATAAATTGTCCATGGTCTTCTGATGCAAGAAACTGCCCTCCTAGGCCCTGGACTATATACCATCAGAACAGCAATTGCTGGCCACATACTGGCCTCTCCTGGAAATAGAGACCTAGACCCTGAGCCTGTGACCCTCCATCCCCAGCTGCCCATTATGTGTTGGGTCATGGCAGCAGCACCCTACAAGCTCAGCATGGCTACCAAGTCCTACTCGCTGCAGAATGAAGCCAAACCTGGACCTGAAGGAGGAGGTAGCCTCCCCTGTCCTCAGCCCCTTGCCAGATGCCAGGATGCTGAAGGAGGGTACCCCTCTTCCAGACCCCTTGGCTACGGAGAGTCCCTCGGGATCAACTGAGTGAACAAAAATGGAAGTTTGTGGATAATATCATCACCATATACGTGATGAAGCAACAACATTCAGTGGAATTTGCTGCTCTCCATCCCTTAACTGGAATGTCCCTGATAAAGGACAGCACAGTTGCCAAACTTCAGGTAGTTATCTGCACTGGATGCCCTGGCCAATAAATGGCTCCATCTTTACATTTCACAACTCTTGGGCAATTGTGTAAGAGTTGCCCCAGGACACTCCTTCTTCCCATCCCCCATAATCTAGGATCTTTCCTTCAGTAGGATGACTGATCCTTCAGATTAGCCAATGATCCATGGCTCCCACTCTGAACCTGGATCTTTCCCCCAGCTCAAAGTTTCCTCAACGTTGTAGCATACTAGAATTATCTGGGGAGCTTTGAGAAACCCCCGTGCTTATGTTGTATGCCAAAACCGTTAAATCAGTGTATCCTGGTGTGGGAACCAGGCATCAGTATTTTTAAAGGTTCCTGGTTGTCTAATGTGTACCAGATAGTAGGTAAACCACCTTGGGTAGCCACTGCCCAAAGACTCTGTTGAAAGATTTGGGGAATAATTCCATTGAGTTTGTTACTTATGCAATCCTGAAGAGACTGATAAAGTTAAAATTCTTAAATACACCAGTCTTTTGCATAAATGGGTTACACAATACTTTAAATTGTATTGTAAAGAGCTAAGGTCAGTAATGTAAGGATATTCTAATTAATATAGTGAAAAACAAAGGGATATCTATTTTGTAACTTGTCTAGGGTTCTAGCCAATGTTTTATAGGAACACGTTAATTACTCTACTCCAATCTTGTAACAATGGAACACGTGAAAAATTAGTACAAAGACGTTCAGTCATGAATATACAACCTGAGCCATCATACTTTATTCCTTCCTACTTGACTTTCAAAATTAACCATTTATTTTGCAAGGACATCCAGTGTCACTTAAACATGCATATATTTGAAGAAATTAACAAGTTATATTTTATATTTACTTGTACCTGGATCAATATACCAACCTTGAAAGATCTCAGAATAGTCCTTACTAACTGTTCTCAAACAATTCTCAAGAACTTATTAGCATGCCAGAGATGATATAGTAAAGCTTCTAATTTAGAAAAACATATAATTCTGTTGCTATTCAAGAAGTATTGTTTTCACAGCAACTAGTTTGAAGAGAATTGTAAATTGCACTTCCCATAGAATGAAGTTTAATTCTTCTTTTTTTGTTAACATCAATTGATAGGTGTGATTGGCTATATTATTTTTTAAAAAGTGAGGGAGATACCCAAAACCTTTTGACAAATGGAATCCTTCTGAACTAAGCTGACCAGTGGAGAAGAAAACTGATTAAGAATCTAGGGCAAGCTGTGTGCCTCTGTGTGATTATGAGCTCTCTTGAGCTATGATTTAGTGGCTTCTAACAACTGGTTTATTAAGTGTTGAGGGGAGGGTGCTCTGCCTGCTGTTTCGTGTGCGTAGAATATCTGCTGATGTCATCACAGTGAGTGAAGAGAGCTGCTTCTCACTTGCTTCCAGAGATTGAGTCTATTAGACTCAATAACCAGCTGTTATGAATGCCTGGGACCACTTCCCTAAAAGGCACAATTTTTTTCTGAACACTCTATTTCCATGCTTTTAGGTTTTCTTGTCCACAGGCCCGGATACCTCACACTCTGGGTTTTCCAGGACAGCTGTGATTTCAGTTTTATTCTTTTCAGAAAATATCATTTGTTTAATAAATTGTTGCATTCGTTGAATTTATACCTTTTTTTGGTGAAATGTCATCTAAATGCACCAATCAAATATGACCACTCATCACATCACTTACTCTAGTTTTAGTTCTCAAACATCTCCACTGTGTCCATAGAAAAGGAATAGTCATCTTCTGAGAAAATGCTATCAGTTTCAGCTATCAGTTGCTCCTTCGTAAAACAGAACTCATCAGTTTATAGGGTAGAATGAAAATAGCAACAGACAGGCAATATGCTTTGGAGAATGTTAATAAACATAGATGGATATGTTGAGTGCTTATTGTCTGCCAAATACTTTATCTGCATCATCTCATTTTTCATCCCTCCAAGCAGCCCCCTGAGCTGGGTAATATTAGTCTCACCAAACTACTAGTGAGGTGATGGAGGAACGGAGATTCAGTCACACGGTCAGGTCTGGTGAGCGGAGGGGTGATGGTTCAAACTGAGACCGTCTGTCTGCAGAGCTTGGGCTCTTAACACTTGGATATTGACCACAGTCTCCTGACAAGTTTTACAAACATGATTTCCTTTTGCGCACACAACAATCATGTTACACAGGTATTTACCCCATTTCACAGGTAGGACTCAGAACTGCTTTGCCAGAGATCACACAGTTAGCTAGAGTCTGTGTTGGGACTCAAGCAAAGACTTCGGATGTTAAATTCAGTACCTTTTCTACCACACCAAAGCCTCATCTCCCCTTAGTGCCCTCTGGGTAGTCAACACAGCAATGACATATTGATTTGATTTTGACAGTTAACTATAGTTTAGAGTTTTATAATTAACATACGCACATATGTAACACACACCTTCATCTTTTAAGGATGAAAGACACGTTTTTCTAACCCTTTAATTCCTTCACCCACTTAAAGCAAATCAACAAGTTTAAAACACCAGTTCTAAAACCCTGCCCTACTTAAGTGCCCTGTCGAGGGACATGGGCTCTCCCTATTTACCCTTTGAAAATTTGAGGCTTGGGAAATGACTTAATAAAAAGAATAAATCGTAAAGAAAAATATCTATAATATTTTTTTTTAACCTGAGCAGGGATAATATTTTAATTTAGTACATAGCAAAATACCAGTTAAATTTTGGTACACTGCTCATAAGAGGCATGAACTTGCCAAAACAACGTAACAGTGGAAACTTTTTTTTCCAAAATGATTTTGAGCTGAGTATCTTGCATATAACTCCAAGATAAGTAAATAAATGAGGACCTGGAGCTCTAATGAAATAGTTTTAAAATTAAATGATTTGTTTTGGAAAGTATTGACAATTTTGAGTTTGACAAATAAACTTTCTCCCTGGAATGTATTTTTAAAATCCAAAACCTTGTGATTGCTCAGCTTTTAGCTTTCAGTCATCTTTCAATATGGTTATTTGAAATCGGGTGAAATAGGAAATCTTGGAGCTTGAAGAGTAGATAACAGTGAAAATGTTGTAGTATAAGCTCAGTAGCTTTTTTTGTGTGTGTGAGGAAGATCAGCCCTGAGCTAACATCCATGCTAATCCTCCTCTTTTTTTGTGTGTGCTGAGGAAGACCGGCTCTGAGCTAACATCTATTGCCAATCCTCCTCCTTTTTTTTTTTCCCCAAAGCCCCAGTAGATAGTTGTATGTCATAGTTGCACATCCTGCTGGTTTCTGTATGTGGGATGCAGCCTCAGCATGGCCGGAGAAGCGGTGCGTCGCTGCGCGCCCGGGATCCGAACCCGGGCCACCAGTAGCGGAGCGCATGCACTTAACCGGTAAGCCACGGGGCCGGCCCACTCAGTACCTTTTAAATTAGCATTTTATGTTGCCAGCATCACCAGCAATCTTTCAATAATCATTTGTTAATTTTGTGTAGCTGGTGAGCTAAAAAGTAATGTTTGTTCATCACTCTTGGGAAAAACAGATACATTTCAAAAACAGAAGAGAATCTAGATGATTGAAGTATAAATTCAAAGCACTGTTTCTCGACTCCGGATGACTTGGAGACATCTTTGATTGTCCAACCAGGATCGAGGGGGGTTGCTATTGCCATCTAGTGGGTAGAGCCCAGGAATGCTGCTAAACCTCCTACAATGCACAGGACAGTTCCCACCACAAAGAATTATTGGGCCCCAAACGGGCTGAGGTTGAGAAACCCTCTATTAAAGCAACAGAATAGTTTCATTTACACTATTAAAATTACACACTCTTATACACTATTAGAACTATTCAAGTAATTATAGACCATTAGGATAATGGTCTGTGATATTGAGTATAATGGCATATTTTGGGGAGTTCAAAAATATATTGCTTTAAGGTCTTTAGACTCGAGTTCTCACACAGAGTATTGGATGTTCAAATATTTCAAGGGCCAGCATACTTCTTGAGAGTATCTGTATCCTATACAGAAACTGGTCAGTGGCTCAGGATTCAATCCTCTTCTGCTGAGGAGGGGGTACCTTGGTCGCCAGTGGCTTTGTTCCTTGGTTGCTTTGGCCTTGAAATCCTGCTCTCTGCTCACTGGCATTGCCAGAACAACTCACTGGAATACTTTTCTTCAATCAGCATGAATAGTCTTTAGCGAAAGCCTCTATATTCAAATTCTAAATAAAAGGATCTGGCCTATAAAATCAATACTATTAAGATATAATTTAATAGTAATTTTTTTTTAATTTCTAAATATATGTATTAGATCACAAATGTTAAAATTCACTTCTTTCAGTCTTCCTGTTCCCTTCACTGTCTGAAGAATTCCACCCTAAAGCCATAGGAGGGGCAGAACAAAGGAGATGTCCATGCTGGCAGGGCTAGAGAAGACTGTGGTGGCTCAGAGGGGAGTGCTGGAACCAGAGAAGAGTGAGGAGGGCGTCCACACTGGGGGCAGGGAGGAAGGGAAAGTGGTCCAGGTGTGTGGGCCTGAACTGGCTAAGGAGGGCTTCCGCAGAGTGGGGCAGGCTAGTGGTGTCAGCGTTTGAGTGGGATGAGGAACACATCTATCTATGTGATGGGTGGCCCAGCATGAGTGGTTGGAGCTCAAGCAGGGTGAGGTGGGGGACCTGTGCAGGAGGGCTTCCCAGCACAGGGTGCTGACACCCAAGCAGGCTGAGAAATACAAAAAGACAATGAGATAATGCCTTAGGAATCCCGAGGGAAAATTATTAGTAATCAGGAATTCTGTACCCAGCCAATCAATCTGCACCTTTAGATATGTAAGGGCTCAACATTTTTCCTCTAGTCACTCTCTCTGAGAAAGCTACAGGAGGATGAGTTCCAGCAGATGAGGGAGCACAACACAGAATACGGGAAACAAAAGACCCAACACAAGAAGAAGGAGAAGGGAACCCCCACCATGGTGGTGAAGGGAAAACTCAGGAGGAAAGCTGAGTAGCAGATGTAGAGTGGAAACAGTCGAGGTGAGAACAGGTCAGAAGTCTCCAAATTTCTTCAAGAAGAAGATATTCATTGAATAACCGGTGAGAACGGATGTCTTGGGAGGAGATTTAGAAACCAACAAAGAGTTTGAGGTTAGAGAACTGATAAATATGTAAGAACATTAAGCACATAAAACAACAATAAGACTTACTAACTCCAGAGAAGCAGGAAGCTGAGCAAGGAAGGGAAAGTAACTGTACTGTACTACATGGCATGGTTGTGACAATTGTTTTCATCATCAGTATAATGTCAACTCTGAATACTGATCTAGCCAAAATGATCACATAACAGGAGCAGAAGGATTTTTGCAACCATATTCATAAGATATATTGGTCTATCATTTTCTTTTCTCATGTTTTTGTCTGGCTTTAGTATCAGGATAATGCTGACCTCATAGAATGAGTGAGGCAGCATTCCCACTTTTTCAATTTGTTTGGAAGAGTTTGAAAAATGTTGGTGTTAATTCTTCTTTAAATATTTTATAGAATGTCTCTAGTGCATTTTTCACTTCAGTTATGGTATTTTTCAGCTTCGAGATTTCTGTGTGATGCCTATTTATAATTTCTATCTCTTTGTTGATATTCTCCTTTTGTTCATATATTGTTCTCTTGATTTCCTTTAGCTGTTTATCCCTATTTTCCTTACGCTTTTTGAGCATATTTAAGACAGCCGCTTAAAGATTTTTCTAGTAAGTCCCGTAAGAGGACTTCATTAGGGACAGTTTTTATCCATTTATTTTGTTCATTTCATTGGGCTGTATTTTCCTGTTTCTTTGTATGCTTTTTGTCTTCTTGTTAAAAACGAGGCATTTGAAAATACAGCCACCTGTCCCTCTCTTTGCAGATTGACTCTCTGTTAGTGAAGTCCTTCGTTGTAGAGCAAGGCTTGCTGTGAGCCTAGTGATCAGCCCTAGGTGAACGTTTAAGGTCGTCTGAGGTCTTGTCATAGCATGTGTGTGGCTTTCTCAATTCCTCCATATACATGGCTTGTTTCAGCCTTAATTTCCTACAGAGTCTTACCCCACTTCTCCTCAGCCTGTAGATGGTCTCTTGTATATCTCCATGTGTAATTTCTTGCCCACTCACCTGTGGGTGTGTATTTCTGTAGTCTTCTTGCAGCTTTCGTGAGTAACGCCCATTGCTTTTCCCACCTGAAATCCATGTGAGGGGAAGCAGGTAGCTGTCATTTATACATAATAATTTGAAAATGACATTTGCTCTCCTCCCTCCAATTGAGAGGGGAAACTGACAACAGGGCTGCTGCCACTTCCAGACCAAGACCAGTGTTGCACCGGCGAGGTGGTGTGGGAAAGGCAGTAAAAACATGGCAAAACTTTCCTGCTGTCCTGCAAGTAGCTTCTTGTCTGTGCATTCACTTGGTTGCTGTAAGCCTTTGACTCTTCTCTGAAGTTCCTATAAAGTCGTTTCTGGGCTTTTGGGTTTTTTTTTTTAATGTTTCTATGGGAGAACAAGAGCTTGGAGATTCCTATTCTGTTATCTTGCTGAAATTATTCCCTAAATTTTTAAAAAATTCTGGTAAAATACACATAACATGAAATTTACTATCTTAACCATTTTTAAGTGTACAGTTCAGTGATATTAAGTTCACTCATATTATTCTGCAATCACCACCACCATCCAAGGTCACATGCTTTTTATCTTGCAAAACTGAAACTCTATACCCTTTAAACAATAACTCTCCATTCCTCCTCCCCACAGGCCCTGGAAACCACCAGTCTACCTTCTATCTCTAGGAATTTCGCTATTCTAGGTATGTAATAGAAGTGGAGTCATGAAGTATTTGTCTCTTTGTGACTGTCTTATTTCACCTAGCATAATGTTCTCAAGGTTCATCCATGTTGTAGTAATAGTCAGAATTTCCTCCCTTTTTAAGGCTGAATAATATTTGATTGTATGTATATACCACATTGTACTTCTCTATTCATCCATCAGTGAAGCTTGTGTTGCTTCCACCTTTTAGCTATTGTGAATAAAGCTGCTCTGAAGATGGGTGTACACATATGTCGAGACCCTGCTGTTAACTCTTTTGGGTATATACCCATAAGTGAATTTGATGGATCATATGGTACTTCTATTTTCAGTGTTTTGAGGAAGCACCGTACTGTTTTCACATCACTCTACCATTTTACTTTCTCACCAACAGTGCACAAGACTTCCAGTTTCTCCACATCCTCACCAACACTTGTCGTTTTCTGATTTTTGATGGTAGCCATCCTAATGGGTGTGAGGTGGTATGTCATTGAGGTTTTGTTTTGCATTTCTCTAATGATTAGTGATGTTGAGCATCTTTTCATGTGCTTATAGCCCATTTATATATCTTCTTTGGCAAAACGTGTATTCAAGCCCTTGCCTCATTTTTAAATCAGATTACTTGTTTTCTTGTTGTTTCTAAATTTTTAATTTTGTGATCATTATGGAGTTGCACACGTGAATGTAAGAAATAATACAGAGTGAGCCTGACTACACTTTACCCAGTTGTCCTTAATAGCAACGTCTTGCAAAACTATGGTACCATATGACAAGTAGACTATTGACCTTGATACAGTCATCATATACATCTATTCCAGCACCGCAAGGAAGCCTTATAGTCACACTCACTTCTCTCCCATGCCCACCACTGGCCTTAACCTTGAGAAAATGGTTCTCTATTTTTACAATTTTGTTATTAGAGTATTTTATAAAGGGAATCATACATTACATTACATTTTGGGATTGGCTTTTTAAACTCAGCCTAATTCTCTAGAGATTGGCTCAGGTTGTTGCATGTATGTATCCATGCTTGGTTCATTTTTTTTTCTTTTTTTCGTGAGGAAAATTAGCCCTGAGCTAACATCTGTTGCCTATCCTCCTCTTTTTTGCTGAGGAATATTGGCCCTAGACTAACATCCATGCCCATTTCCTCTACTTTATATGGGACGCCGCCACAGCATGGCTTGATGAGCAGCGTGTAGGTCAGTGCCTGGGATCGGAACCTGCAAAGCCTGGGCCACTGAAGGGGAGTGTGCAAACTTAACCACTACTCCACCAGCCCGTCCCCTTGGCTCATTTTAAATGATGAGTAGTATTCCGTGCTATAGATGTACTAGAGCTTGTTTAACCTTCAAATGTGAAGGGCATTTTTAGTGGTTTGAAGGTTTTGTTACTATGAATGAGTTTGTTATGGACATTCATAGAAAGTATTTTGTGTGAACATAAATTTTCAAATACTGGTTAATGTCTAGGAGTGTGATTTCTGGTTTGTAAGGTAGCTGCATATTTAGTTGTGTGTGTGTGTGTTTTAAGAAACCGTCAGATGGTTTTCCAGATTGATTGTACCATTTTATATTCCCAAGAGAAATCTTTGTGTGGTTCATGTTCTCTGCAGAGTGGTTTATTTTTATTTCTAAACGTGGAGGGAGGCAGAGAGGTAAAATAATGTGTTCTTTCAAGCATCTGTGCCATCACGTCTCAGATTCTCCTCAGGGTCTCTTATGGGTTCAATTACGTCCTCTAAGAGACATATTGGAGTCCTAAACACCGTTACTGAGAATGTTACCTTTATATGAAATTATGGTTGTTGCATACATAATTAGTTAAGATAAGGTCATACTGGAGCTGGGTGGGCCCTTACTCCAGTATGACTGTTGTCCTTCTAAGAAGACGATGTAAACACCAAAGAGGAGAGAACACCACACGAGGATACAGGCGTAGAGGAGTGTGCTGTAGCTGCAAGCCAAGGAATGCCGAAGACTGCCCGCAAACCACCAGAAGCCAGGATGTGCCAGCAAGGATAATCCCTTACAGGTTTCAGAAAGAACAGAACCCTGTCAATACCTGTGTCTCAACTTGAAGACTCTAGAACTGGGATTCAGTGAATTTTTCTTGCCTGAAGCCACCCGCTTGGGTACTTTGTTATAGCGCCCCTAGGAAACTAACACAGATGTCTTAGAACCACTCTAGGTGTCTATCCTGCTTTTGCTTCAGGTTGTCCACTTATAAAGAATAATTAAACAAACAATGAAGGGAAATTTGCCTCTTCTAAAAGTCCTCCTGGAAGGAAATCTTTGGATATTGTTGTCTAAAGTATTTAAGATTTTGGAGCATTCTCTCTTATCCTGTTTCCTTACATCTCATTTTACTAAAATAACAGAGTCATGTATGGAGTGCACAGCTAAGGGAAAGTTCAGGAGCAGACATGTGCCTGGGTAGAAACTATATGTGAGCAACATTTTTGCATTTATATATTTGTGTATATATATTTCGATATATATATATGTGCAAGACGTTTAACATTGCTTATCCATGAGTACTTCTTGTATTTCTCATTAAATTGATGTATATTTTTCAAAGACTTAAACATGACCATGGTTACTTATTTTCTCAGAAAAAGAATGATAAAAAACCAAAATTGACTACAATCTGCTTTTCCCTAGTTTGATTGAGAAAATTTGTTATACTCCATGTTATTCTTCCCATTATTTTATATTAGAATATGTAAAAACTTGCAAAACTCTGAACAAGAACGTAAAAAAAGTAAATAACTGTATACTCACACTTAAATCCATAGAATGGAAGTAAATACGTTTACTGTGCACAATGAGTTTAGATAAAGGTCACTTATATATATTACATATAGTTAAAGCTTATAAAATGTAGCTGTGTTTATTATACATTGCATATGTGAAAACTGTACCACCTATATTAAGTGTAAAATAATGATTGGTGGGTTATCTTGGCTTTTTAGAATTCAATATGACCTATTAGACTGATTACCATAGCCTCTGTCTCTGTTGAAAGTTGCCCTTGCTACTTTTAACTTACCTTCTAATTTATCTTTATAAATATCATATGACTTTAAAAAGTTTAAAACTCATTCTGGATTTGAACTGGCCACAATTCCAAAATCTCACTTTTTCTTTTTTATGCTGAGGAACATTAGCCCTGAGCTAACATCTGTGGCAGTCTTCCTCCACTTTATGTGTGGGTCGCCACCACAACATGGATGACGGGTGGTATAGGTCCACGCCTGGGATCCGAACCCGAGAACCTGGGCCACCAAAGCAGAAAAATCCAAACAAAACCACTATGCCGCAGGGCCAGCACCCCCAAAATCTCACTTTTAAAGAAAATCCGTTGAAACTTCTAAATGCTTGAGAGCATCAATCAGATTTTCAGCTTTAATTATCTGAAGGACAAATTTTCCTTGTCTTCGGTTCCCTTTAATTTCTCATTTAGTCACCCTGGCGCCTTTCTTCTTCTTCCTTCCCTCTGACGTAGGAGAGTCATCAAGATAGATGGGATTTGGGGCCATAAAATGCATCAAACTAAAAGACATAGAAATCATACAAAGTATGCTCTGAGACCACAGTGGAATTAAACTAGATGTCAATAACTCATAAATAGCTGGAAAACGCCAAAATTCATAGAGATTAAACAACTTCTAAATGACACATAAATTAAATTACAATACTTCTAAATAAAACATGAATGAAGTAAAAAATGTCAACATTTTAAAATATGTTTAACTTAATGAATATGAAAGTACAACTTACCAAAGTTTGTAGGGTGTAGCAAAAGCAGCGCATAGAGAGAAATCTATAGCATTGAATGCATATATTAGAAAAGAAGAAATATCCAAAATCAACCCTCTAATGTTCCACCTTAGGAGACTAGAAAAAGAAGAGCACTTTAAATACAAAGTAAGCAGAGAAAAGGAGTAATAAAAATTAGCCCAGAAATCAATGAAATTGAAACTAGGAAATCAATAGAGAAAATCAATGAAATCAAAAGCTAGTTTATTGAAAAGATCAATGAAATGGTAAACCTCTAGCCAGGCTAACTAAGAGAAAAAGAGAGTAGACACAAATTACAAATATCAAAAGTGAAAGAGGGTCCAGCAGTACAGATCATAAGTTCATTAAAAACATACTAAGGAAATACTATGAACAACTCTATGCCCCCAAAATTTGATAACCTGGAGGAAATGCACTAATTTCTTGAAAGACACAATCTACCAAAACTCACACAAGAAGAAACAGATAATCTGAATATACCTATATCTATTAAAGAAATTGAATCAATAATTAGTAACCTTCAAAACAGAAAGCACTTGGCCCAAATGGATTCACTGGTGAATTCTACCAGTCATTTAAGGAGGAAATTTTACCAATTCTCTACAATCTCTTTCAGAAGTAGGAACAGAGAGAATACCTCCTAACCAATTCTACAAGGTCAAAATTACCCTAATACAAAAACCAGATAAAGATGTTACATGTAAAGAAAACTAAAGACCAATATCTCTCATGAACAAAGATGCAAAAATCCACAACAAAATATTAGCAAATCAAATCCAACAATGTTTAAGAAGAAGAATATACTATGACCAAACAGTATTTATCACAGGTATGGAAGGCTGGTTCAACATTTGAAAATCAATAAATATAATCCATCACATCAACAGACTAAAAAAGAAAACTCATATGATAATATCTGTAGATGCAGAATAAGCATCCAAGTTCCAACATCTATTTATGATAAAAACTTTCAGCAAACTAGGAATAGAAGAGAACTTCTTCAACTTGACAAAGAATATCTAAAAATCCTACAGCTAACATCTGATTTAATAGTGAGAAACTAGAAGTTTTCCCACTAAGGCAAGGATGTCACCTCTCACCACTCATTTTCAATATCATACTAGAAGTCCTAGCTAATGCAATAAGACTAGAAAAGGAAATAAAAGTGATACAAATTGGGAAGGATGATATAACTGTCTTTGTTTGCAGATGACACATGATTATTTATGTAGAAAATCCTATAGTATTGACAACAACTACAACCACAAAAACTCCTGGAACTAACAAGCAAATATAGCCAGGTTGCAGAATATGAGGTTAATATATAAATTCAAATGCTTTCTTATGTACCAGCAAAGGACAATTGGAACTTGAAATTAAAACCACAATGCTATTTACATTAGCACCAAAAAATGAAATATTTAGCTTTAAATCTAACAAAATATGTACAATACAAAGCTCAGATGAAGGAAATCAACAAATATCTAAGTAAATGAAGAGATTTTCCATTTTCATGGATAGGAAGACTCACAAGTTTACTTATAGACTCAGCGCAATCTGAATCAAAACACCAAGAAGTTATCTTGTGGACATTGGTAAATTGCTTGTAAAGTTTATATGGTAACTCAAAAGACCAATGGCGAGGCCGGCGCAGTGGCATAGTGGTTAAGTTCACGTACACCACTTTGGCGGCCCAGGGTTTGCGAGTTCAGATCCCAGGTGCAGGACTCTGCACGCTCATCGAGCCATGCTGTGGTGGCATCCCACATACAAAAAATAGAGGAAGATTGGCAACGCATGTTAGCTCAGGGCCAATGTTCCTCACCAAAACCCCAAAAAAACCCAATGGAATAGCCAGCACGTATTGAAAGAGAAGAACAAGACCAGATGAGTGACCCTTCCCACCTTCAAGACTTACTATGAAGCTATAGTAATGAAAACAGTGTGGTACTGGCAAAAGAATATATAAATAGAATAAATGAAACAGAATGAAGAGCCTAGAAATAGCTCAACACAAATATATTCGACTCATCTTTGACAAAGGTGCTAAAGCAAATCAGTGGAGAAAAGATTTTATTTTAAACAAATGATACTGGAACAACTGGAAATCCACATGTGAAAAAAAAAAAGAAAGGAACTTACAACTTTCACAAAAGTTAACTCAAAATGGATCATAGTCCTGAAGGAGTGATGTCAGATTCACAGCAGAGTGAAGTTGTTCCCTTTGTCTCTCCTGTCTAACTTACAATTAAATGGTCACTCATTAACCAGAAGAGGATTCCCTGCACAGTACAACAGGACATCTGAGAGATACATGCAGCCATGCATCTGAAGGTGGGTGGACTGGATCCCCAGGAGGCAGTGGAACTAGGTGAGCACACCCCTCCGCCTCCCTGGTGGGGGCGAGCCAGGTCACAGATCCTCACGTAGCGACTGATGTGACTGTAAGAGGAGGCAGCAGCAGCCTGGCTCATGGTAATTCTTTTGGAGTGGTAGCTCAGTCTGTGGGAGTGCCCACTGTGTTGCAGTGGCCCCACCCCTGAGAATACTCCCCACCAAGTAGTGGCTCAGCCCCCATGAAGGTGCCTGCCTGTCAACTGGGCCCAGCACAGGCAAGAAGGCACACCACCGACTCAGAAGGCGTCCCACCTGCAGAGCACAGCAGCCTGAAGGACGCACTGAGTGGCAGCTCTGCCCCCACATAGGTGCACGTCCCACCTAGCACAGCAGCTCAGCTGTTCCCCTACCGAGTGCAGCGGCCCTGCCAGTGAAAGAGCAACCCACCCACCGAGCTCAGATCCCTCACCTATGGTGAGTGACCTCCCTGCCCAGCACAGAGGCCCTGCCCATGTGAGTGCAACCTGCAGAGCAGCTATGGCCAGCCCATGCAAACGCAGAGCAGCCCTACCTGCACAACTTCCAGCATACTGAGCGAGATCTGAAAACACAGCCGCCCCAGAAAACACTGCTCCCCCAGCAGTGTCAGGTGGAATCTGCGACCTAACACTACCACAAATGCGCTAGCAAAGGATCAACTCATAAAACACCATGAAGAACTACAGTAACATTTCAGAGCAGAAGAAAAATGACAAGTCTCCAGAAACCAATCCGGAAGTCAAAGAAATTTACAATCTAAATCACAGAGAATTCAAAATAGTTGTCATAAAGAAACTCAGTGACTTACAAGAAAACTCAGAAAGACAATTCAATGAGGTCAGGAATAAAATGAATGAGCAGAAGGAATACTTCACCAAAGACAGAGAATCTCAAAAAAAAAAAAAAACCCAGAAATCTGAAGATGAAGAACATAGTTAGAAATAAAAAAGAATCTAGAAACCATACAAAACAGAGCTGACAATATGGAGGAAAGAATTAGTGATTTAGAGGATAGAAATAAAGAACTGCTTCAGGTGGAAGAGGAGAGAGAATTAAGATTTCAAAAAATGAAGAACTTCTTTGAGAAATATCCATCTCAATCATGAAATGCAACATAAAGATTATAGGTACTCGAGACGGAGAAGAGTGGGAGAAAGGAGCAGAAAGCTTGTACAAAGAAATAATAGCTGAGAACTTCCCAAACCTGGGGAAGGAACTGGACTTACAAGTACATGAAGCCAATAGAACTCCTAATTAAATCAATATAAAAAGATTTTATATTGAGGTGAATACTGTTAAAACTGGCAAAAGTCAATGACAATGAGGGCTGGCCCAGTGGCGCAAGCAGTTAGGTGCACGCGCTCCGCTTTGGCGGCCCAGGTTTCCCGGGTTCAGATCCCAGGCATGCACAGACGTGCCACTTGTCATGCAATGCTGTGGCGGCGCCCCATAAAAAGAAGAGGAAGATGGGCACGGATGTTAGCTCAGGGCCAATCTTCCTTGGCGAAAAAGACGAGGATTGGCATCGGATGTTAGCTCAGGGCTGATCTTCCTCACCAAAAAAAAAAAAAAGTCAATGACAAAGAACAAATATTAGGGGCAGCAAGGCAGAAGAAAATAACATACAAAGGAGCCCCACTATGAGGCTTTCAGTGGATTTCTCAGTACAAACATTATAGGTTAGGAGAGAACGGGATGATATATTCAAAATACTGAAAGACAAAAATTTTCAGCCAAGAATACTCTGTCCAGCAAAACTAACCTTCCGATACAAGGGAGAAATAAAAGCGTTCCCAGATAAACAAAATATGAGGGAATTCATCACCACTAGGCCTGCCTTAACAAGAAACATTGAAAGGAGCCCTCCCATCTGAAACTAAAAAGCAAAGCTTTACAAAACCTTGAGCAAGGAGATAAATAGACAGATAGAATCAAAAAATTGCAGCTCTATATCAAAAATAGGTTAGTAAGCACTTAACTGTAACATAAAAGATAAAGGGAAGGAAAGCATTAAAAATAACTATAGATACTTCAATTTGGGCACAAACTCACAACGCAAAAAAGAATAATTTGTGACAACAATAACTCAGAAGGGGAAGAGGAAAGGGATGGAACCTCTTTAGGTTAATGGAGATAAGAAACTATCAGAAAATGGACTATCTCATCTATGAAGTCTTTTATACAACCTTCACGGTAACCAGAAAACAAAACATCAGAGCAGAGCCACAAATCATAAATAAAGAGAAAACTGAGAAAACCATCACAGAAAAGCACCAAACTGAAATGGCAGTCAGAAATACAAGGGAAAAGAAATATTGGAAATATAGAACAATCAGAAAATAAGAGATAAAATGACAGTATTAAGCCCTCATATATCAATAATCACTCTGAAAGTAAATGGATTGAATTCTCCCATCAAAAGACACAGAGTGGCGGGATGGATTACAAAACAAGACCCAACAATATGCTGCCTCCGGGAAACACGTCTCAGCTCTAAAGACAAACACAGGCTCAAAGTGAAGAGATGGAAGACGATACTCCACGCAAATGCCAAGCAAAAGAAAGCAGGTGTTGCCATACTTATATCAGAGCAAGAAGACTTCAAGATAAAAAGGACAATGAAAGACAAAGAGGGGCAGTGTATAATGATAAAAGGGACATTGCACCAGGACAACATAACACTTATGAATATATATGCACCCAACACAGTAGCACTAAAGCATATAAAGCAACTACTAGCAGACCTCAAGGGAGATATTGACAGCAACACAATAATAGTAGGGGACCTCAACACACACTTACATCAGTAGATAGATCATCCAGACAGAAAGTCAATAAGAAAAGAGCAGTCTTAAGTGAAACACTAGACCAGATGGACTGAATAGATATATATAGAACACTCCATCCAAAATCAGCAGAATACACATTCTTCTTAAGTGCACATAGAACATTCTCAAAGATAGACCTTATGTTGGGAAACAAGGCAAGCCTCAATAAATTTAAGAAGATTGAAATCATATCAAGCATCTTTTCTGACCACAATGCTGTGAAACTAGAAATCAACTACAAGAAAAAGGCTGGGAAAAACACAATAGGTGGAGACTAAACAACATGCTCCTGAACAACCATTGGATCATTGAAGAAATCAAAAGAGAAAGCAAAAAATACCTGGAGACAAATGGAAATGAGAACACAACATACCAACTCTTATGAGACTCAGCAAAAGCAGTCCTAAGTGGGAAATTTATAGCAATACAGGCCTACCTGAACAAACTAGAAAAATCTGAAATAAGTAATCTCAAACTACTCCAAAGAAAACTAGTAAAAGAAGAGTAAACAAAGCCCAAGTCAGCAGAAGGAGGGAAATAATAAAAATTAGAGTGGAAATAAATGAAATAGAGACTAAAAAATACTATATACAGCTTCAATGAAACCAAGAGCTGGCTCTTTTAGAAGAGTAACAAAATTGACAAACCCTTAGCCAGACTCATTAAGAAAAAAAGAGAGAAGGCTCAAATGAATAAAATCAGAAATGAATGATGCGAAACTGAAATGGATACCACAGAAATACAAAAGATTATAAGAGAATACTGTGGAAAACTATACGCCAACAAATTAGATAACCTAGAAGAAATGGATAAATTCTTAGACTCATACAACCTCCCAAAACTGAATCAAGAAGAAATAGAGAATCTGAATAGACCAATCACAAGAAAAGAGGTTGAAACAGCAATCAAAAACCTCCCCCAAAACAAAAGTCTAGGACCAGATGGCTTCTCTGGAGAATTCTTCCAAACGTTCAAAGAAGATTTAATACCTATTCTTCTAAAATGATTTCAGAAATTTAATAAGATGGAATGCTTCCTAACCCATTCTATGATGTCAACATTATCCTGATACCAAAACCAGACAAGGACAACACAAAGAAGGAAACTTACAGGCCAATATTGCTGATGAACATAGGTGCAAAAATCTTCAACAAAATGTTGGGAAATGAAATGCAGCAATACATTAAAAGGATCACGCACCGTGAACAAGCGGGATTTATACCAAGGACACAGGGATGGTTCAACACCTGCAAATCAATCAATGTGATACACCACAATAACAAAATGAAGAATAAAAATCTCATGATCATCTCCATAGATGCAGAGAAAGCGATCCAACATCCATTTATGATAAAAACTCTCAATAAAATGGGTATAGAAGGAAAGTGACTCAACATAATAAAGGCCGTATATGACAAACCCACAGCCAACATCATACTTAACAGTGAAAAACTAAAAGCCATCCCTCTGAGGACAGGAACAAGAAAAGGTGCCCACTCACACCACTCCTATTCAACACAGTGCTGGAATTTTAGCTAGAGCAATTAGGCAAGAAGAAGAAATAACAGGTATCCAAATTGGAAAGGAAGAAGTGAAGTGAAACTCTTACTGTTTGTGGATGATATCATTCTATATGTAGAAAACACCAAAGAATCCACCAGAAAACTGTTAGAAATAATGAACAACTGCAACAAAGTTTCAGGGTACAAAATCAACTTACAAAAATCAGTTGCATTTCTATACACTGAGAATGAACTAGCAGAAAGAGAAGTCAAGAAAGCAATCCCATTTACAAACACAACCAAAAGAATAAACTATCTAGGAATAAACTTAAACAAGGACGTGAAAGACTTCTACACTGAAGACGATAAGACATGACTGAAAGAAATTGAAGAAGACATAAAGAAATGGAAAGATGTTCCATGCTCATGGACTGGAAGAATAAAGATAGTTAAAATGTCCACTTACCTAAAGCAATCTACAGATTCAATGCAATCTCAATCAGAATCCCAATCACGTTATACACAGAAATAGAACAAAGAATCCTAAAATTTATTTGGAACCACACAAGACCCAGAATAGCCAAAGCAATCCTGAGAATAAAACAAAGCTTGAGGCATCACAATCCCTGACTTCAAAATATATTACAGGGGCCGGCCCGGTGGCGCAAGCGGTTAAGTGCGCGCGCTCCGCTGCGGCGGCCCGGGGTTCGCTGGTTCGGATCCCGGGTGTGCACCGACGCACTGCTTGGTAAGCCATGCTGTGGCGGCGTCCCATATAAAGTGGAGGAAGATAGGCACAGATGTTAGCCCAGGGCCATCTTCCTCAGCAAAAAAAAAAAAAAAGCGGAGGATTGGCGGATGTTAGCTCAGGGCTGATCTCCTCACCAAAAAAAAAAAAAATATATATATATATATATATATATATATATATATTACAAAGCTATAGCAATCAAAACAGCATGGTAGTGGCACAAAAACAGACACACAGATGGATGGAAGAGAATTGAGAGCCCAGAAATAAAACTACACATCTATGCATAGCTAATCTTCAACAAAGGAGTCAAAAACATGCAATGGAGAAAGGAAAGTCTCTTCAATAAATGGTGTTGGGAAAACAGACAGCCTCATGCAAAAGAATAAAAGTAGACCATTGTCTTACACCATACACAAAAATTAACTAAAAATGAATTAAAGACTTGAATGTAAGACCTGAAACCATAAAACTCCTAGAAGAAAACATAGGCAGTACACTCTTTGACATCGGTCTTAGCAGCATCTTTTCGAATACGATGTCTACTCCAGCAAGGGAAACAAAAGGAAAAGTTAACAAATGGGGCTACATCAGACTAAAAACTTCTGCAAGGCAAAGGACACCATGAACAAAATGAAAAGACAACCCACCAACTGGGAGAAAATATTTGTAAATCACATAATCAACAAGGGGTTAATTTCCAAAATATATAAAGAACTCACACAACTCAAGAATAAAAAAAACCCACAACGATCAGATCAAAAAATGGGCAGAGGATATGAACAGACATTTTTCCAAAGAAGATATACAGATGGCCATCAGGCACATGAAAAGATGTTCAACATCAGTAATTATTAGGGAAATGCAAATCAAAACTGCAATGAGATATCACCTTACACCCCGTCAGAATGGCTATAATTACCAAGATGAAAAAATAACAAATGTTGGAGAGGATGTGGAGAAAAGGGAACCCTCATACACTACTGGTGGGAATGCACACTGGCGCAGCCACTCCGGAAAACAGAATGGAGATTTCTCAAAAAAATTCAAAATAGAAATGCCATACGATCCAGCTATCCCACTACTGGATACTTATCCAAAGAACATGAAATCCACAATGCAAAGACATCCATGCACCCCTATGCTCATTTTAGCTTTATTCACAATAGCCAAGACGTGGAAACAACCCAAGTGCCCCGCTACTGATGACCGGATAAAGATCTGGTACATATATATACAATGGAATACTACTCAGCCATAAAGAAATACAAAATCGTCCCCTTTGCAACAACACAGATGGACCTTGAGGGTATTATGTTAAGTGAAATAAGGCAGACAGAGAAAGACAAACACTGTATGGTTTCACTTATATGTGGAAGATAAACAAACACATGGATCCAGAGAGCAGGTTAGCGGTTACCAGAGGGGAAGGGGGAGTAGGGGTGGGCGAAAGGGGTAAAGGAGCACATCCATAGGCTGACAGATAAAAGCCAGACTACTGGTGGTGAGCACGATGCAGTCTATAGAGAAACTGATATATAATAATGTACTCCTGAAATTACACAATGTTACAAACCAATATGACCTCAATAAAAAAAAAGGATCATAGTCCTATACATAAAATGCCTAACTATAGGAGTAACACCAGGAAAAGAGCAGGCTAGAAAGCTACAAATTCTTCTTTCCCCATGGAGACATCAAAAATAAAACCAAAAATGGAATAAAATAAACTTATAGGAGCTCTAGGAAACCGTCAAAGGCCTACAGCAACCAAAGGAATGACCAATGAAGGAAAACCCATATCCAGTGTGATAGGATAATTTGTGTTTTTGCTTGCTGTTTCCCCATCTGCTTGCTGGCATGTTTCAGTCTTGGTCTGGATGAGGTAGCATCCCAGTATCTAATTATTTTCCTTGAACTGGAAGGAGCAGAACAGACTATATTTGCAGTCTTGTAAGCTATCTAGGGGCTGCTTGAAGGACTGGTCTCTATTTTGTCTAACTGAGATCTCAGGCAGGGAGAAACGGTGAATGTTGCTGGGAAAGCTGCAGAGACACTAAGAGCTGCAGATGCCTGGGGCAAGAGATTATCGGTGTAAACACTCAATAGACCATCTAAGGCCCTACGGAGAAGCTAGGTGAGACTCTGGGAAATTAAGACATTTCAAAGCCACGTGTATATGGAAGTGAACAAAAAAGCCACATAAAGGCTTGGTAAGATGCATACTCAGACAAGACCTGAGAGCACCTTAAGCTGTCTCCGTGGGCTGACCTCAAGTCTCAGAACATGTCCAACTGAGTTGTGAAGGACTTCCTTGGCACAGAGCCTGTCTGCAAAGACCAGGAGAGGTGGCTGCTTTTCAAATGCCCAATGTTTAACAAAAAGTCACAAGGCATACACAAAGATCAGTAAAACATGACCCATTCAAAGGGAGAAAATAAATTTATCAAAACCATCCCTGAGAAAGACCGGACATCAGACTTACTAGACAAAGATTTTAAAACAACTAAGAACTAAAGGAACACATGGACAGAGAATTAAAAGAAATCAGGAAGATGACATATGAGCAGAAAGAGAACATCAAATTATAAAAAGGAACAAAATAGAAATACTGGAGCTGAAAAATGTAACAACCAAATTGAAAATTTCACTAGAGGATTCAAGGAAAACTTGAGAAGATACAAATGAATCAGCAAAATTGAAGATATGACACGTGAAATTATCTCATTTGAGGAGCAGAATGATAAAGAAGGAATAAAATTGAACAGAGCCTAAGGACTTGTGAGATAGCATCAAACAGACAAATATATGCACTATGGGAGTCCCAAAAGCAGGAGAGAGAAAGGGGCAGAGAGAGTATTTGAAGACATAATGGCCAAAAACATCTCAAATTCGAGGGAAGGCACGAATCCACAAATCAAGAAGCTCAACCAGTCCAATGAGGATAAACACAAAGACCCACAGTGGGACACATTATATTCCAACTGTCAAAAACCAAAGACAAAGAGAGAATCTTGAAAGCAGCAAGAGAAACGTGGCTCATCACAGACAAGGGATCCTCATTAGGATTATCGGCCAATTTCTCAGGAGAAACATTGGCAAGTCCTGAGGCACTGGGATGATATATATAAAGTGCTAAAAGAAAAAAATTGTCACCCAAGAATACTTATCTGGGCAAACTGTCCTGAAAAATGAGGAAGAAATTAAGACATGCCCAGATAAACAAAAGCTGAGGGAATTCATCACCACTAGATTTGCCGTACGAGAGAGGCTAAAAGGAGTCCTTCAGGTTGAATTGAAAAGACATTAGACAGCCACTTGAAGCCATATGAAGACATAAGGATCTGCAGTAAAGGTAAATACATGGGCAAATATAAAAGCCAATATCACTGTAATTTTGGTTTATAAGCTCACCTTTTTATTTTCTACAAGATTTAAAATACAAATATATTAAAAAAATTATAAATCTAAAGAAACAATCGGCCAAGGAGAAAACCACTAGGGAAATAAGAAAATAGTTGGAGACATATGAAAACAAAAACACAATGTACCAAAATATGGGATGCGGTGAAATCCATGCTAAGAGGGAAATTTAGAGCTATAAACACTTAAAAAAAAAGCAGATCTCAAACCAAAACCCTCACTTTATACCTTGAGGAACTAGAGACAAGAATAAATTAAACTCAAAGCTAGCAAAAGGAGGGAAATAATAAAGATTAGAGCAGAGATAAATAAAATAGAGAATAGAAAAATAGGGAAATTTTTTAAAGGTGAATCTTTGTAAAGATCAACAAAACTGACAAAATATTGGCTATATTAACAACGAAAAAAAGAGAGAAGACAAGTTACTAACATCAGAAAGGAAAGTGGAGACATTACTACTGATTTTACAGAAATAAAAAGAATTATACTAGAGTGCTATGAACTCTTGTATGCCAACAAATTGCATAACCTAGAGAAAATGGACAAACTCTTAGAAACTCAAAACCTCTGAGACTGAATTATGAAGACATAGAAAATCTGAATAGACTTATAATTAGTAAACAGATTGCACTGGTAATCAAAAACCTCCTAGCAAAGAGAAGTCTTGGACCAGTTAGTTTCATTGGTGAATTCTACCTACCATTTAAGGAAAAATTAACATCAATCCTTCTCAAACTCCTCTGAAAAATGGAAGAGGAAGGCACTCTTCCTCACTCACTGTATGAGGCCAGCATTACCCTGATACTAAAGCCAGACAAAGACACTACAAGAAAAAACTACAGATCAAAACTACTTATGAATATTGATGCAAAAATTCTCAACAAGATATTAACAAACCAAATTGAGCAGCATATTCTAAATCTCATACACCAGTACCAAGTGGGATTTATTCCTGGAATGCTAGAATGGTTCAATATTGAAAATCAATGAATGTAATACACCACATAAGCAGAAATGACAGAAAAGAATCCACATGATCATCTCAATGGACGCAAAAAAAGCTTTGAGAAAATTCAACACCTTTTCATGACAAAAACACTCAACACACTAGGAATAGAAGGCATGCCTCAGCATAATAAAGGCCACATACGAAAAAACCACAGCTAGTATCATGCTCAATGGTGAAACACTGAAAGTTTTTCCTTTAAGATCAGGAACAAGACAAGGATGCCCACTTTTGCCACTTCTTTTCTAGCCAGAGTAATTCGGCAAAGAAAAGAAATAAAGGCATCCAAAGTGGAAAGCGAATTAAAATTTTCTCTGTTTAACGATGACGCAATGTAGAAAACCCTAAAGATTACGCACATGCATGTGTGCACACACATATACACACAAACAAACTGTTAGGATTAATAAATGAATTCACAATGTTGCAGTATACAAAATCAACACAGAAAAATCAATTACATTTCTATACACTAACAATGAACAATTTGAAACAGATACTAAGAAAATAATTCTATACGCTCACTTTGTCTATTTGAGGGCAATAAGTGGAATGGGGAATTTAGCCACGATGAGTTCTGATGGTTAAGGCGAGACACACCTATTTGTTCTCTGTTTTATATGTAGTAACTCCCCTAAGCTTATGGGGGGTACCATGTTAATATTTAGTGGGATCCCCAGGTAGAACTGTAATTTGAGCCCCAGTATTCATTAAGTCCATGAAAGTTGCCAATTGGTGCATTTCAGCAGATGTTAAAGTTAATACAAAACCCATGTTGTAGAGGTTCTAGAGCCAATCAGCACACTTTGATCTCTTTATTGTACACGTTATTTGAGTAAATTTTGGATTGCCAATTGGGTCAAATTGTGGACCTTTGTTTCAGTTTTCTTCCTTACCCTGTTCCTTACCCAGGTTCCTTCCTTCCTTTTCTTTCTTTCTCCTCCTCCCTTCTTTGATTGATCATCATATATAATTTTGGGGGTGGGGGGTGCGTTCCTCTCTACCCTTCTCTATAAATTTCTTCCTCCAGAGTCTCATATCAGTATCTTCAGGCTTAGGGGCCACCCTCGTGGCAATGCTTGCCTTATAGAGTTTAAAGACCCTGGCCTTAAGTCAGGTTTGAATTAACTCCTTTGCTGTGACATAGGGATGCCATGGGTGTTTTCCCCCTATAGGCCTCAGGATCAGGATCTTTGTTGTGACAGAAGCATAGGCAGCAACAGCAGAAGAGCTATTTAACATATTTAAGATAGCTGTGCTATCTGCTCTTAGGTATGTGAACCACAGTACCACACCTATTGGCTTTCATTTCTCTCTGTGTCTCTTCTATCTGTACAATCTCTCTCAGAATATTTTGTATTTCTAGCTGCAAAAAGTCATGGTTTTCAGTTTCTGTCTCAGTCCAGTCACACATTGTGCGGGCCCTGGTGGGTGGTTATGGGAAAGTTCAGGAGCCCAGCAGCTGACTTTGTGAGTAGCCACCTCCTTCTCCTCCAGTGAATGCCAGTCAATCTCCCCATGGCCAGGGTCCTCATCCAATGAGGTCATTATGTCTATGGCCTGTGTGGGGAACTTCAAGATCTGTGATTGTCAGATTAACTCTTTGGTATGCTAGTAATTAGCAACACTAAGCAAACCCTAGATACATTGGATAGGGATTTTACATTAGGAAAGCAGTTGAGTTACCTCCTCTGGCGTTCTGGAAGGGGCTGGTACCAAATGCTCCTTCCCCTTTTCTTTTCTCATCAGCACCTGGCCACGGGCCTCCATGGATGTGCACCTTGATACACGTGGGGTCAAGAGAATGCGTGCAACAGCAGAAGGGAAAGCAACAGCACCTGAGATGGGCAAGGCCACTACCTTTGCCTAAGCAACAATTCTTGTTAAGCAATCAGGGTGCCATACGTAATTCTGTGGTGGTCTCCTTCCTTTCCACACACCTCACAGAAGGCCATCCCTGAGCCCGTCCGAGGGATGCACAATCGCAGATAATATCCATATGGCAGCCCCCAAGCTGCCAGGGATGGTCACGAGGCTAGATCCAGTGCCCCGATTGTTCTAGCTGGACTCTTGGTGAATAGAACTCAAGAGTCAATCAGATAAGGTTAGTTGTCCCTGCCTTTTTAAGGGGGAGCCTCAGAGACCTCCTGCTGAACACAGGCCAAACCCAACAGCATGTCAAGCTGTAGTATAGTAAATTAACAACAATTCTTGTTTTGGGATGGGAGTGTTTCAGAGTGGGGAAAGATGGCAATATTGACAAAAACAAAGAGCATGCCCAAAGCACAAGCCAGCAGCAATTGGTAGATCTGTCTCAGGTAGCCTTTGCCATATCATGGAATCAGTCAGTTAGCCTAGAGCAGTTAGTTAAAGCTGACCAGATGTCCTTGGTCATGATTGAGCCATCTTGCTCATGTCCACGGTCATGATTGGGCCAATTGTCTCTTATTCACCCTGTTGGTAAGGGAGGAATGTCTGCCCCAAGGTTTTGGGGATGGCAACACACAACATTCAACACCTGGACAATGCACAGATGAGACTGGCAGCAGTGTATTAGTCACATGTACTCACAGCCCAGGGTAGGAGGATGCTGCATGCCTCACAAGGCTACATGGGAGCTGCACTCAGAACAGAGTGAACCACCAGGGGTTGTGTGAGGCATGCCTTGTTGTATCAAGAGGATGGGGTAACAGTGGTTACCATGGAAGAATGTGATCAGCATCTTCAAATAATTCCATAGGCTGGCAGGGAAATGAACCCCACTACTCAGGGATAAGCAAGAACTGTGCGCGGTCTTCTTCGTGAAGAGAGTTATTTAGCTATCTGTGGGATCAGAGTGGGGTGGGGAACTCATGGTTAGGCCCATATAGGTCCCTCCCACTTCACCAGATGTCAAGGCAGCATTTAATGTTGGGCCTTAATTTTAGGCTGAATATTTTAACGTTGATGGTGATCAATAAAATGAGTATATTTAGGGACCTATTGTGAATGCCTACTGCATGACAAGCATGTATCATCAGTGGACAAAACTAAGACCCTTTTCACATGGAGTTTCCATCTAGTGGCATGATTCCTTCTGAACATCCCCTTAGAACATATATTGTTATTTGAGTAGAGTTAAGAAGGAAAAGGAAAATAATGAATTTATTGATGTTTTCTCATCTCTTAACCAAGAGATTTCCAAAGGTTTGCTGACAAGAGACTTTTTGAAGATTCCAATTTCCCTTCATTTTTTGTTTCAGTCTTTGTGATCAAGCAGCGTGATAACCTGAAGTGAAAGCACAAACACCTAGAGTAGTTCCGAGGCCATCTTCAAAATAGAGAGTCAGCACTGATTTCTGACCAAGCTGCTTGAAAACACACCAGGGTTTATCTCTCCTCTTCCTCCAATCCCAACAAAACGATGGAAGAAGCATACAAACAAAAATAGATCCAGTGCAGCACTGATTATCATGGGGTTTGAGTGGGATTGTTTCCTAGTGACATATCAGAAAACATAGTAAGAATTTGCCAAAAATATGAAGCTGGTAGAAAGAGATTAGTGGTGAAATATAAAAGAGCAGAGTCTTATATCTTCAAAAAAAGTGAGTTTCTCTTAGAACCACTGGCCGACCTCAACTGGATGTAGCGGACAACGGAGGGTGGTGCAGGTAGAAGGCTGTGAGCAAGGGAATTCAATCAGGGGCTGTAGAACCTCGAAGGTTGTCTGCCACTTGGGACGAAATCCTATGAAATGGAGATTCCAACCCGGAGGAACAAGGGCAGTGTCAATGAAACTCATAGCCTGCACAGGACAAAGGTGTAGCCCCAGACACAAAAAGCAGCTCTCTAGACCCTGCTCGGGCCCATAAAGGCAGGGACAACTAACCTTATCTGATTGACTCTTGAGTTCTATTCACCAAGAGTCCAGCTAGAACAATCGGGGCACTGGATCTAGCCTCGTGACCATCCCTGGCAGCTTGGGGGCTGCCATATGGATATTATCTGCGATTGTGCATCCCTCGGACGGGCTCAGGGATGGCCTTCTGTGAGGTGTGTGGAAAGGAAGGAGACCACCACAGAATTACGTATGGCACCCTGATTGCTTAACAAGAATTGTTGCTTAGGCAAAGGTAGTGGCCTTGCCCATCTCAGGTGCTGTTGCTTTCCCTTCTGCTGTTGCACGCATTCTCTTGACCCCACGTGTATCAAGGTGCACATCCATGGAGGCCCGTGGCCAGGTGCTGATGAGAAAAGAAAAGGGGAAGGAGCATTTGGTACCAGCCCCTTCCAGAACGCCAGAGGAGGTAACTCAACTGCTTTCCTAATGTAAAATCCCTATCCAATGTATCTAGGGTTTGCTTAGTGTTGCTAATTACTAGCATACCAAAGAGTTAATCTGACAATCACAGATCTTGAAGTTCCCCACACAGGCCATAGACATAATGACCTCATTGGATGAGGACCCTGGCCATGGGGAGATTGACTGGCATTCACTGG